>NC_065529.1:11550493-11595562 GCF_006386435.1 Epinephelus moara
TATCAAATTCACAAACACTCTGTCTGAATACATTGCTCTTCTTAATGGGTTCAGTTGAGTATTTAATCTGCAATTTCCTATGACCTGTATCCCAAACACACACCATGTGAAACTGTACGTGGGCAACTGTGCACTCAGTGGGTATGGACTAGTATTTTGTGTTTTAGATACCTAACACTGTTACTTGTATTCCATTACTGAATATACATGTATGTATATACATATACAAAATTCTTATTATAATTTCTGATCACTCTTTAGTGTTTGATCTTTTCTGAATAATGGTTTCAACACTCATTTTCCACAGTATTGATACACTGATATGAGCTGCGCTTTCTCATTGTTAATTATTAATGTCTCTTTTGCTTCTAACTAAGAAATGAAAACGGTTATATTTAATTTTTAATAAAGACAATCATAATTTTTAGGTCCTAAATGTCAGTTCCCCCTGTGGTTTAAAAAATATCGTGTTGTGTATATATATTTCAAGGTATTGTATCAAAGATAGAAATTCCACTATCATGGCAACACTGTCGTACTCAGATCTGGTCGACATCACATCAAAGTGCTTTGCCTGGGAGGAAATTCAGTACAACAGATACAAGTTTAGAGAAATAAATAAAATAAAATGTCCCATAATACAATAAAATAAACAAATTAAACAGTTATGGGAATATAGAAAAAAATGCTTGGTTATAACATTAATAAAAAGCTTCATCACTGATTCTTCAGTCCTTAGGTTCACATCATAAAAACATTGACTAACATCTTTTCCTCTGGCTCTGAACAGGTTAATGCCTCATGCTAGAGTTAAAACTATATGTCAGATCACATTAAATATTATTTTCCTGCGTTTGAACAGTAACTCCTGATGAAAGTGCAACAACCTGCAGATCCCCCACACAGATACATATGACTCGTTTATTATCACTGCGTGCAAGAAAACCTCCCTGAATTATTCTTAAACATCAAATATGCTCTGAGGATGTTCAGCTGAATAAAAGAAGACGTCCTAATTACGATTCTTTTTGGATTTATCTCAAACTTCCCTCAGCTCTGCCCAGTTCTCAGTCACTGCTGTTCATGTGTCATTTCCCCTTCATGGTTCACTGAATGTTCCACTTCAGATTGCTTCTTCCTCACTATGTACAATATGTTGCAATATGTCCTGACTAATGTCTCTTGTGACG
The DNA here is from genome assembly GCF_006386435.1 of Epinephelus moara. Lineage (NCBI taxonomy): Eukaryota > Metazoa > Chordata > Actinopteri > Perciformes > Serranidae > Epinephelus > Epinephelus moara. The sequence goes on from NC_065529.1 coordinate 11,551,684, forward strand.
CACAGGTGGTGTGACACGTGATCTGATGAGTTTATGGAACATCAAAGAAAATTTTTTCGAAAGATGCAGCGGTTTGATGAGCGTGTGCTGGTACAAACCGGAAACTGATTAATATGAGCGATTTAAAATGAGATTTATTTCAGAATAAGTGAGTTTATTCTAATGGAGGCACTCGACGCACTTTGATTCTGATCGAGCCTGTTGGGGATAAAACACCGTCTAAAGAGTTGGCTGATTAAGGCCTTTAATCTTTCTATCAGTCTCTGAGGGACTCACACCCACACCCAACACAATGAATGATGAAACTGTATAGGAAAAGGACCTGGCCACCCGATCCTTCACTCCACACCTGCAAAAAAATCTGCCAGGAAAATAACGGCCTGACAGGGAAACACTGATGTTTAAAAAGCTCAAAGAGGGAAGAAGCTAAAGGGGAAAATCGTCATTTCTGCACTGGCAGCATTCAACGAGGAGAGTCGGTGTTTCCATTGTGTCACTGATACCAGTCTCCCTCTGTAGTGGCAATGACCTGCTTTGTTGTGGTGTCCCCCAGAGATCTGTACTGGGTCCCTTTTTATTCTTTATCGTAAACCTTCAGGAAATATCACCTGCAGACACAGCGCTTCTTATCACTGTTCTGCAGATGATGTGCAGCTAATCCTGAGAGTGACTGATTTTACATAATGTCGTGTGTTTCCTTGATTCTTTGTGAAACAACCGAGTTGCCAGAATAAATGTTGGCATTGTAAGTTTCTCCGAACCACAAATACGTTCCTGTGTATGTTAACACGATTATTGGAAACTTCATGTATAAAAAAGAACGCTGTGGTTATGATGTGGTTAGATTTAGGCAGCAACACAACGTAGTTAAGGTTTGGAAAGGATCGTGCTTTGGGGATCATAATCCCCGCTGGAAACGCTACGATGTCTCTGTAAAGAACAACATTTTTTAGTTTGTTGGTCTCGAACTATGAGACAGTTTTGCTTTCAATAGCCTCACACCTGTTAGCTGGTAACTAACAGGTTAATATTTAAGGGAAAAAAAGCAAAATGAGGTGAGATACAGGAGGCGATTTCTGTCAGTGCGGTGCTCCAGTGACTCGGTTAGCTTTAGCGCCATATTTCAAAGCTCTGTGGCTTTAGAGATGGTGAAACTGTAATGTTTAGTGATATAAATGTTTTGCCTTTTCTTTTAATTTCTGTTGGCTTTGCTGAAACACAGCCAGCTTCCTATGTTAACATGCAGACATACAGAGCTCACTGCCCACCCTCTGGTCTCCACTGGTTAGCTAATGTTAGCCTTGGCTGTTCTACACTCTGCACCAGCCAAGTTTGCTGGGAGCTAGCTAACGGCGACGCTCATTTGCAATTACCACTGGTAACGCTGGTCCAGTGGCCGGACTGGAGAGCAGAGCAAAGTTAGCTAACCAGTGGAGGGTGGGCAGCGGGCACTATGCGTCCGCATGTTAACACAGCTACCCTTTCCAGCGTAACCGGTCAAAAATATTTTCACAAGTTCACTGATTCACAGTTAACTATGACGTCCCCATCTGGAACAGTGGTCTGCAGCTAAGCAGGCGTCACTCCATCCCCTCCACCTCCAGATGACAAAGTCAGCTCATATACTGCGTCACTTTAGAAATGTTGATATGATACGTATGAAACGTACAAATGCAACATATCGATGGTTTGCAGAAACGTACAATGCTAACATTTACTTCTGGTGGCGCGGCTGAATCAAACAAACTATTCAGCATTGCCAGGTGGGAAATGTTATTATTGTACCAGAGACTCAAAATTATCATATAATGAGGGAAATTATCGTACATCCGTCATAACCAAAATAACAATCCTACTGATGCGCTATAGGCAAATATAGTCACTCTAGTGTTTACTTTTTTGGTTTACTTTTTTTCCATTTTCCTTGCTTCTGTTTTTTTTCTTCATCTTCTTCTTCTGTTTTGAATCTCATTCTCGCTCGACTTCCTGACGGGTCCTAGTGTCTCGTGGGGCGGGTACAGCTGACCATTCAGCCAATCATGCATATTGTTCAGAGACAAACGTCACCCGTATCTCACGCTAAGCAAAGTGCGATTGGCTGAAACATGTCACATGGGAACAGATGCCTTCAGGCCCACAAAAAAACTCTGACATACTGATTACAACCACACATTCATGAAATGGTCAAATTATCGTACATTTGGCCTTTTTTGGGATTATTGATCGTACATCGTACAAATACGATAAATATGGTACACCTGGCAATGCTGAAACTATTGGTTGAATCATGAGGTTCTTCTAATATCTGCTTCTAGTCCAGGTGGTGGCGTTGTTGAGTACTGGTGCTTGGGTAGTGACTTCAGCGTCAGACACCGACATAAAAAGCCATCCTTATACGTTGGTATGATACGCAGTCAGGTGCCGTCCGTCCACCTGGTGTGTCGGTGCTTTCACCAAGCAGCTGCTGCATTTCCTGCAGGGTTAGTGCCACAAAACCAGGTATTAAAGCCAGTGTGTTCCCTTAAAATAACCACGTGTTTTTAATGCCTAAACATAACCGCACATGAACCACAGCGACGTTGTGAACGTAAATTTTTTGAAGCAATTTGGTTGAAATGTTCAGTTAGCAGAGTTAGCAGCACAACTCCACCTAATGGAGGCTGACGGCGCCCCAGATTCAAACGTCCAAAAACACATAATTGAAACCACAAAATATCTCCAAAAAACAGCTAAAAACAGCGTTCAAATGAGGTTTTTCCAAACAACTTTTTATGNNNCTCTAAAACTTCACCTGAGCCTCCCTCGGCATATGGGTGAGTAGATAATGGCTGAATTTTCATTTTTGGGTGCACTATCCCTTTAAGTCAGTTCTGGAAATGATCGGGACTGATACAAATCAACAGGTTATCACATCATCAATAAATGACTCCATCCTTGTTTCAGTTATTGCATCATTAAAAGATTCAGTATTACAAAATTGCTTTCCGCATAATCCCGCGCCACACATTTTTATACCTCGCAATCATCTTAGATCTCAGGTGCTGAAGCAGTTGGAAGTGTGTGAAGTCACAAGCGTTGCATAATCTGGTGAAAAATAAAACTGCTATGCAAACGTGTCATCACATCAGAGCTCCTGGACAAGTTTGGGTTTTTTATCTGTCAGAGAGAAGTTTATTTGACAACTTCCAGCTTGTAATCCACACACACACACACAAAAGAGGAAATGATGTCACTGCAGAAGTACAATTAAAATGCTCTTTTTAGAAAATCGATGACAAGCACTATTTAGAGTTTGTCGTCACACCTTGACTGACAGTTAATTTCCTCTTTGTGTAAGTGTCAGTAAACACTGATTATGCAGCACTGACCTGTGTGTGTGTGCGCTCATGTGCGTGCGTGTGTGTGTGTGTGTGTGTGTGTGTGTGTGTGTGTGTGTGTGTGTGTGTTGGTGTGTGAGAGTGTTGGGGTTTTTTGGATGGTTACCTGTCCTATATTTCTACAGAGGTGGGCGGAGGATTGATCTGTATAAAGAGACAGTGCTCAGAGTCGTTTTCACAACAGCATCGACTGACAGGTGAGGACACACACTCACACACACACACTCCGATGCAGCAGATTAATTTCAGTTTCATGTTTTATTAAATAATTTAATAAATCTTATAACAAACTACTTTCTAATCATTTTTAATCTGTTTCTTTCTTGCAGTTGAAAAAACACTCTCTGACTCTCCTGAAAGGACTAAGATCATTTATCCACCTGAACGATGAAGCTCGCCACCGCCACACTCGCCTCCTTCCTCCGTCCCGCCGCCACCATGCTCATCCTCCTGCCACTGCTTCTGATTGGCTGGGCTGAGCAGGCAGCAGCGCACCCTGTCGACCGGCCGCTCAGCCCACCGCTACGAAACGACGGGACGTACCAGGCTGTCAGGGACGTATCACAACACGTGAGTAGATCCTTTAAATTATATTTAGCTTTGAGTGGAAATGATCATTTTATTTATAAAACAAAAAAAGATGCAATGTGGAGAAGAGAAATCAGCTCATATAAGAAATGACCGTGCATGTGAACACATCAGATGCAATTTAAAGCAGATAAAATGCCAAAAAAGAAAAAACTTAAAACAAATAAAAGTGCAAAATTTACTGAAGCAAAAGCGCAGAAACATCACACTGTAAATGAGTTAAGTGAGTTAAATCAGAATTAAAATATGCATTCTGACATTTTAATTATGATATGAAAATTCTATTTTTTTCCAGCATCTTTAACATGTGGTCAGAGAAATATTTTACAAAGTAAAAGTGGCAAAAAATAGTCCTGCGTTCAAAAGCTTACGCGTGTTAAAGTACAAAAAATATACGTATTTAGTCCTCGCCGTGCAGGAGAAAGAGCCTGTTAGCAATATTTAATATTGTATGATTTGATTATTATTGTTGGCAGTATTTTGATACTGTAGTGTTTGTTCATCTTTGAAAATTCTTAATGTCCTTTTTTATGAAAAACCTGAATCTGAGAGGTTTGAAGTCACAAAAAGTCGAAACAGTACAAGTTCTTTAAAATTGTACTTAAGTGCCAAAATTGAGAAAATGCTTTTAGTTATTTTTAATCCCAGAATCAACTTTAATCTCACCACCAGTTTTGTTGAATTTTAAATTAATAATTTTGTTGTTTTGGCACAAACGTGACTCCGTAGATTCAGTCAGCGCTTCATCTTTATCTTTATTCGGAAAATTTTGGGATTTTTAGCTTCCTGTAGGAATAATTACGTCCAACAAACACATGTTGGGTTTATTAAAGGCTAATCGATATTTTTGAACCCAAATTTTTGAAATTTTTACAACTTTTGTCTCGAACAACATAAATAAATAACATTATCATTGGCATGGTAAGGACTGTAACACTAGCGATCTGGCTCTTAAGTAAAAATCTTAATTTTACTTGTAGTATTTTGTTGTTTTTTAATTTTTTTAGCATCCTGAAGCAGTAAACTAAAAGACGGTCGGTATATTAAAGGCCAGTTCCAGTAATTTTAGGCTGATATTTTGAATTTTGACATTTGACAAACACGATTTTTATCCGCGGGGAGAGCTTTGAAACAGCAGAAAGTCTTAACATGGAAATATTATCAAACAATTTGAATGATGGAAATAAAACAAAATAAATAATTTAATCACATAAGAGGCTTTATTTTTTTTATTTTTGGTGTGTTGTTGATATTTGGTGTTTGTTTTATGGAGGACTCCGTATGTCCAGTTTTAAGATGTTTTCTTTCTGCCTCTTCAGGCTCAGAGTTTGCAGACGGAGGACGACTCCAGCACCAGACTGATGCCCAGAGTCAACACCGACCAGGTGAGCCCGGTGTTAAAGATCACTCCTGTGACATTTCCCACAAAATAAATATATGAATGAAAATAATCATTAAGAACATTCAAGTAACGCTCGACCTCTGACCTCTCCACCTCCTCCAGGACCACCTGAAGATCTGCTGCCTCCACGCCAACATCCTCGACTACTACCTGAACAACATCCTGCGTCACCGCGACAACGCACATCCCAAAATGCACCGTCTGATTGTCGACCTGGCCCGTGTCAGCGAGGACCTGAAGACTCAAGGCTGTGTGAGTGTTTTAATTCAGCTGTTGGTGTGAAGCTGGAGCCGGTTAGCTTAGCTTAGCATAAAGACTGGAAACAGAGGGAAACAGCTAGCCTGGCTCTGCCCACAGTTTAATAACGCACCTGCCTTCTTAAAATCTCTAACTTAAAATGTTGTATTTGGTTTGTTTGATCAGTGTTTGGAGAAAATACAATAATCTGCTTCAGTGTTGAGTTCGATAAGCAGATTGATGCCACTGTCGTGTTTGTGCGGCGATTATAGATTTCATAATTAATCAGTTATCAAGCAAAGACAAATTTTAACACATAAAAAATCTAATATAGAAAAGAAAACATTCACTGTCTTGTTTTTTATAAAGTTTTTAATAAGACTTAAAAACTTTTGTCATGAATCAGCTGTTTGTAGTGTGCGTGTGTGTGTGGCGGCGGTGTGGTTGATCCTTAAATCTGTATCAACTTTCTGTGGTTTCAATCAGCGAAAGTGAACACACATGCAGCACACACACACACACACACACACACACACACACACAGAAAAGATTAAAGTGATATCAGCTGCTAACCTGCACTACCTGTCTGTCTCTCCAGAACGTGACTCGCTACCACGACCATCACCACGCTGTGGAGTTCCGCAGGAAGCTCGACAAGGTGAGATTTTACTCCTGAATGACACCTGACCGAAAACACCGTGACATCATTCAGACTCTCAGCTGCTCGTTTTATTCTGAAGTTAAGTTAAACAAACAAATACACTTTAAATTTGACGTGTGTTTCTAACGTGACTCTGTTTGTTTCAGATGGGCGGCGAGCGCGGTATAAACAAAGCCGTGGGAGAGGTCGACATCCTGTTCACCTACCTGCAGGACTTCTGCGTCCAGCCCAGGAACTCCACCGCCGCCACCGCCGCCGCCATCTGACGCCCCGACTGTTCCTACTGAGCACTCTGCAAACAGCCGCCTCTCTATTTATCGTATTTATCAGCTTTTATAGCAACAAGTTTTCTACTTTTATTTATTATTAGTTTATTTAATTTGAGAACGTATTTAATGTTTTTATACAGTATTTATATTTGACACGAGTCTGATAAAGAGTTATTGATTTAGATTTTAACAATTTGGTTGTATTGATTTTTAAGATATTTTTTGGGCCTTTTTTTGCCTTAATTTCATGAGAAACCCAAAGTGTGTGTGTGTGCGGCTGGAATCAAACCCGTGGCCGCTGCAGCCCTTACACATGAGCCAACCCGTTGATCTATTTATTGATCAGAATGTTGTAATGCCTGAGCTGAAAGGTGTTGATCGTGTTGCCATGTTATGGCAGATTATTACAAAGACGTTTCAGTATTTAAACGTGACACTGTGCTGACTGAACTGTGTCGTACAAAGTTTACTTGAAGATAAATAAAGTTGGTTTTGAATATGAACGCTGGTTCGTCTTTCTGTTGGTGTTGCTGCAGTGTGGAGTCAAAGGTTACGAAAACAAAAAACAACAAACAAAAATACATATTACAACTGAAATACAGCATAAAAAAACAAAAAACAAAAAAACCAGAAACCATATTAAGCACTAGTGTTAAACATGGTGGTGTAATGAATCATTTGGATCTTCTCAGACATGATGAAGACGGCAGTATTTACGAGTTGTTTGTTGGCTTTGGTGAAAAACATGCCTTTAGTTTTACTTATGTTAAGGGTGAGACATGACTCAAGCCACTCTGTGATCCTTACCGTAGCCACTGATAATTTCATGGCAGCGAATTCAACAGTTTTTGCATGTGTATATAATACAGTGTCGTCGGCATACATTTGCAGGTTGATCCCACGACACTGTTGCGGAAGATCGTTGATGTAAAGACTGAACAAGAGGGGTCCCAACATGGACCCTTGAGGAACACCCATTGTACACTTCATGTCGCTAGATGAAACACCACAAACATGAACACACTGTACCCTGTCCGAAAAATAAGAAGACATCCAAGCCAGTGCTCCAGGTGGAAAATTAAATTTTGATAATTTATAAAGAACAACGTTGTGATAGATAGATAGATAGATCGATACAAAATTGCATCATTCACCCATGCAGACATACCTGCACATAGACTTGTGTACACATAGACTCATACTCGTGCATATCTACCCATCTCCAAACTCTGTATGTAAACTTAGCCACATACAGTGGAACTACGGGAGCTTTCATTTGCTCAACAATGACAGAATGAAATAAATATAAAACTATTATGAATAATTAGGTGTGTGTATAAAAGTTAAGATGAACAACAACGTCTAAACTTTAAATACAAGTCACGAGTTTCTGTGAGTCGTAAACAAGCACAAATCCTAAAATCACTGTGATTGTAAATTTGAATCACATATTTGCAGTTTAAACTGTGAAGCCTGTCGTTAAACATCACCTCAGGTATATAAATCTCCCTCAGACTGTCACAGTCAGCGGACAGGTGGCACAGCGTTGGCATCAGGAAGTAGGACAGTGGTGAATACGATGCTGCCAACAAACAAACAGAAGAAAGAGTGTAGGTGTTTAGTGACTCATATGTCGCCTGTGTGTGTTTGTGTGTGTGTGTGTGTGTGTGTGTGTGTGTGTTTAACTTTAAAAGTCATTAAATAAGGAAACTGTCTCTCGACGTGTGCATGTGCTCTGAGCAGAGGTGACAGAAGTNGTGTGTTTGTGTGTGTGTGTGTGTGTGTGTGTGTGTGTGTGTTGAACTTTAAAAGTCATTAAATAAGGAAACTGTCTCTCGACGTGTGCATGTGCTCTGAGCAGAGGTGACAGAAGTATGCTGATATTTTATTTAAAGATATTCTGCAGGAGTTTCCTAAACACTCAGACAGCAGTGATTCCTCTCAGTGTGTGTCGGTGTGTTTATCTCCTTCTTCTTATTTCTTTTGATTTTCTGTGTTCAGAAGGTTCGCCGTGTCAAATTCAGCCTGTTACATGCATTGTCTGTTTTCAGAATACACTTCAGTTTTCACAGCAAATGTACTGTTTGCATACAGTCTCTTTCAAAATAAAAGCAAAATATCATGCCGACCTGAAAGGACGACTTCTTTCGTTGGTGTCTGACGCTGGAAGTCACTGACCAAGCGCCGGTGTTATGTCAATTTCCCCTACCTGTCGAGAAGTGCTACTTTGTGGTTCTGCGCATGCACAGAGCCGATTTTCCAAGTTTCGTATATTAAATAATTGCATGTACTGTGTCGTATTATCGGTAAGCACTTGACTTGCACATGTTAAGTCCATTGTCAAGCCTTTGGCAACATGTCCACGTTATCATTAACGGTCTCAATGTCCCTTTTTTGCGCTTTTGGCCTATTTAAGAAGTCGAGTTAGCTTGCAGGTTGCACACTGGCTTTGCTCTTGAATATAAATATCAGATAATTGCATCTATTGTGTCGTATTATCAGTAAGCACTCATGCTAAGTCAATTTTCAGGCCTTCGGCAACATGTCCACGCTAAGCGTTTGATCTGCACGTTTTATGCAGCGGTAGCAATTTTCGACAAAGCAGCAGAAATCGTCAGAACACCGGCATTCAATGACTGTGGAGTGCGACCGGGTTGCCATAAGTAGAACGCATCAAAGAGGAAGCTATGTGGCAAGACACCCGCTCCAAATATAGCAAACAAAACTCCAAGCAGATAAAATTTGTTCCAAAACCTGGGATTGGCTTTTCCTTCACTGGCGATACTGTTTACAGTCAGTAACTGATGATTCCTGCATCATAATTTACCTTCAGCTAAAAGTGTAGTAATACCACTGAGGCAGCTGTGGCTCAGAGGAAGAGCGGGTCGTCCACCAACCAGAGGGTCAGTAGCTCGATCCCCAGCTCCTCCAGTCAACACGTTGATGCATCCTTGGGTAAGAAAGTGAACACCACACTGCTCCATCAATGTGATGGTATGTAGCCTCGGCCCCAGAGTGTGAGGTGACATGTGGCGTAAGTGGAGAGAGAGAAATAAAAGTCCTGATCATTGATGCATTAATGTGTTCATCAGTCTAATGTTGCAGCTCTAAAGGTGGAGCTCATTTTAATGACTTCATGTACTGCTGGGTGGTTTGTGTGTTTACTCTGCTGGCAAATATTTATTTTACATTAAATATCTATCGATCACAGCTGGTTAAAAACAAGTTACTGAAGAGAAAATGAGATTTTCAGTCAAAACTTTATGAATGAATCAAAAGAAAAACAAAACAAGACGCACAAACATCTGTAATATCACATGAATCTCTTATCTTCACCATCGATTTTATCAGATCAGATTTAATCTTATCTGATTGCACACAACAACACACACACACACACACACACACAGATCTGTGTATCAAACTGGTGCAGAAATCTGCAGAAACCACAAGCAGACGAGCCCTACTTACCTACTTTCACTGCTGTAGGTTTGGTTTCAGATCTGTGTGTGTGTGTGTGTGTGTGTGTGTGTGTGTGTGTGTGTGTGTGTGTGTGTGTGTGTGTGTGTGCGTGTGTGCAGTATATGTATATATACACATTAATATATGGAATGTATGTATATTCTGGGGGGTTCCCTCACCCCTGAAAGAAAGATCATGTACGTCAGTCACGAAAGGTTTCGTGTTAAACTCATCTGTGTCTTCTCTGATCATTTCACCTGTAACTGTAATAAATAGTGCTTTGTTTTTAAATAATGCATTTAAATGAATGAATGAATGAATGAATGAATGAATGACTTTATTTCAAGCAAAACAAGAAATGAAACAAAACAAATATCAACATGCTCAAGGAGGAGCAGAAACAAGTGTACACTTATATAACCCTTCCTTCTTCTCACTGTTCATCTGTCATTTAAAAATGAAACAGTAAACAACGTTCCCAAACTTATTAATAGATAAACAACAATCTCAACAACATAAACAACAATCTCGGATATTAAACATACAAATCTCATCTTAACTTTATTTACATCCCAATTGCACAGCGACATAGACCAACAGGACGCAGAACTACAGGCACACAGCAACTACGTTGGGTCGAGTGTACGCAGAAGCTTAAAGAAACTTTAAAGATGGAGATTGTGTTCATTTTCTTGACTCATACATTCATCACATTAAAAAGACGAGACAGAGCTGTGGTCACAGACATTTTCTCTCCATCTCTTGGGCCTCTTCATTTCCATTTCCCATCCGTCCACCAGGTGCCCTCGGACTTCCCCTCCTGTCCCCATCACCTGACTGCCGCAGCCGACGACTCACCTGTTCCCACTTGTCCTGTCAGTCACCTCCTCACCTGCATCTCATCATGCAGGTGGGATGACTGTAACGCTGTGTTTGCAGGATTATCCAAACTATCAGTCAGTAGGCTCCGACTCATTCAGCCAGACAACTTGGACTCATTAATCCAGTACTGAGATCACTTCACTGGCTCCCAGTAAAACACAGAATCACCATCAAAATCCTGCTAACAGACCCTTTAAGGGCTGACGTCACAATGACATCATGTTATCAGCTGGAGGTGCAGCTGCCTCTCCCCCACAGGGCTGTAGGCTCCATAGGAGTGTTAAAATGTGTTTGTCTTGTTGTGTTGTTGGGAGCCAGAATAGAAGGAGTCATGGCTCAAAACCAGCCGCCACTGCGAATGAACCAACGGTTAAGTTAATCACACATTCACTCCGCTCGGCGCTCTGCTGCTCCGTCTCCACAGACAGAGTGTCCAGAGTGCGCTCTGCCACTCTGAGAGTGCGCTGCTCTGGATAACCCAACGCTACATTCAGACAGCGCTCCCAATTTATCAACGCTCCAGTTTGTGTCAGAGTGCGCTCCCACACTCAGAGTGAGTGTTTCTGAACGCACCACTCACATCAAACATCATACTGCTAATAACTGCACCACTGCTGCTTCACTTGAGTCAGTCCTGCAGGATTAGTTGAAGTAAATCTCTGGTTGTGGGTGCTGCTTATATGTCGACTGTATTTTTCTTTTTACTTATAATAATCTGTAATTATTTCTCTCTTTGTGCTGCTGCAACTTTTGGGTTTCTCCTCTGGGGATCAGTGAAGGTCGATCTCATCTGATCTTCATAAAAGCACAGAGTAAATAATCGTGTATTAAATGATGAAACACAGGAACCCTGATGACATCATGTTTTCCCACAGTCACTAACTCTGACTGTGGGGAAACTAAATGTGTAACTCAACCTTTCTCTGAACCCTAAATCTAAATCTGAAGCCTCAAACAGTCCTCTGAGGTTAAAGAATGTCCTCACAGAGATAGAAGAACAACAGCACACCTGTCTGAACTCTTCCCCATCATTACCTCTCAGCAGGGGGGCGGAGTCAGCAGGGCTCTACCTGTGTGATGTCACCGCAGGGGATTTCCCACACAGGTGACTCCAGGAAGTTCAGTAACAACAGCAAACTTCCCACCTGCGTCTGTGTTTGTGTGTGTGCATGTGTGTGTGATAAGGATCTATATTTAGCTGAGCGCTTTGTGTTGAACAGACAGCAGCAGGAAACAGATCACATGACGACATCACCTGCAGGGCTGCAGTCAGGGGGGCTCAGAGCCCTCTGAGGGACACTGGACATATTTATGGACACTCCGCCCCAAATAAAGAACTTCTAAAGATACACTTGGTTTTGGAGTACATGATATACTCAAAGAAATAAAGTGAAGAGAAGAAAGAGGAAAGAAAGTCATATAAAAATAAATAAATTACTAATAATACTAATAATAACAATAATAATATATGATAATTAAAATAAATATTCTGCTTAAAAATATTTTCATTATGCAGTCTGTCTAATCTATATCATTTTTATATTAAAATTAATTAAGTTACTTTAAATATTATTCCATGTTTTACTTTTATTTGGGGGATCATCATGCTTAACTTTGGAACTACAAATCCCATAATTCTTGGGGCTTCGGCTTCTTAACAGGAAGTTCAACGCTTCCGAGTCATTAAAGTTGACTGTGGGCTGTGCTCTTTTTAGCACATATTTGTTCAATATTTGGCAACTTGGTGCCATTAAAAATTTGCCGAATTATATATTAGCAGCTGCTGTTTGCAGTGAAGTTATGACTGTACAGATAAATGTCACTGAATCACTTTGATACTGAAGAAAACTTAAAAACCTGATAATTCTCAGTGGAGTTCGGCAGCGGTATGAGCGCGTCTTCTCTCCGTTTGCTGAGTGGATTTCTGGATGTTGACACGTGATGAAGGTCGGAGATGAAGATGTCCTCGGGACATGTGAGTCAAACTGATTATAAAAATATATGTTTCATGTCTGTGTGTTCAGTTTTGTTTGCGTTATTGTGAATGTTTGATTCAAACTGTGGCACTGGGGAAATTCAGACCAGTTTTACTACAGTGTGTTTTTGCTTGGTGATATAACTGTATTTAAACAAACAGCATTTATATACTCAGGTGAATGGCTTCATATTCAACTGAATATACTGTTGCATAATATTTTCCTCTTAATAATGATGATGAAGCCAAACAGAATTACCGCTCTGGAGTCCCTCACCTGATGCCATTGGGCCCCCAAAAGTTTTTCACATAGACTTACATTGGAAGAGACATCTTTAAATCACTGGATCATGTCTTTGGGCGTCGCCACATGGCTGGTTTCACCATGAGGATGTAATCCACTCCAAAGTCTAGAAGATCCACACAATTAAATAATTGATCCCCAGTCAGTGCCGTGAGTCTGTAAAACTGTTGACAGGACACTTCCAACTGCAAACAAGCTCCATTATAACTCTTTATTTTCTGAATTTTTGAGCCATGGTGGTTTTATATTTGTAAAACTTTTACCAAGCTGAGAAAATCAATTAAAAAAAATCCATGATTTCATCATAATGTAAAGACAATGAGCCGAGTCAGGAGAAACACTGCTGTGGAAGTAAACACAGACACTAGAAAGCTTTGCTGAAGTACGTGTCAGGTGAGTACGGAGCCCCTTCAAGGTCAAGTCGGGTGATTTTGTTTGGACTGACTTTTGCGTCCCCTCGCAATACTTTTGCATTACCTTGCAATACGTGCGAGGGAACGCAAAATTTATGGGGAAGGAACGCAAAAAGTATTGCGAGGGAATGCAAAAACGCAAAATTTATTGTGAGGGAACGCAAAAAGTATTGCGAGGGAATGCAAAATTTATTGCGAGGGAACACAAAATTTATTGTGAGGGAACGCAAAATTTATTGCGAGGGAACGCAAAAAGTATTGCGAGGGAACACAAAATTTATTGTGAGGGAATGCAAAATTTATTGTGAGGGAACACAAAATTTATTGCGAGGGAACACAAAATTTATTGTGAGGGAACATAAAAAGTATTGCGAGGGAACACAAAATTTATTGTGAGGGAACACAAAATTTATTGTGAGGGAATGCAAAATTTATTGTGAGGGAACACAAAATTTATTGCGAGGGAACACAAAATTTATTGCGAGGGAATGCAAAATTTATTGTGAGGGAACACAAAAAGTATTGCGAGGGAACACAAAATTTATTGCGAGGGAATGCAAAAAGTATTGCGAGGGGCTCCTGAGTCTGTCATGTGACACCATTGGGCCCCAACAGACTTTTTCCCATTAGCCTACATTGGGAAAGAGACATCTATAAATCACTGCCACGTGACTCACACTCTCATTTATTCCACTCGATCCACAACATTTGGAAAGTCTGGAAGATCCGCATGATTAAATCATTTATCCAGATTCAGAAGTCTCTGCTGTGTCTGCTCTGTGGGCCTCATGATGCAGAAGCAGCAGTGCTCATCCATCTAGTTTCATACCACAGAAATAGAGCTCTTCTGGCCTCATGATCCACTGAGCAACTTTCATTGGATTGAACAGGATCTGCCTCCAGCGCTGTATCCAGGTCTCTTTATACATCTGTGGAAAAACCACTGACGTCAACTCAACACTTTTATTGGAGATGGCTGGAATTTCTGAACGCTGCAGTATCTCCAGAATGTGTCAACATAATCTCAAAGAAGCGACATAATCACCATCACTGGCAGTTCAAGGTAAATAAAAGTCAATATTATCAATGATTAATCTTCAAAAATAAACTTTGTTTTATTACTACACTTGTTTATACCTGTTTTAACTTGTCAACCAACAATCAGAGATATGTAGCTCGGATACAGAGAGCTGTTTAATGATGTGTACGAAGCCCCTAAAGTCCTGAAAGATTAAAATTGAAGATTGATTATGTTGTCTCATGTGTGTGACCTTTGGGACTTTAGGGCCTCCGTAGTTTCAATAAAGAAGCTAAATTTGAGTCAGTCAACATTTATATTTTTTAATGCTTATGTTGTCTTAAAATACACTTAATATCATGATGTACCCCAATAAATGTAATTTGCATTATAATGTGATCATGTATTGTTTTTTTAATGAGAGAATGTTAGCATGCTAATATGCTTAATTAAAGGAGAAGTCCGGTATTTTGCACTTTGAGCCCCATTTCTGGGTTGTTTATGATGAAATAGAGCGGTTAAGACCAGAATACTGACGATTGCTCATTTTCGGAGAATTTGGCTTTCCCTTGCTTGGCTTAAAGGGATAGTGCAGCCAAAAATGAAAATTCAGCCATTATCTACTCACCCATATGCCGAGGGAGGCTCAGGTGAAGTTTTAGAGTCCTCACATCACTTGCAGAGATCCAAGGGGAGAGGAGGTAGCAACACAACTCCACCTAATGGAGGCTGACGGCGCCCCAGATTCAAACGTCCAAAAACACATAATTGAAACCACAAAATATCTCCATACTGCTCGTCCGTAGTGATCCAAGTGTCCTGAAGCCCCGACATAAAAAGTTGTTTGGAAAAACCTCATTGTAGCCTGTAGCTCTGACTGCCTCTCTGTGCACCGCACTCACGTGTGAGACCAGCGAAAGCACGTGAACACACATGAAGGCGGTGCCCATGTCTCACGGTCTCGTGCAAGCGCACATATTTTACATAGAGTTTTAGGAGTTGAGACATACAACAATTCATATCCCATCCATTTTTATTTTAATTCATATCCCATCCATTTTTATTTTACGCGCTGGTATCGGATCGGTACTCGGTATCGGCAGATATCTAAGGTTCAGGGATTGGAATCGGTATCGGGAAGGCCGGGCAGGGGAAAGACAAATTCTCTGAAAATGGGCAATCGTCACTATTTTGTCTCAACCACTCTATTTCATCATAAACAACCAGACATGGGGCTCAAATTGCAAAATACTGGACTTCTCCTTTAAGGTGGTGAACACAGAAAACATTTTACCTGCTAGCATCGGCTTGTTAGCATTTAGCTTCAGGATCTGAAATAATGCCTCACACAGCTTTCATATGTTTGTATTTACTTTTCTGTTTGTTTACTTTATCTGATCTGAAAACAAAAGCTGATGCAGTGTGCTCTCACTCTGCAGGTGTGTCGGCTCTATGTGACGGCATGTGATGAAATCTGAGCCCTGGAATTTCTCCAGATTTTCCTTTCACTTGTTCTCAGCTGCTGTTCAGTGTCTGTATCTATAATGTCCTGCATGTCACATTCATGTCTGCAGGCAGTTTGGATTCACCTGCTGCATGACTCTGTGCTGTTGGAGGAAACTCCACACTGTCGACCCCTGCGTGTTGAGTTCGAGGACAGTTTTCAAGTCGCCTGTCAACCAGAAGAAAGAAGGCATGCTGCTATATGGGTCAGAACAGCAGCTCGTCACTCTGTAAAATCTGCTGCGTGGAGCAAACAGACCTGCACTGTCACCGTTTCCCGCCGAAGTCAACAAAGCCGCAACCTACTTTTATCTGACCACACGTCTAAAAGCTGCTTACCAAAATAAATGTGTTAACTTGGCTGATGACGTCATCACCGCAGAGACAATTAAATGTGATCAGACACAAGGAGATAAATAAAACAGCTGCAACAAATAGTGTTTTCATAAACTGTTAAATCAATTATACTGATAATTTAATCTAGTTTAATGCCCATCACAGTTTCCCAGAGCCAAATGTGATGCTTTCAAATGTCCTGTTTCTTCCAACCAGCCGTCCAGAGCTCAGAGATATTTAATTTAAAATGACAAAAAGAACCCAGTAAATCTGAGATCAGAGGAGCTGAAACCTGAGAGCTCAAAAAAAGTGCACGCAGAAGGAAAAAAGCCTGAAGAGGTGAAACTCCAGAAACACTTTTTTAGACCAACAGGTTTCCCCTTGTGACTTCATCAGGGTCATCATCATCATCTGGAGAGTGTCGGCCTCTTTGCAGAGTTTTCTGTCAAACAACTCATCAGCACGAACATCAGCTTCAGGGTAACACAGGTTATCAGAGCCAGAAATATTTTGGGGTGTGCTGGAACGGGAGATTCTCATCATGGATCAACTGTGTGATGTCATCATGTCAATATGGACCAAAATCTCTGAGGAATGTTTCCAGCACCTTGTTGAATCTATGACACCAAGAATTAAAAAGGGGGTCCCACCTGGTACCAGCAAGGTGTTCCTAATAAAGTGGCTGGTATGTGGATTATGCCACAATATAGAGAAAATAGAAGAAATACATCATGTATAATGAGCACCTACAACTACAGACTCGCCACAGTTATGGCAGAAACTACGGTTCAGATATGGTCGAAGCTCGGCAGCACTTTGTTGTGGTTACAGGTTGGGGCCTCAAGGAGAAATGGAGGTCCTGGTTAAATATCGTCAAAGTCGACAGTGACTCTTTTACATCATCACATGTAAAGAGGAACTATGGCCGTTATTCCTTTGTCTAAAACAGTCCAGAAATATTAGTCAACAAGAACAACTCCCTCCCAAATCCAAAATCTAGAGTGATTAAACTCAAATTTGTGACGTCATGAAGTATAAAGTCTGGAGCTGCTCCACAGACAGTGACTGGTGAAGGATATTCCAGGTGACACTGAGAGCAGCTGGAGGAATGTTCTGAGTATACAGGAACATTTTCTCTTTCACAACTGAGGACACTACAAGAGAATAAAGAAAACAAAATCAGGCTCTCATTCATCATCTGTGGAGCAGATCCAGATTATACACTCTATGACATCACAACAATGACACTCACTCCTCCGGTTTCTGGATTTGACAGATATGAGCTCGTGTTTACAACTAAAACTTTCCTAGACCATAAAATAACATACTGGAAATCATAATTTAGATGATTTTCCTTTGACCAAACAATGTTTTGTCTCAGTATAGATGAGGTGTAGTCTTATTTTTTACTTTAATAAAGTACAGTCACAATAGTAGAATTAAAAATACAGTTACACTTTTACAGCTTGAACGTCTTTCTGTCAGCTGCTCCAACAACAAACTGACGCTTCAAGAACAGAAAGTAAAACTACTCAGATCTCTTACAGTGTAGAAACACTCTACTCCTCCATTAAAAATGTTACTGAAAGCTGCGGGATGGCAGAAATCGAAAATTGGAAAACACACCCTCCTCCTGCAGCTCTCTGTCTGAAGCCCCTCCCACCAGACGACCATGACAGTTTCTATCACACTGATTTATTTCATCCTATTTCACTGTAGAGTTGCACGCAGCTCCTTGTCTCAGCCCCTCTCACAATCTGTGTATCTCACAAATGAGACCAGAATTAGCAGCTAGCCACCCCACGCTCCCTCCGCCTCGCTCCCCGCCGCTACAGACCACCTCGCCAGGAGGAGAGCGGGCAGCAGCTCCAGTGACGGACCTTTAGTCAGAGGCTCTAATTTAGCCAGCTCAAACCCCCCAGTGCAGGGTGTCACAGCGGGCTGGTGTCCAGCAGCAGCTTCAAGTGTAACCTGTGTAACGGCAGCAACAGAAAGTTTTCTGATGCAGTGGGGAGTCGATGCTGTCCACCAGAGCTAGGGTTTGTGTTGGCTGGATTTGGGTAGCCGCTGCCTGGTCTCCTCCCAGTGAAGTGGTCTTTAGTGGCGGGGAGTGAGGCGGAGGACACATTTTTATTTGAGGCTCAAGCTAACGTTAGCTACATAAACATGAATTTGAAGCCTTTAGTTCCAGTTTTTAAAAGGCTAAACTGTTAGCGACATTTTCTCTCCGTCTCCAAAACACTTCTACAGACTCTCTTTCAGACTCTGTTTGATCCGTCTTCTGTTTTTTGGGGGTTGCTCTGCAGTGTTGTCAGTTGTTGCCGATGTTGGAATAGCAACTTTCTCTGCAGGATTCTCAACCTTTGAATCCGGCTCATCTACAACAACGTGAACAGAAGAAGTCTAGTTTTCTCTCGCAACACTTTGATTTAACAAAATGCTCAAAGTTTATTAAAAACTGCCTACCCCAGCTTTATGTGCAGCACCATCTCCCCCCGGCCTTAAACAAAATACTCTTGTGACTAAAACAAGCGTGTTGCTGTTACAGTACGACACTGTGACTGTTCAGAGGGTGCTGGAGCATTTCCCAGCATGCATTGTGCAGGCGGACCACCTGTCAATCAACCACAAAATGATGTGACAAAAATTGCTCTTGTGAAATGTGCACTTGTACACAGACAGACAGACAGACAGACAGACAGACAGACAGACGGTGTATATTCAGTGCGGCTGATTGACCTGGTTACTGTTTTGACTTCCAGGAAGGAGGCCTACAACACACACACACACACACACACACACACACACACACACACACACACCATCATCATCATCATCATCACTTGTTCTATTTTTGTTTGACTCAGAAGCAGCTGCAGACATTCGTCGTCCTCTTCTTCTTATATGGTGCCGGCGTGCTGACATCGCCTTAAATCTGGGTTGGACGACGAACGTCTCGGCACTTTCTGAAACCTGACAGGGTGGGAAATGTGCCGAGTCACCGTTTCCCCGACTGCGTCGAACCGAAGCCACAACCTAGTTTTATCTGACTGCACATCTAAACACCAAAACCAGGGTGAGGGGACATCATCGCCACCGGGGTGAGGAGACGGAGGAGGACAGAGGAGAACGGGAGAGGAGGTGAGGAAGAGGAGAGAAAAAAGGAAAGCCAGGGGAGGAGGAGGAGAGAGGAAGAAGAAAAAGGGAAGGAAGTAGAAGAAGGAGGCAAGGAAGGAGAGGAAAACAAACAGGAAAGGAAGGAGGAGGAAATAAAGAAAAGAGAAGAGAGGGAGAAAAGATGGGAGAAAAAGAAAAAGAAGGAGGAAAGGAGAAAGAGAAAAGGAGGAGTACAAAGGACAATGGTAGAGACGATGAAAATGATTCCTCCTCTCTTTGTTTCCTGGATAAAGGAGAGAAAGATAAAAGGAAGGAAGGAAACAAAAGAGGAGAACCAACAGGAGAAAGAAAGAAGAGGAGGAGATGAAAAGTAGGAAAAAGAACATATTAAAAGAAAGGAAAGTAGGAGGAAGGAGGTGAGGAAAGAGGAGCGGAGAAAAGAGACGAGGAAGAAAGAGAGCGGAAAAGATAAAAGGAAGAAAGAAAGAAAGGAGCTGGAGAGGAAAAATAAAGGAGAGAAAACACTGGACAAAAGGAGGAGAAACTAAGATGGGATGAAAAAAAGAAAGGAGGCCAGGAGGAGAAGAAGAGGAGAGAAAGAAGGAGGGATGCTGGGAATGAAGACAACAGTAGAAACTTAAGGAAAAGGAGAAAGAGAGGAGAAAGGAGGTAAAAATAGAGTAAAACGAGAGAGGAAAATATAGGAGAACAAGAAGGGAAAGGAGGAGGAGGGATGCAGGAAAGAGAGGAAACAAGAAGGGAAGGAGAAACTAGATGGAGGAAAAGAACGGAAAAGAGAAGAAGAGAGGAGAAAGGAGGAGAAAATCCAGAAAGAGAAAAAGAAGGGTGGAGGCAGGAAAGGAGCAGAGGAAAAAAGGAGGAGAGACGACACGAGAAGAAAGGAGGAAACACCAGGAAGGAGGAGAAAATAAAGACAATGAGAGAGGAGAAGGAGGGATGGAGAGAAGAGGAGAGACAGAAAGAGAAGGAGAAAATAGATGAAGGTGAATTGAAGAAAGGAGAAGAAGAGGAGAGGAGAAAGGAGGGGAACATACAAAGAGAGAAAAAAGGAGGGATGCAGGAAAAGAGGAGAAAAAGAAAGGAGGAAAGACAACATGAGAGGAGAAGAGGAATCAAGTGAGGAAGAAGGGGAAAGGAGGAGCTGAAAGTACAGAGGAATCAAGTGAGGAAGAAGGGGAAAGGAGGAGCTGAAAGTACAGAGAGAGGAACAAGAAAGGAAATGAGGAGATGGAGGGACAGAAGGATAAAAGAAGTAAAATTAAAGAAGAGAGAAGCAGATGAGAGGAGAAAGGAGGAGAAAATACAGAAAGGAGAAAACAAGAGGGGAAGGAGGAGGGCCAACAGGAGGAGAAAAGAGGAGGAGAAATTTAAAAAAGGAAGAGAGGAGGAGAAAGAGGAAGGAAAAGGGAGGTGACATCAGCAGGACTCCTTGGAAAGTCGCAGCAGTGAGTCAGTGATTTTAGGAAATTTCTGAAACAGGAGAGGAGGAAGGAGACGAAGAAAAGAGGGGGAGGGGTGAGGAGGGGGGAGAGGAGGAGATGAAAGAGAAGAGGAGGAGGAGGAGGATGTATAAATGTGGCAGAGAGGAGTGCACCTGCTGCAGTTAAAGATGTTTCTCCTCCTCGTCAGGACGTCTGCTCTCATTCTGCTCGTCAGCCTCATCGCAGAGGGGCACGTTGCCACGGCGACGCCTGAGCGAGGGCTCACCTGCCGACAGGAGATCCCCGCCGAGCTGATCCGAGAGCTGTGGAGCCGGACCAAACAGCTGATCAACAAGCTGCCGGTAAGAGATCAATATCTGGTGATCAATAGCTCCGACTGTTTGTTAGACTGAGGATGAACTGAAGATCAATAATCAGGTCAATAATAACCACTGATCAGACTCTAACTGTCAATAATGACACTTATTGATTAGTGTCTTAATCACAATGTCAATATGAGATCAATAAAATCTCAGCAGTAACACTTATTGATTAGTCTAGTAACAACTGTCAGTCACTGAAATGTCAGAGTAACGCTTTTTCATCAGACTGCTGATCAATATGTCAATTTGTTACAAGTCTATCATTGGTTATAGATCAATAATCATATATTTATTAGTCTGCTGGGCAATGTGTCAATTTACTATCAGTTAATCAGTGGTTATAGATCAATAATCACTGTTATGGACTAGTCTGCTAATCAATATGTCAGTTTGCTATCAGTCTGTCACTGATTAAAGATCAATAATTAGTTTTATTGTTTAATCTGTTAATCAATATGTCAATTTGTTACAAGTCTGTCACTGATTAAAGATCAATAATCATGTCTACTGATCAGTCTGCTAATCAATGTCAGTTTACTGTTAACTAAATGGCAATTATTGATCTTATTGATTAGTCTGTAAATAAATGTCAGTTCTTTAAATGTCAACAGTAACACTTATTGATTAGTCTGCTTATCAATAAATCAGTTCACTATCAGTTTGTCATTGGTTAAACATCATTAATCACTGTTACTGATTTATCTGCTAATCAATATGTCGGTTTAAAATGAATGAAAGATCAATAATACCAATTATTGATTAGTTTGCCAATCAATGTGTCAGTTTACTATCAATGAAAGACAATAATCGATATATTGATTAGTCTGTTAATCAGTGTCAATACATTAAATGTCAATAATCTCATACAATATTTTGATTTATTAACAGTTAAATCTCAGTAATATCATTTATTGATTAGTCTTAAAATCAGCATATCAGTTTATTATCAATCAGATGTCAGTAATCACTCTTATCAATTCATCTGCCAATCAGTGTATCAATTTACTATCAATTAAATCCCAATATAACACTTAGTTTATCTAATCAGTGTGTCAGGTTAGTTATAAACAAACAATTGAGGATTAATTATTGATTATTATTGATCAGGAAGCAAAAGGATCAACACATAATTTCTACTGAGCTCTAAACTGATCAATATCAGCCTCAGACAGGAAGTGAAAGTGTGAAAAGCTGCAGTTTTTAAACCAGATCAAAGTTTCTGATCAGATCAAAGACGTCGTGACTGAAATCACAGCGAGCGCTTTTTCCTTCACGACAGGACGAACACACGTTCACACTATATACACACACACACACACATACTGACTCCACGTTGTACAGTTAATCATGGCATTGTGTTTGAGGAATAAAAACAGGCTATATGAAATACTTCAAATTAAAAAAGGACAAAAAGTAAAACCGTCCACTCACTTGCTTTTTCTTGAGCTTTCTACTGCAGCTCACAGTCTTCATCAGTTTGCTCCGTTGTCATGGAGACGGAGATATGTTTTAGTCATCGTGGCCTCAACAAGTTTAATTTCATCAGGAAGTTTATCTTGGAACATCTTCTTGTTCTTCATCTTGTTCTTCTTCTTCTCCTTGTTCTTGGTCTTCTTCTTGTTTTTGTTCTTGTTCTTGTTCTTGTCCTTCTTCCTGTTCTTCTTCTCCTTGTTCTTGTTCTTCTTCTTCTTCTTCTTCTTCTTGTTTTCCGTCTTCCACACTTGTAAAGTTAACTTCTTTATAATCACCACTCCAAATAAAGCCGCCATTTTGTGGTATTTGTCAGCAGAGGATAAGGAGCAGGTCTATGATCTGTGAGTGGATCAGGTTCCAAAGAGCCTCAGAGAAACAATGAAAGGTTTTTCCAGTATGTGTACAGTTAAGTGCATGACCTGATTATTGTGAAAATATTCCTCATGAGTTTTCTTATTTGACCTTTTCTGTATTTCATGAGTGAAACTGTACGTTAATTGTAATGTTATTCTGAATGTTGTGGCCTCCCTGTTGGGTCGTCTTTACACTGTGTTCTGTTCTGACCCTTGTTTTGTGTGTAAGGTTATTATAATTCTGTTCCTCATGTCTGGCACCTGCAGAAAACTGAATGAATGAATACCAAAAGGTTATGAGTTCACCTGATATAAAAGCAGTGCCACTAAGAGACGAATAATAAATGTGATGTTTTTATCTGCAGAAAGAAGAGAAGTTCTCCAGGCGACACCGACTGCTGCCAAAGTTCTGCACCAAATGTTCAGAGGTCAGTAAACCTGAAGTGGAAGTAACTCTTTGCTGAGGTTTCGGCTTCACCTATACTGGTGTCCGCCTGGTTTACCTCAACCACAACCACACTCACCATCTCCAAGCTAACGCACACACAGAGCCGCGCATAACCTGAAACCTGAAACCTGAAAGCACCTCAGCACCAACACTCCTGGAATTCTTTCCCACAATCATTAACACGTTAAACCAGCGACCCTCTGGTGTTTCCCGACACGTTGCAGCTGACGCACCGTCCGGTCTAGCAGACAGTTTGGATTTCATGAAGGAAGTAATTTAGTCGTGTTTCCTCAACAGAGTTCCAGTGTTTGATTTTTACCTCACAGGGTGTTTGATCTGTGCCAGTCTGTTGATCCTCTGTAACCCAGAGGGTTATGTCAGAGAGGACTGTACAGTGCCCTGCAAAGGTTTGGGCCCCTGGTCAAACTTTAATTTACTGTGAGTAGTGAAGCAGAAGATGAGCTGATGTCCAAAAGTTCATTTCCATCTTTCACAGCCTGTTTACCTGAAACCCTGAGCTGATCTACTTCCTGTTTGTCTGTGGGACAGATGTGACGCTCTGACAGCTCTGAACCAACATGATCAACTTCTCCGTATTTATCACACACTGATGTTTACTATCTACTACTGTCTGTGTGTGTGTGTGTTCCACGTTTTTCTACTCACTGACATGGTCAATCTATGTGAAACTGCACATAGGCATTGAGGACTGGCATAGGTAGAAGGTGACAAAGCTACCAATGGGTATGGACTAGTATTTACTGAAGAAGGAAAGATATCTGTCGGCTGTGATTGATTGGTCCTCGTCACATGACATGCAGTGTGCGCTGCTGCGTTCCAAAAGTTGAACGCATGCGTGCAGCGACAGCATTACTCTGGTGTCGGGCTGCAGCTATTGATTCTTCTAGTAATCGAGTATTCCATCGATTATTCTGGTGATTAATCGAGTATTCGGATAAGAAATAATGCGTGTTTTCTTTATATTACTTTAGCTTTATTAAGGGTAAGACTAATATATAAAAGTAAATAACAGAAGTGAGAGATGAGCAACACATTTGTTTCCTTTTTGAAAATTCAACATATTTATTGCTTTAATTTGCTCGGTGAACTCGATCATACACTGAATGCTTTCTTCTTAGATGTTGTAGCATTGAGGACGTGCTGTTGTGATATGCTAACTCTGTTTTGCAAAACACACTTAACTTTTTTTTTTTCATTTGAACTTATAATGATCCCACGCTCTACACTTTCTGTCGTTTCCTTTGGGGTATCTCTCGCTCTTTTCTTGTCTTGCCTCGAGGCTTTTTAGTGGCCGCATCATTCGAGTCGCTCTAGGAATTGTTTCAGCCCCGCTCACCTGCCACATGTCTACGTTAGAAACTTCAAAATTAAATATCAGGGTGCATAAAACGCAGCATGTGTACGGCAAGGCCTGTCGCAGTTTGTGTCACGTTTAAATTCCTCACCTGAAGTTTCGAGGGATGCCTCTGCACCTCATCAGTCGCTGTTTCCTTTTTCTCTCCCTGTGGTTCTGCCGACGAGGTTTTTGGCACAAAGGCAACATTTATACTTTGGATAACTGCAGTCAGACCCCATAAACAGGGCAAATTGCAGCGCAAACTTTGTGGGTGTGTTTCTGCTGTAATATCATTAGAACAAAATATTTTGTGAACTGGACCTTGAGACAGGGATGATGGCGTTTGCAAGTGATGTGCAATTCATGGTGCTGTCAGCAGCTGCAGTCCATTCTCTGTGAGTTTGCCTATCAGGGGGCTGCCAACCTGCAGCTGTCAGACTGAGACAGTGATGAACGTGTTTGCAGATGTTGACGTATCTCTGTAGCCTACGTTAGCTTAGCTTTACGTGTTAGATGTTTGCAGTTTCTCCTGTGTTGTGGGACGAAGCAGAGGAGGTGTCGGAGTGAAATCATCCTCTGGATGTCTGTTACTGTAGAAGTGAAGTCTCTGTGCTGCTTTGAATTTTAACACAATGACTCTGTGTAATGATGCTCTCTCCTCCTCAGCGTGCCATTGGCTGGCTGGAGGTGCGGGAACTGATTGATGTCTACCAGAGGAGTGTGTTCAGGAGCGAGGTCGTCCAGAAGCTCCTCCCCCTCCACTACAACGACCTGCTGCACCGAATCCAACACACGCTGCAGCACTGTGTGAGTACACAACCACAGACACACACTGCTGTGCGCACACATCCAGAGTCAGTGTCAGTGGGGTCCTGGGCCTTGTTGATGAGATCAGCTGTGGTGGTGTGAGGTCCTGGGTGTGAGGGATCGGCCACCATCTGTCCTGCCTGCGTCAGGGGTCATGAGGTCCTGGGTCCTGGAGGTGTACAGGTCCTGGAGGGATGGTATGATTGCAGCCGCTCGCAGGGAATGATCCTCTGCAGTCTGCCCTTGTCCTCGGCAGTGGCAGCAGCGTAGTAGACGATGATGGAGGAGGAAAGGATGGACTGAATGATGGCAGAGTAGAAGCGCACCATCATTGCCTTTGGCAGGTTGAACTTTTTCAGCTGCCGCAGGAAGTACTTCCTCTGCTGAGCCTTTTTTGGACCATCACTCAAGGTCCTGGGTGATAAAGCGTCAACCGGGGAGTCACACAGGGTGATGGGGACGGGTGGGGCTGTGTTCTTTTGGAAATCCACAACCATCTTCACCGTTTTCAGAGTGTTGAGCTCCAGGTTGCTCTGTCTGCACCAGGTCACCAGATGGCCAATCTCACACCTGTATGCGGACTCATCCCCACCAGAGATGAGTCCAATGAGGGTGGTGTCATCTGCAAACTTCAGGAGCTTATCGCGCAGATGAGTGGAGGTGCAGCTGTTGGTGCACAGGGAGATGAGCAGAGGGGAAAGGACGGAGCCTTGAGGGTAACCGCTGTTGGTGGTCCAAGAATCAGAGACATGTTTCCCCAGCTTCAGCTTCCTGTCAGACAGGAAGTTTGTGACCCACGTGCAGGTGGAGTTGGGCAGGTGGAGGTGGGAGAGCTTTGTCCTGCAGCAGAGTTGGGATGATGGTGTTGACAGCACAAACACGAACCTGGCACAGGCTCCTGAGGATAAAATGGACGGCCATGTTGGCGGTGTCGTCTGCAAGGGCCGTCAGGGCGATGGGTCTGTTGTCGTTAAGTCCTCTGATTTTAGGTTGATGATAGTGGATGATTTGAAGCAGGCTGGGACTCGGTTAAAGACGTCTTTGAACACCGTAGACAGCTGATCAGCACAGAGTGGAGAGAGGAACACACACATGCTGTGAAATACACACACACACAGAACACACATACACACTCACTGATGTGTTTTTGTCTCTGTTCAGGTTTCCTCCTCTAAACCTTCAAAATGGTTCAAAATCATCAAGAAACTGGAGAGAAAAATTAAAAAGGTAAAGTTACAGATGGTACGACGGCCACAGCTGCTGCTGCTGTTCATACTGCACACCTGTCTTACTCTGCTCTGAGGTGATGATATGGTTTGATTTCACGTTATCCTCATCAGTGTGATGATAACGCTGACTGTGTTTGACTTTCTGCAGAGGAGGAGAGACGAAGGAGCGCTGAAGGCCGTCGGAGAGTTCACCTTCATCCTCAGGTGGATCGATGAGCTGGCTCAGCACCACGTCCTGTAGAGCCTCGTCATCATCAGCAGCCGAATTATCGTCGTCAGTATTGTCACCGTCACCTTCATCATCATCATTTGCAGTTTTATTTAAATCTGTTTAGTTTGATTTTTCAAAATGAGTTTGGATCGCTGCCATTGTTACACCTTCTCCTCTGGGAATCGACTGAGCTGTTTCAGGACACGAGGTTTAAATGTTTCAGTGCCCAAAATCTTTTTTAAAATCTTTTGATCTGTTACGTTAAAAAAAAGTGGTGTTTTGTTTGTAGGTAACGACACTGAGCCTCGATCACCGTCAGCAGAAGCGGTCTGAGCAGCAGCTTCTAAAAAAGGTCTTTAATCGTATTTTATTTTGAAGTACTGATTCGTGTTTTAAATGTTTAACATTTGTATTAATGTAGCTCTATTTACAGGATAAGTTATTTTTCAGAAAATATTTATTGTATTTGAGTATTCACTGAAGAAGTGCTAGACGTACTTGAACCTTTAATATATTGAATTAATAACAGTATGAAGGAAAATATTTTATATAAATTATTGTAGCCATATTTATGTGAATTTGTCAAACAGATTTTCTGGTGAAATAAAGTTGATTTTTATCTTCATCACTGATGATGATGACTGGTGCTGGTTCCTAATCAGAGAGCTGTAATGTTGGAGTGATGTCGCCCTCTGCTGGTCAAGGTTTAAAACGACATGTGGACGTACACAGGCTGGATTTCCTTATGTGTTGAGAGAAGGAAAAGGAAAGGAAGGAAAGAGAGGAAGGAAAGGTATAAGAAGGAGTGATGGGGAAGGAAAGGAAGGTAAAGAAAGAATAGAAAGTAAAGAGGGCAAAGGAAAGGAAAGGTAGAGGGGGGATGAGAGGTGAAGAAGGAAGGAGAGAAAGGAAACGGAAAGGGAGGAAAGAATAGAAATTATAGGGGGAAAGCAAAGGGAAGGGAATAGAGGAAAGGAAAGGTAAAGGAAGGAAAGGGTACAGGAGAGGCGAAGAAAGGGAAGGAAAGAAAGGAAAAGATAAAGAAAGGAGTGATGGAGAAGGAAAGGTAAAGAAAGGAGAGAAAAGAAAGTAAATGGGGGAAGGAACGAAAAGGTAAAGGAAAGAAAGAAAGGGGAGGAAACAAAGAAAGGGAAGCGAGGAAAGGAGTGGTAAGGAAAGGAAAATGTGAGGATAATAAAACAGTAAAGTAGGATGTGAAGAGAAGAAACAGGGAAAGGAAAAGGAAATGAGAGGAGGAAGTTAAGGAAGAGGACGATACAGGAAGGAAACACCAGAGAGGAGAGGAAGAGGAGTGGAAAGGGCAGAAAGAAAAATTAATAAAGGAGGAGAACAAATGGCAGGAAATGAAAAGGAGGAGGCGACTTTTTGTCTCCTAAATTCAAACCTGAATTTACGTTTGCCGTTTGTCGTTTGTCGTTTGAGGTCAGACCTTAGTTTGAGTTGATGGAAGAATTAAAGAGGAATTAAAGGAACAGTTCACAGTGGAAAATCGCCGTCGTCACGACAACCGCTGAAACCCAAAGCGAGATCTTCGCCCCCACGCGCTGACACAACACTGAACTGAACACATCATCATTGTCGCCACCACCACCATCATCTTCATCATCGCCATCTCCGTGCTGAATCAGCTCGTCTTATTTCTGTTCAGGGTGGAAAAAAGAAACTGCTGACAAACGCAAAGAAACTGGTAAAGTTTTCAGTGTCTTTGAGCTGATAGTTTTAGTTTTCATCTCTGATAAAGTCAGCGTACACCCCCTGCTCAGCAGTGAACTGCAGAGAAACACAAGCACCTTACTGCTGCAACGAAGCGGCGGCATCATGTTGCTCCAGTGTGAGATTTTAGACAGCATGCCTGGTGACGTGCTTTTAAACCAGCCGCCGGCCATTTGACCAGCAAGAGTGTCAGGTGACACCATCAGCTGGCTTGAGTCGAGCTCAGACCGTCCAGTTCACACCTCTGACACTTGTCTCTGATCCCTCTGGAGAGCTTTGTTAAAATTCTTAAAACTAAGGAACTCAAAAGCATCGGGCTTTGTCACTGTTTTTAAATCAGATGTTACACTTATTTTAATCTATCCCTGATAATTTTATTTTTATTTATTCTACAATTGGTATTTATTTTTATTACTATTTGTACTAGGCCTATAAAATTCTGCTGCCTCTTGGCCAGGTCGCTTTTGAAAAAGAGATTCTATATCTCAATAAGCTTTACCTGGTTAAAAATAGGTAAAAAAAAAAAAAAAAAACGTTCTAAAACAGTTTCATCTCGTCACCAGTCTTTGGTCTGAACTGAGCTTTACACAGATGTTGATTTGACTGTGTCACTACCTTCGCTCCAGGCTTCAAGATGACACAACTCTGACCTCCCATTCCTTGATCGTACCTTTTATATA
This sequence comes from Epinephelus moara, assembly GCF_006386435.1. Taxonomy (NCBI): domain Eukaryota; kingdom Metazoa; phylum Chordata; class Actinopteri; order Perciformes; family Serranidae; genus Epinephelus; species Epinephelus moara. Next base: position 11,581,345 of record NC_065529.1, read on the forward strand.
GAACAGTGAGGCGGAGTAACAGCGCATCATTTCTGACTTGAACAGATGGTGTAAAGATGGAACATAGTGGAACATTTAGCAGCTAAAGAGACAGATGTTTCCCTCAGGAGCTGGTGGAGACCAAAAACAGAGTGAACAGAGAGAATATTGGACTGACATCAATCAGGTGACACAACAGCCCTTTTTAAACAGGAATTGTACAAACTTGCAGGAAAGCCCAANCCAGTGGCTCACACGTGCGGCGTCATCAACAGCTCCTCCCACAAGTCTTCAACAGCCCCTCCCGTTGCAGAAGGCCGCCTCGTTCTATCCAAACAAAAACGGTTCCACCAATATGTCTACCCTACGAGGCGGAAAATTGGGCACCTTGGATCAACTCGCCAATCCAGCTCTGTGTGTCTAAACGCTCGCAGCTTGCCGGCAAATCATGAATCATCATGTTGATCTGTAACTGTTGGATGTGGAAGTCAGCATCAGCGGACTCATTTTCATAATCGTCACAAGGAGCAGGCACACCACAAAGCAACGAGCTAGTTTTTACCTCAGCAGCTGGAAATATTCTTATTAATTTGATTCTATCGGGAGGAAAGATGATTTATTCGGACTAAAACTGACTACGACCTGAAGCTCCAGGAAATACACCCCACCAAAGGTGAGCCCTCCTCAGCTGCAGAGGTCGGCTGTAGTCCTGCACTGGCTAAACAACCCAAACTGGATGTGAACGGTGGACAGCTGCAGACACAGAGAAGTGATCAAGCTTGTGGATGAAATGTCGCTCCATGAGTGACTCTCCGTCTGTCAGGCAGATCTTTGGGAAAATACAGCTCACATTCACAGAGAGACACATCTGTTGGCAGGGAGTAATGAGTAAAGTAATCTAAGTACTTTTGAAAAGAGTAATGAGTAATGTGTTACATTTTTAGAGTAAGGAGCCAAACACTGTCAATGGTCCCAACAAACTAACACCAACAGTGAAACAGCCTGACTCTGTCGTTAAACCCGCTAATAATCGTTAGCTAACTGTAGCCATGTGATGCTAACAGTTAACTCTGTGTGTGCGGGCTGGGAGCGGAACATTGATCATCTTGTTACAATGCAATGCTTCCCTGGGGTTCTTTTGGTCCAGAAATTCATGAGGATGCTACTTGATGTGCTCGACCCACCTGAACACCTCTGCAGGTCAGGTATCTCTCCTCATGGCTGCAGGACTCCCTGATGTCAGTGGCCCCCTAGCAGGACAATGCACCATGCTACACTACAGACTGCTCAGGAGTGGTCCGAGGAACATGACAAAAAGCAAAAGGCATCAACCTGGCCTCTGAATTCCCCAGATCCAAATCTGATCAAGCATCCATGGGACATGCTGGTACCTCAGAGGTACCCCTAATCCACAGTGGGGCCTCTCTGGATCTGACTTGTGTCTGACACATGACTGGTGCTGGCTTCAGATCCTTTGAGACCTGTCAGTTGTGAGGTGGGGTTGGTCGTCCCAAGATGCTCAGTCAGATTGGGGTGTGGGAGATTCAGAGGCCAGGACAACACCTTGAGCTTTTTGTCATGTTCGTCAGGTCATTCCTGAGCAGTGTTTGTGGTGTGGCACGGTGCATTTTTCTGCTGGGGGGCCACTGCCATCAGAGAGTGTTGTTGCCATAGCATCCACATGAATGCCATTGACCTGAGTCAAGTGAAACAGAATTAAATGTTGTATCAGGATCATACAGGATTAACTGTTTAACTTCCACCCAGTGCTCTGCTCTCTTGTGGTATAAAAGTTGAACACCTAACACCTGAAAACTGAAAGACTCAAGTATACTGAAGCAACATGAGATTCAAATGCACCGTCAGTGACTCAGCGGGTTTAGTTAACAGTAGAAAACTGCGTCTAATTCACTGTGAGGTCAGACTGTAGTGAAGCTGCGTTCAGTCGCAGCATCCTGCAGCTGCAGGACAGTTAAAAACTAACTGCTGCTAAAACCACAATAACTCTGCTTTACATTTTCTTTATTCAGCATTTTTACAGTAGCTGTTCAGAGTACACATCTGTGCACATGCTGCAGGGGTCAGAGGTCACGGGTCAGTGATGGAATTACTTAATCTGATGGAGTGTGTGATGTGTTAATAGGTGGGAAATTCAACCCTCCACCACACAGAAGAGGAAGTGGTGTGTGTGTGTGAGTGAGTTTATGTTGACGGTTGGCCCACAGGAAAAAAACTGCCTGGTTCTAGACTTCTAGGAAATACACACGCACACACACACACACACACACAAAGAGGTGATTAAGGTTTTAAATGTAGAAGACAACCACTTCATTCCAGTTAATTAACGTTTCCCTAGAAAGGCAACTGCCAGTGTGTGTGTGTGTGTGTGTGTGTCAGACTAGCAGAACTGATTCTTCTGTTGCACCACAGGAAAACTAAAATGCTACTGATGCATTTTAGTTTTCCATTATGAAATCAGTTACACAGATCCTCGACACAGCATTTCAGTACACGCAAGAAATAAGACGTTTGGTTTTATTTAAATAAAATAACTCGTCTTTAGAAATAAAAATAAACACCTTTTTTTTTTTCTTACAATGTGATTGCGAATTTCTCAACCCTGAATTTGAAGCTGCACCGTGTGAACTTTCTCTTTAGGTGTTTGTTTGCTGTAAGGCTTTACAAAATGGTATGTTGGGGTTTCTATGCCCTTCACGCTGGCGATAGCCGTGGTCACAGGCATTATGTCTGCAGGCTGTCTGTACGTACATACTATTTAATGAACATGATGTCTCAAGAGGGCCCTGAGAGATTTTCCTCAAATGAGGTGCAAACGTCCACATGGACTTAGAGATGAACCCATTAGATTTTGGTGGTCAAAGGTCAAGGTCACTGTGGGCGGAGGGGGTGATGGGCCCTGAGCGTGCTGATCCCTGGCATTACAGATGTCTCATTTTTGTGAACACTATGTCTCAATCTCAAAATTTGGCACAAACGTCCATTAGTTTTTGGCCACAACTCAAAAATTCATATGGTAATTATGACAACATTCCACACAGATGTCTAACATGATAAAATGAGGAAGTGATGGTATTTTATATCCAAAAGGTCAAAGGTCAGCCTCACTGTGACATCATAATGTTCTGCATAGAACACTTTTACGGTGATTACTCAACGTCATATTTCAGGAACAGAAAGGGAGACATTTGGTCAGATACTAAATTGGTGACTCTAATCTTCTAATCTGCCGGGTTGAAGACAGATGTGAAGCATCCACGTTTTAGAAAATGTCTCTTCTTTGTCATTGCTACATGAGTCTGGACAGACATGGATGTAAACTGTAACATGGCAAGTTGTTTTTAGTTAATCATCATTGCGTTTTCAGCAGCCTTTTAGCCACCAGATGTGGGGTGTTTTACTGACCTGTTGCTGTGGTCCCACTGAGGATAGTGCCATGAAAAGCATTTGTTTTTTTAACTAAGACATCATTGCTTTTACTGCTGGGATCATGCCCCAAAGACCAGGTATTTTGAGGGATAACATGATCTATTCCAAACCATAACCAAGTGGTTTTTGTAGGGCTGTACCCTAATAGTCGACCAAAAATTAGTCGACCAGAAAAGTCATCAGTCAGCAAGATTTCATTGGTCGCTAAGTCGCAGAAAAATCCCTAGAAATGATGTTTCTATTCATACTAATGGCATTTCTGCCCGCAGTGATGATTCAGGTTTCGGTGCACGCCTTGTGGTGGCATTTCCACCAGCAGTGACGAGGCAGGGATGGTTCTCCTTCCTGCTGTGATGACATCTCTGACTTTCAGCAGTAACACTTTTACCTCAAATGGTAATATTTCCACCTGTGTCGCGGCATCTCTGCCCACAGCCATTAATGCATTTCTCCCAGCTGCAGTTATGTTTCCACACTAAGGTTAATTGAAGTATGTGGACAAATAAACTACACATAAAAAAAAAGTGAAACTCTATCAGGAGCTGCACCTTGTCAGAATAAATCCAAACCTGTATGACTGGACCATGTGTGACTTTAATTTGAAAGGACAGCCACAGGAAGTGTCCACGCTCAGCAGTCAGACAGGAGTCAGGTTAATCTCCAGGGCTGGTACCTGCGGTTATTCCACAGGCTAGTTAATAACATGTCGGGCAGGAAATCCAAAGTGTGGGATCATTTTGAGAAGGTGAAGGACGAACCCAAGGTGATATGTAAACTCATCTTCATTGGTCGACTACAAACATGACGTATCATCTGAAACATGGAAGTAGCTACATGCCCATTAGCCCACAGCGTCATTAACAGGCGGCTCGCTCAGTGTGTGACGTGCACTTGGAGATAAAATATAGGCCTATATTAATGAAGGTTCATTAGTACGGTTTGTATTTCTCTGTAATGTAGCACAGTGTTAACAATGTTACTGATACTATTCTTTCTCACACCTTCAACTCAAACCACCATAATATATCATTTAATCATTACATTCATATCAGAAACATGCAGGAGACTAGTCCACTGATGGACCACAGCATTGTTGAAAGGTAAAGACATTTTCAGTGTATCTGCTACATAATAACATGAAAATGTAAAATATCTGTGACTGCAGAAACGTACAATACCAACATTTATTCTGGTGATTGGTTTGAATGGCCACTGCTGTCCATCTATTCATATTTCATCACCTAATATTTTACATTACGCAGATGACACACATTTCTATTGTTTAGCCAGATGTCCCCAAATTGTTAAATGCTCTTATTTCATTGACATTAATATTTGGATGAGTTTTGCAAACCAAATGAGTCAAATGAGTCGCTGCTTGTAATGTTATTTTTGCTTATGATTTCCTTAATTTCTGCTTAACTTTGTACTTTAATTAGGATTGTAGCAGAAAATTGAGAAAATCAATAATATACAATTAAAGATTATTAGGTTTTGCTGACTATTATCATAATCAGTATTGTTTACTTTAACTGCTGTCCATCTATATTTATTAAATCACGTAATATCATACATTATGCAGATGACACACAGTTTTATATTTCTGTTTAGCCAGATGACTGTAGATTCTTCAAAGCTCTTATTTAACTGACATTAATATTTGGATGTGTAGAAGTTTTTGCAAACCAGATAACTCAAGTGAGACACTTCACACAATGCTATGTCTTACGTTTGCTCTTTTTTTCTTTACTTTATTTAATTTACTTTCTTTAATGGCACATTCTGTGTAATTCAACATTGAAGCTGCAGTTTAAGACTCTTCTTTTTCAAACTGATTTCTGGTGAAGATGTGTCATATAATTCAGGGGAATTTGACACCAGTAACAGAAACAGAGACAAACCTCCCCCATTATATTATATGGTGTTATTCCTGTTGTCGCCATGAGCACTCAGTAACAGTGGCGAGCTTGGAAATTTCAAATGGCGCCAGCTTTACTTTAACCATGTATTGTGTAGCTGTATTATATGAAAAATATTATTATGTCACAATTTAAAATTTTAATACTCATATAGAGTTAAAATGGAAGGCCAAAATTACTTTATCGGGGAATCCCTAGAAATGATTTTTCTATTCATACTAATGGCATTTCTGCACACAGTGATGATTCAGGTTTCGCTGTACGCCTTGTGGTGGCGTTTCCACCAGCAGTGATGAGGCAGGGATGGTTCTCCTTCCTGCTGTGATGACATCTCTGACTTTCAGCAGTAACACTTTTACCTCAAGCGGTAATATTTCCACCTGTGTTGCGGCATCTCTGCCCACAGCCATTAACGCATTTCTCCCGGCTGCTGTCATGTTTCTACACTAGGGTTAATTAAAAAATTTGGACAAATAAAAATATACGTGAAAGTCAAAACATATAATCATTATAAAATCATTACACTGCCACAATATCCTCCACTCTTCAGGTTTCAGCCCTTCCACCAGATATTAAACCTGCTGTTGGGATTCATTCCCATTCAGACAGGTTAGTGAGGCCCAACACTGATGTTGGCCATCAGGTTAAGCTCACTGTCAGTGAATTTCAGTTCATCCCAAAGATCTTTGATGTCAGATTCTTCCACACCAAAGTGGGAAAATCAGGAAACACAAACTGGAAGAACACTGTTGCCTTAAACAGTAGCTCACTAACCTTTTGGCTCGTGACACATTAATACCACTAATGTCTACTCACAACCTGTCATCACAAGATGCTCGTGTGTTTTTACTGTGGAACTTAGATTGTGTTGTTTGAAACTTAAAGGCCTGAAGCGGTGAAACTTTCTGGTATTTCACAAGAAAACAGTAAAAAGACAGTTCGAACAGTTTAAAACAAAAAGTATAATTTTTTGTGGAAATTTTTGTTTTTTTTCTTTTTCTGACCCTGGTAAATATTCTGCGACCCTCTGGGTGTCCTGACTCCCAGGTTGGGAACCAGTGGTCTAAAATATCATTGTGTGCTGAAGCATTAAGATTCCCTTCGCTGGAACCAACCGGCCAAGTTAAGTTCTTCCATAACAAACTGGAGAAAAACATTTCTTTATGCTTTGTGCACAGAGCTGTTGTAATGTCTAAAATGTCAAATTATAAGTTTACGTGTCCTCACACTTTGGGCCATATAATGATGGTGCAGTGATGAGATCTGCTTTTACAACCTGGTCTCACTCTGAGGTCATTGAATACCAATGCTTGGGCAGTTACATCTGGCATCAGACACCAATGAAAAAAGCTGTCCTTTCACATCAGTATGATACGTGGCCAGAAAGGGGGAAACGCAGCGTGACAACAACATAAGTTGAGGGGGCGACAAGCCCAAGAAGGGTGGGCGGAAGGGGTGGTGGATGGGTCCAACAACCACTGAGCTTCACCCATGAGGCCAGTGTCTGCTTCCTTTATGATTACTAATAGGTCTAAATGTGCATTCATTAATATGTTTGACCACAAGGTGACCGCTCTGCAGTGGGCTATTTATGATGATTTGGTTCTTAAACATGCAGCGTTGGTGGTGAAAGCAAACAAATTTCTTCACGCACTATTAAATCTGCTATTTTCCTCTGAGACTTTTCCTTTTGTGGATTTAGAATCCACAGCTAGCCTCGCTAGAGAGACTCAAGTAGCCACTGCTGTTGAGGCTCTGCAAAACTTTTGAGAAAAAGGGCGCCAGGTTGTGGACAAACTACACATTTTAGTCGACAAAATGTTGAAAGTTTCTTTGATCCAAGTGTGGGCTACACATTTTTACGGTTCAAGAATAGAAGAATCAATATGGGCCTACCAAGAATGGTAAATCAAACTAAGAATGTTAAAAAAATGTCTGTTTATGTCCATATATTTTTTTGTCTGACTGCTTTGATCGACTGCTAATGTGAAACTTAAGTTATGGACAAATCACAAGTGTCTTGACGACCACAAAAGGATGCCCCATCCCATGCAAGAAAAATCACCACAGCAGGAGACGGAATATTTGAAATGTCCGGCAACACTCATCATGTCTGTTTATGTCAACGTTTGCATCCACGACTACCAGTGACGCATCTTTATAGATCGTTCCATTTCATAGGAGACAATATCAACCAATAACCTTTGTAACTCTCTTCTGAGGAACTCGAAAACGAGAGGCAAAAATAAGACACGCAGTTGGGTCACAGAGTAGTGAGGTTTTTTTCCCCCTGATTTTACTACACTTTACTAATGCAGCATGTAAAGATAAGAACTTTGGGGGTCCACACACCTTCAGAGTGAGAGTAAATTTCAGCCCACCCTGTGGCTCTTTAGCCACAAGGTGGGCTGCGTCTTTCCCCTCTCTTGTAGAGATGACTGAGTAATTTCTCATTTTTGACGTCATGACACACTTCACTCCTCACGTAATGGAGCATTTGTTTCAGATGGTATGATGATATCTCTGCAGCTTGATTTACCCAACACAAATCACACAGCATACACGGCTCGACCAGATACAGCATTAAAATGTTGCAAACACATTAATGCATCACTCACAACAAATTAAAACACATAAAATAACAACAATAATACTAATAATAATAATGATGCAGGAGCCATTCTGGTGCATAATAAGTACTTTTCCTTTTGATAATTTAAGTACGTGATGCTGACAAACCTTCTAGACTTCAACAGGCTACAGTTTAGCATACATGACTTTCACTTCCATCGGAGTATATTCATTTTGGAGTATTGCCACTATTACTGAAGTAAAAGATCAGAATACGTCTTGTACCACAGGAAGCCATTAATCCAGTTTGTATGACTGCACATAAATGCCTGATTTTGGGAGTGTTGTTAGTCAAATACATAAAGATATAAACACTGTTCTTTTCCTGTTTAATCAAATTAACTGTGTTCAATAAAATCCCATAAAATAGACATTTATAAATGTCTTGTTTTTTAATGTTTTGTTGGACCAAACCCAAAGATATTCTTTTTACGATGATAAAAAGCAGAGAAAAAAAGCAACAATGACTTTCACAATGAATTAATAGTCGTATAATTTTTCCGTCAATCAATATGATTAAGGCGATGATTTAGTCACTAAATGTCTCAGCTACAGAAAACATAATATAAGCCGTTAAACTGAAATGACTGGATTATAAATGCAGCATGGATGTTAATGTGAGATCATTTAATGCTCTCCCAGGCATGTTTCATTCTTTAGGTTGCAGACTGTACCTGCAAACACCAAGTGCATGCAAACATTTACATACACAAAAGCTTGCGTACAAAATGCAAACAGGTCTGTATAGTTTCAAAAAGCTTTCATGAGGTTTTGTGCTTTCTTGGAACCACACACACACACACACACACACACATACACACCTCAGTTACTGGCACAAATGGTTTACCTAAGGGTAGCTTGGTGTGCACTGCTGCACGCGCAGATTTCCAGGTAAAAAAATTTGATGAACTGGTCTTCCTCCAGTTTAACCACTCTGACGAGGGAGTCCCCTCACTCTGTGCATGTGTATGTGTTCAGCGGATGGATGTGAATGGAAACCTGACCAGGGAGTCTCCTGTGTGTGTGAGTTTAGCAGCAGCAGAGTGAGTTTTAGAGGAAAACTGTTTCTGATGCAGCTTCTGAAAGACCACAGACCACAGTGATGCACAACCACACAGACATACAGACACATGATGAGACAGACAGGGATACAGTCAGCTGTATAAATAGACCCACAGGTCAACAGATCAGTATCAGTGACTAGACAACTCATCATCTCACACTTAATTTTCTCAGCCTTTTGTGGAGGTCGCTCTTTTTGCATTACAATCTACGATAATTTGTGTCAACGTTAGTCGTCCGATATGTCTTCGTGCTGTGGATCATTGTGTCTACTGGTCTTACTGGGAGTTGCATTGGCATCTGGGATTCCATGCCAGTTCGCTGGGAACCTGAAAGACACCCCTGACTCCATTGTAGATGTGCTGGTGAGTTTCCTTGTGGTGTCCCACAGGGCTCAGTTTTAGATCCTCTTTGGTATTTCTTTCAGCTTAGCCTCTGCTTGTGATTAAAGGGTTTAAAAGCTAATTTTTAGGTTTATTTAAGGAACCAGTCTTTTAAGATTGCACAGAAGTTGACATTTGAGTACATGTTAAGGGAAGTGTGCACAAATTAAGAGTCGATTAATACATTTTTAATGCATTTTAAAGTGGTGTTTACACTTAACTGCAAGGCCTCTATGACCTGCTGCAAATGACAGATTCACACTGGACTAAAATCACAGACATCCTCCGCAATGATACATGCTTTCACTTTCATTTATATATTATCAGTTACAAATGACTTTGCTTTAGGTTTTCATAAGTTTCATAAATTACTCATAATAATAAGATATTATCACAAACAGATCTTGTCACCAGTGATTAATAAGCTATCTGACACATGTTTCAAATTTTAAAAAAGGTTGAACTGAAACTAATTAGTCTGCCTGCGGTTTGTTCTGATGCTCATGTATGAAAAACATAAGTCATGTGTTATTTGATCATCAGATGAAACTCACTGTGTTTTGGTGTTTGCAATAATCTAAATTATAACGGCACGACTTTACACAATCTTTTTTGACAGCAAATAACAGTCATATTCCAGTGATAGTCATATCGTGACTGATGGTGTATCTGTGGTTATCAACAGCTCAGGGTGACTGAATTATAGATTCCTGCAAAGACTGATAGATGTTTATAGCTGCTGATCATATTTGAATCCCATGACACATCTCTGTATTTTTTTATCTAACGATTACAAGAAGTATCCCCCGCTCATGGGAAGACAACAGCTCATATCAATAATTACGACCATGGCCTCTCCGGCTTTCCGTAGCCATATATTTAATGCTGTAAAAACTTCTTGTTGGATAATGAATATTTTTTTACAATGATTCTTTTTCTTTTTTATATGTTTAATCCTTAAATTTCTTAAAACTAAAAAAAACTAAATTATAGGAATTATTTCACCCTATTGTCATAATCACAAATCACTTTTTTAATCGTTCTTTAGTACTTTAAAATCTAGAAGCCTGGATGTTATTGAAAATGCACAAAATTTAAATGAAACACATTTTTATTTCATCCTAACTACACTTATCACAGAGAAGGTGGGAAAATGTTGAACCTCCTTAGGTGTCCTTGAAGTAATGATCCATGCAGCATGGCAAATCTCTCAAAAATAGTTTAATTTTAAAATTTTTAAAAAGGGAGTTTTCCATATTAATTACTACAGACAGAGTTCTCTTCAGTCAGAACGCAGATACTACAATATTGTAAGTGTTCATGTTGTACTGGTTAACCCTTGAATACAAAAAGAAGTATTTAATTGTGTTTTTGTTTGTGTTTTAGAACTTGAAGCAGGCAGAAATTGGCAGTAATCCTCTCTTCAGTTCGGTCATCAAGAGCATCAACACCTCCTGCCAGGTACGCCAAAACAAACTCATACATTCTGTCACTACTATTTGTGTTGTGTTTCTGTTAGAGTTAATATCTTCACTCAAAAACCCATCAGATAACCATGTGTCGACGAAATTGGGGTTTTTTTTGTTTGTTTTTTTGTTTTTTCCAAGAATTAAGTGTTTAAAGTGTTCTTTACGGGCAGGGAAAAGTCCATAATTTGGAGATACATTGTTGTCACAAGACAGCGAAAGGCAAGCAGCAATTTAAAAAGTCTTCAGTGTTGACAAGATGCAGATTAATGATGCCATCGGGAAGCCTTGATAGGGAAAATAAAATGGGACCAAAATTGAGCCTTGAGGAACTCCAAACCTGCCCGGCTGTCGAGGTGTCGAGTTGTCGAGTGTCGAGGCGGCCTTCTATTTCTCAAAGTTAAAACATTAGTGGGCAGTTTATATAATTGTTTGTGACCGATCAATATACGTCTGTCTATCTATCTATCTATCTATCTATCTGTCTATCTATCTATCTATCTATCTATCTATCTATGTTGTAATACAACAAACTATTGGGAAATCATAAAGTATTTTATTTTGAATATAACAGGGATGTTTGCTTTTGTTTAAGCTGCTGAATTTAGTACCTGAAATGTCAAAGTACGTCATCACATTGATGCAAAAATCATATATAAAAAGATATATTTAATAAAACTTTGGACTTTTTGGGCTAATTTGACTTTTTAGATTTTGTCCAAGAAGCCAGACGTAAAACTGAAGTCACCTGGATATTTGCTGTTAGAAAAATGCCTCATAAGTTTATATATTTTATCCCCTTCCTCATTATTTATAACAACAGGATCCTAACTGACTCTAAAGCATTTCCTCCTCTCCCCCACAGAGAAAAGTACATCTGATGAACGTCACTCTGGACGTCTACACTCGAATCTTCACCAGCATCTTGCAGCACAACCAGCACCAAGACAAGACCAGGACACCTCTGCTGGACCAGCTGTCTGACCAGGAAAGCTCTCAGGTGGTGTCGGTCGTGACGGAGCTCCAAAAGAATATGGAGAAGCTGAAGAGACACCTGAGCCATGTGAGCCATGAGAGAGAGGACCTGCTCAGCAAGCTGAACAGAATAGATGTGAGTGACACCTGTCTGTCTGTCTGTCTGTCTGTCTGTGTCACTGAATTTTCAGCATTCAGGGTCAGTCAGCCGATTTCACTCTTTTCAAGTCTTTCTAAATTATGATGGGAGAACTTTGTCTGTTTCCAAAATCCCCCAAAACAAACAAACACTGAGAACTTATTGTCAGTGTCTTTAATGGCGGGGAGGCAACTTCTAATCTAACAAATAACTAACAATAAGATCTGTTTCTTCTCGGGAAACTAAACAAAAGTATTCAGGTGAGATTTACTGATGAGTTCAGGCTTCACTTTCTTCTGTCATCACGGTGTCTTGAGAACTTTTGACTGATGAGACCACATAAGTTTTGTTTCTGTCATTTTTTCTGAAGAAATGGAAGTTATCACACAGTGAGTGGGCGGAGTGAAGTCTTCAGTGTCGAGGTGGCCTTCTAATTCTCAAAATTAAAACATTTGCGGGCAGTTTATATAATTGTATGAGACCAATCAATATATATGTATATCTATATATATATATATATATATGTGTGTGTGTGTGTGTGTGTATATATATATATATATGTTGTAATACAGTAAACTATTGGGAAATCATAAACTATTTTATTTTGAATAAAACAGGAATGTTTGCTTTTGTTTAAGCTGCTGAATTTAGTACCTGAAATGTCAAAGTACGTCATCACGTTGATGCAAAAATCATATATAAAAAGATATATTTAATAAAACTTTGGACTTTTTGGGCTAATTTGACTTTTTAGATTTTGTCCAAGAAGCCAGACGTAAAACTTAAGTCACCTGGATATTTGCTGTTAGAAAAATGCCTCATAAGTTTTTGTTTTTTTTATCCCCTTCCTCATTATTTATAACAACAGGATCCTGAATTATAATATTATTATTTATTAACAATTAATCATCAATTAACTCTCTGTCTCTCTGCAGGTCGATGACCCCATGGTTCAGAGGAAAGCTCTGGCTCAGTTCAAGGAGGTCTACCAGGCGGCCTCTGTGATTGGCTACCCCAGCTGTGGCCACGCCCACGCCTCGTCTGCTGAACGACGCTGATGACGCTGATGACGCTGGGAACTGTTTCTCTTTCTCATGATCATAATCTAAAAACATGTATGTTTGTTTTGTTGTTCTCATAGTTTGTGTTTTTATTTATAACTAAGTTAATTTATGAGGTTTCCATGACGACGTCTGCCATTCATCAGTCACATTTTCACAGTTTCACATATTTATTTAATTTAAAGGGGTTTACTTTGTGTCATTTCTCAATCCAGTCAGTTAACTGAGTTATATTTATTAATGTGGTAATTTAATGTAGTTTAATTTATGATTAACTTAACTTAATTTATTTTTGTTGTTGTCATTTTCATCTCGTTTATTTGAATAAAAGCAGAAATCAGCATCAACTCAAAGCTTTACTTTGCTTTTTTTGAACCCTTTAACCTTTATTTCTTGTTTACATGCTGCAAAAAAATTACAGCAGAAAAATATTACAGCCTTCATCAACAGGTTTCATACAGGCTGATTGTTTACTGGTTTATCTGCTAACAGTGATGAAGATGGTGGTGATGGTGATGTCATACTTCTATACTGTAGAAAGAGAAAGAGTAACTGAACTGAAATGAGACAAAAAGAGACTAATCTCTAATTTTACTGGGAGACATGAGAAAGAAGGAGACTTCATACAAGTTCAGAATTAAACACAACATGGCCAAAAGTATGTGGACACCTGAAAAGTGTTCTACTTCCACTTTGAAGAAGCAATTGTGAATGCATGGCTAATTTTATTTTTTCAACAACAATCTTAAATATATATCTAGCAACCTCAGTCCATACAACATAGCGTCTGGCACTTCCACATGCACATGACTAAAACAGCAGCTCTGCAGGTGGATGTTTCTCTCTACAACTTTTTTTGGCTTGTGACTGTGGGAGAGAGGGGATGAGGACGAATAGAATAGAATAAAAATAAAATGGCATGGTTATTCGTCACCATATTTAAAATTTGGGTTTAAAGCAATGTACAGGAGAGAATAAAAACTCCAGTGGGTCACATTACAATGTCAAAGGGTTCGAACCCAGGGTGGGGGAGCCCTGTGTGGTGTCTGCATGTTCTCCCTGTGTCAGCGTGGGTTTCCTCCAGGTGCTCTGACATGTTCTCCCTGTGTCTGCGTGGGTTTCCTCCAGGTGCTCTGACATGTTCTCCCTGTGTCTG
>NC_065529.1:11595866-11598400 GCF_006386435.1 Epinephelus moara
ATTCAGTCTCTGACCAAATGTCTCCCCTTCTGTTCCTGAGATATGACGTTAAAACATGATGATGTCACAGTCAAGCTGACCTTTGACCTTTTGACCTTCATCATTTTATCCTTAATTTGCGCATGAATTCTTGTGTTATGGCCAAACATGTGTTTTGTGAGGTCACACTGACCTTTGACCTTCGACCACAAAATTATAATCAGTTTATTCTTCCGTCAAAGTGGACGTTTGTGCCAAATTTAAAGAAATTCCCTTCAGGTGTTCTGGAGATATCGTGTTCATGATAATGAGAAAGATGCAAGGTCACACTGACCTATAACCTTGACCACTAAAATGTAATCAGTTCATTGTTGAGTCCAAGTGGACATTTGTGCCAAATTTGAAATACCTTTAAGGCGTTATTGAGCTGTCATGTTGACAAGAATAAGATGGATGGACGGACAACCCACAAACATGATGCCTCTGGCTATCGCTGGTGTGGGGGCATAAAAACGCTGCACTAAAGTACAGAACATACGGCGGTAGCATCCAGTTACTGGCACTTTACAAAAGCTCATGTCTCACATCTACAGATGTTTTTATTTCTTCTCATGTGTGTGGACTATTACGCTGTGACGAGTTTTACAACCATGTTTTTTGGAAATAAAATGTTGAATCTTGAATCGTGATTAAATGCTCCCCTTACTGTAACTGTCCTGGGTGCTCTGAGGAGAGAAAATAAAAGAAACAGACTTTCATGTAATTCCTGCGACATCACTCCTCTACATCACCGTGGTCCCCGGCATCTCCGCCAATCGTACAGTGGGACTTCCCCTCACCTTGTGATGTAATGAAACAGTCAGAGGATGAATCCGTGGTTACAGCTCTGGTTGAGTAATGAGTCAGTCCCACCGACCCCGACTCATCCACACCCACCTGATCGTTAACCAGACACGTTATGTTAATTAATTGATCAGCAGTTAGTGTCTACTGTTCTGATGACATGTTTTATATTCATCACTATAAATACATCTTTACAATCTCATCTAAAACTATGTGTTCATCATTGTGTCTGATTGTCAGTTTGTTGTATAAAAGTCCATCTGGCTCCATAAACAGTATGAAACAATGTTTTCTGCTGTTTCATTTGACTTGAATTTGATTTTAATAAATTTTCCAGTTTGTTACCACAAGATACTGAGATAATAAAACTGTGATCTTGAGTCAAATCCATCAGCAATCTCAGCCTCACAGGTTTATTTAAATCTTTACCTTGAAGACAAAAGATTGACTTTATTTTTTACTGAATGGATCTGAATTGTATTTTAAACCACAGTTTTTAGAGTCAGGTTTCATGTGTGATGTGCGGAGGGGTTTCCCCTC
Organism: Epinephelus moara; assembly: GCF_006386435.1. Lineage (NCBI taxonomy): Eukaryota > Metazoa > Chordata > Actinopteri > Perciformes > Serranidae > Epinephelus > Epinephelus moara. Next base: position 11,597,229 of record NC_065529.1, read on the forward strand.
GAACCAAACCAGAGGACGGGGCTTTTCTCACTCTGAGGAGAGAAGAGCTGACGTCAGCTGAAGAGAAAAGGTCCAGACTGCTCCAAAAGTTTAGAAAAACTGAATCATCGGGGTGAAGGATGAACGTGGACGGACGGAGGTCTGGAAAATTGTATTGTGTGTTCTCCCTTTGAGTAATAGCGTCCAAAAAATGGCCTCATGTTTAGTCCATACACGACAACTCAAAAACTGTAAATATATTATTATGAATGAAAGATTTTCTGTTGTTTTTTATAGCTGCAGGAGATACATGCACATTTGTAGAGGATGTTTACCCACAGTGACCTGCAGTGTAGTCGCACATATGTATATATATTATGTCCTCAAACAGCTGCTCTCAAACTGTCTGAGTTCCTCTCTGTGGCCTGTGGTTTACTCAAGACGTAGATATTTTAAAGTTTAAATATGTTTCTTCATGTTGTATGACTTTTATTTGTTCAGCAGCGGCTTAATCCACATTTGGTGCTCTAATAAGTATTTGTGTCAGTACAGACAAAGGAGACAACAGGGATGTAGCACCAAATTCTGGGCCCTGAGCATAAGCAGTCTCTATGGGCCCCCCAGCCTTCTCTCATGATCCATGTCTCTTTCTTTGTACAAAGTCAGATTGTTTTCTTTCCCCTTATTTCTTTCTTTTCTTTTCTTTTTTGGAACCTGATTTCTTGGGGAAAGATATGAGCAACATAAGCAGTCACTCGCTCGGCTCTATCTGAGTTGAGAGACGAGTCCCCGTGCAGGGTGGACTAAATCATTCTGGGCCATTTAAAGGCCCCGTCACACCAAGGATAGGACAGGATAGGATAGGATAGGATAGGACAGGATAGGATAGGATAGGATAGGATAGGACAGGATAGGATAGGATACAATAGGATAGGATAGGATAGGACAGGATAGGACAGGATAGGATAGGATAGGATATAATAGGATAGGATAGCACAGGATAGGATAAGATAGGATAGGATAGGATAGGATAGGATAGGATACAATAGGATAGGATAGGACAGGATAGGATAGGATACAATAGGATAGGATAGGATAGGACAGGATAGGACAGGATAGGATAGGATAGGATAGGATAGGATAGGATAGGACAGGATAGGATAGGATAGGATAGGACAGGATAGGATAGGATA
>NC_065529.1:11600952-11620708 GCF_006386435.1 Epinephelus moara
TTGTTCAGGAGGTTCACTAGACCAAGCAGCCTTTTGGGTTCCTCTAAGTAAGTACTGTATAGAATAATGGGACTGGGAGGATGGTGTAGGTTTAAATTTATTAGACAAGTACATATACACCAACAAGACAGTGTACAAGCGGTGTCACAAGAAAGTTTGTTTTCATTCATAGGCTTCATTGTCTTTCTATCAATACCTGGTGGGCCGGACTAGGCTCAAAATGCCCGGGCCGATTTTTTGTCCCAGTCCAGCCCTGGATAGGATAGGATAGGATAGGATAGGATAGGATAGGATAGGATAGGATAGGATACGGCACTGCACGGCATGGAATGATAGGACAGGATACGATACAATACCAACTTTTCGGCTTTTTGATTTTATTTAAAATGTTGACTGTTGTCCTTGTTTTTCCTGTTCTGGCCACGACATCTTCATCTGCTCCCCCATCCACAGTAATTATGCTTTCAAGGTATGTAAAACTGTCTTCCTCCTCTAACTGATTTTGATCCATGATTATTGGAGAGTTGTTCTTGTTGCTGATGCACATTACCATGGTTTTTGATGAGCTGATTTTGAGTCTGAGTGAAGCAGCACATATCTCTAGATTGAGTGATTTTTCCTGCATCTGTTGGTAGGTATGTGCTAGGAGTGCTAAATCGTTCACAAAATCCATGTCTTCCAGTTGTTCAGTCAAGCTCCACTGTATGCTGGTTCGGTTATTGCTGGTTACTTGCCTCATGGTCCAGTCTATGCAGAGGAGGAAGAGGAAGGGGGAGAGCAACCATCCCTGCCGCACCCCAGTCAGGACCTCAAAGGCCTCTGATAGGTGACCTTCATGGAGGACGCGACACTGTGTCCCTTGGTAGGCGCTCTTGAAGATGTTGATTAATTTGGGGGGGTGCCATAGTGCGCCATCAACTTCCACAGCATTTCCCGATCCATACTGTCAAAGGCCCTTTCAGAGTCGATGAAGGTGACATAGACAGCTGAGTTCCATTCAATAGACTGCTCTATGACGACCCTGAGTGTGGCTGTTTGGTCTGCACATGTTTTCTATAGTGCAGGACTAAATAACTGGAGTGCACCTTTTAAAATCATCAAATATAAAGTTACAAACTGAGAAATAAGGAAAAAATACAAAACAATAAGCAGTGTGTTGAGTGCGTTTTTTTAATCTCATGTATTGAACTTTGCATCTAGTTATAGAGCAAGACAACAGGTGATTGAAAGCACCACCCGGTCAGCACGCTCTGTGACACAAATCAAGCACACCTGATGACTCTGCCTGTGACACACAGGTGAGCTGCATGCTGCTAATGACTTCAGAGAGGAGTGTGAGGCCTTTCTGCTGATGGACACAGTAATCCCAGTCACTGAGTGGACTGATGGAGCAGAGAAGTTGGACCTGCTGCAGAGGGTGGAGGACTTCACGGTGCACGAGACTCACAGGATGACGTTCACCCAGGTGAGTCCAACAACACACCTGCTATGTGTCACTAAGTCTTCCACACTGGACCTTTAACGCGTGTGTTTGTGGCTGCAGCTGTTGTGGAGTTTATTGTTTACACCTGTGTGTTGTTGCCTTGTTGATGTTTTCTTCTTCTGTTAAAGTGTTAAAGGTTATGTAACTTATGAAGTCTGCTGCTGCTTGGTGCACCCGCCGCCGTGTCTGTAGCTCTTTTTGTTTATAGTCGGCCATGTTTGGTGTTTGCTGTGTAATTCTACTGCAGCTCTCTCATCCATCCACCCCCGTCTGTAACAGGTGGACAGGTGTCCCTTTGTTTCATCCGTCCACCCCCGTCTGTAACAGGTGGACAGGTGTCCCTTTGTTTCATCAAAAACCTAAAAGTTGATCATAACCAACACTTGTAATAACTCATATTTGCAACCATCATTAAAGTTCATCATCAAACAGGCTAATGTTTTTAAGTAGAGTCGAGGAAGCCCGGCAGACTTTCAGCAGAAATTCAGTCAGATTCATTGAAATTCATTCTGAAGAGAAACGGGTGTGAATTCCTCAAAACAGAGACAAACTTCAGCCTGTGAAACCTCTTCCTGTTTGTATCTGCGCCTGTGGGTAGGGGATACCCATGTACTCTACCAATGTCTTTTGACACCTGAGTGTCAACAACAAATCTACCTGCCTGTCTTCCTGTTTCCTGCATTACTCTGTCTGCTTCCTGCTGAGCTCCACAGTAGAATCAGTTTCCCCTTTTTACGCTGAGCCTCGACGTCTGCGGCCAAAATGAAGCGGTCAAAGGTCAGAGGATAACGGCCTGTGTGCATGGTGGTTGTTCTTGATCAGCTGTGGGGTGACCACATCAGAGGAACTGTAATCTGGGCTGAGGAAGATAAAGAGATGGTTGGAAAGCAGAGTTTGTGGGTAAAAGTCCTGCATCAAAACTTTACTGGAGTTAAAAAAATCAGTGTCAGTGAAATGTTCTTAAAGTACTAACTGTGCCATAAAATGTTCCCTGTCAGTGTTCTACTGTTATTTATCATGTTTATGGATTAATATTCCTGCATTTATTTTTTTTAATATAAAATAATGTTTGATTTGCTAAACATGTAAACATGATCCAGCTCATAACAAATAACAGCTGTTATTGTCCATCCGTACATCTGTACATCCCATTCTCATGACCACAATATTTTCTCAAATTTGGCACGAACATCCACTTGGACTCAAGAGTGAACTGATTAGATTTTGGTGGTCAAAGATCAAGGTCAATGTGATTTCATAAGACATGAATGTGATATCTCCAGAACACCTTAAGGAAATTTCTTCAAATTTGGCACAAATGTCCACTGGGATGCAACAATAAATTGATTAGATTTTGGTGGTCAAAGGTCACCATGACCTCACAAAACATGTTTTTGTCCATAACTGAAGAATTCATACACTAATTCTGACCAAACTTGATCCAAATGTCTAACAGGATAAAATAATGAAGGTCAAAAGGTATCTTAAGAACACCTTGAAGAATTCTTTTCAGGTTTGGCACAAACATCAACTTGCATTCAAGGGTGAAGTGATCAGAATTTGGTGGTCAAAAGTCAAGGTCCCTGTGACCTTGTGTCCATCTCATTCCCATTGAGGCAGTATCTCAAGAACATTTCGAGAGAATTTCCTCAAATTTGGCACTAACGTCCACTTGGACTCAAGAATGAACTAATTGGAATTCGGTGGTCAAAGGTCAGTGTGACCTCACAAAACATGTTTTTGACCATAACTAAAGAATTCATTCACTAATTCTGACCAAACTTTACACAAATGTCTAACAGGATAAAATAATGAAGGTCAAAAGGTCAAAGGTCAGCTTGACTGTGACATCATCATGTTTTAACGTCATATCTCAGGAACAGAAGGGGAGACATTTGGTCAGATACTGAATTGGTGACTCTAATCTTGAAACTGTGCTGATTGTATAGATCTTCTGTGTGTGAAGCATCCATGTTTAGACGATGTAGCTTCTTTGCAGCAACGTCCATATTTGATGCATTGTCAACTGTCGTATGAGTCTGGACGAACATGGACGTAAACTGTAACTGCAACTTGACTGGTTTTCAGGCATACAACATCATGACTGTAATTCTAGTTTATGTTTGTTTTTTTCTGTAATTTGGGTGAAATGAGCCTTTAATCACTGTCTCCTGTATGTGTTTGTGAGAGGGCCGTTTTAAAGACGGCTTAGTATTGGTTGACAGTGTGAAAGTTAAACTTGAGGCTGAGTTGCCCTGTGTGAAGTTATCAACTGGTTGCAGCTCTTTATTGAAATTTATTGATTTCGTAGTTTTATTTATTTTAAGTTTTTTATTTGCGCACGTATTATACAGCAAAAAATCCAAATATCCAATTATCTTATCTTATCTTATCACATGACCATTTTAAATGCAGCTTTGACCATCCATCATCTCATCCATACTGAATTTTCCATATGTGATTATTGTTAGATTAATCTGATAATAAATGTGGGCAGTGAATCTTTGACGACGTCAAAAGGTCAGAGAACCCGCCGTAGCGTCCCAGGTCAACTGGTCTGATGGTGTTGTGAGGGTCGTCCAGCCTCCACCCATTTACAATAAAACTTTTTCTCTGAAGCACACACACTTTCTCTGCTTTCACTTTCCTTTTTTGTTTGTTTTCTATGAAACATCTTGCAGCAGGTTTTTTCCCACCTGAGCTGCAGGCTGGTATTTTCAGTGTCTCTGCTGCCCTGGAATTCATTTCTATTTGTTTCCAGGATGTGAGTGTAATATACATGTCTTTATATAAATAGGTGTGTGCTGACAAGAAAAGCCTCACATGTTGTCCGTTTCCTTTAAACTAAACGAGGGACTCTTCATTCTGTGCATTACTCAGTAGAAACACCTCACACCCAGCTGGGGTATCTGCTTCATGACGTGATTTCCTGTCCTCGCCCAGCCTGTCAGTCTCTGCCATTCATTACATTATATCATATCATCTGCAGCACTGCACCAACATCACATCATGTATACATGCTGTATCAGTGTTTTCTTTGTCTGACATCAGATGAGCTTCATCTGTCCTGTTAATACTATTAACAGTATCATTCATAAAACCAGCATTCAACCATTTATCTGTTATTAACTGTTACCCATCACATTTAGCTATGTCAGCTCTTTATCAACATTGTTTCTCACTTTTAGCTAACTGGCTAAAGCTAGCAGTTAGCCTGATTTCTGCAGCCTCTGGTGTAAACATCCTTTATGTAGCGTAGAGCAGCGCTTCTTCTATGTTCAGACAAATGAACCGATCTTTGCAGGGCCTTGTGTTCCTGTTCTCCGTACCCTTCTCATGAACACGATATCTCAAGAAATCCTTGAGGGAATTTTTCTTAAAATTTGGCACAAACGTCCACTTGGACTCACTGATGTGCTGATTTTGGTGATCAAAGGTCAAGGTTACTGTGACCTGTTTGTCTCATTTTCATGAACGCTGTATCTCAAGACGGCCTTGAGGGAATTTCCTCAAATTTGGTGCAAACACCACTTGGACTTAAAAATGAACCCATTGGATTTTTATGGTCAAAGGCCAAAGGTCAAGGTCAGTGTAACCTTGTCTGTCTCCTCTTGAAGACACAATCTCTTAGGGACATCTTGAGGGAATTTCTTCACATTTGGCACAAATGTTTACTTTGACTAAAGACTAAACTGACTAGATTTTGGTGGTTGAAGGTCAAAGGTCAGTGTGACCTCATGAAACATGTTTTTGACCATAACTAAAGAATTCATTCACTAATTCTGACCAAACTTGACACAAATGTCTAACAGGATAAAATAATGAAGGTCAAAAGGTCAAAGGTCAGCTTGACTGTGACATCATGTTTTAACGTCATATCTCAGGAACAGAAGGGGAGACATTTGGTCAGATACTGAATTGGTGACTCTAATCTTGAAACTGTGCTGATTTGAATTCATTTTTTTTGTGCATTTTGTATCTTTTATCAAATTCCCTCAAAGTCTTCAGTTCATACGTTACATGAGTCCGCACAGACGTAAACTGCATTGATTGATTCAACTCATAACAAATAACAACAGACATCATCAGAGGGGTTTTGTTTTTAGGCTGTCCATCCATACATCTGTACATCCCATTCTCATGACCACAATATCTTGAACGCCTTGAGGGCATTTTCTCAAATTTGGCACAAACGTCCACATGGACTCAAGAGTGAACTGATTAGATTTTGGTGGTCAAAGGTCACTGTGACCTTGTGTTTGTAACATGCTCATAAATGCAGATGCAATGCAAATCTCCCCTCAAATTTGGCACAAATGTCCACTTGGATTCGTCAAGGTCAATGTGACCTCAAAAAACATGAAGGTGATATCTCCAGAAAACGTTCAGACAATTTCTTCAAATTTGGCACAAATATTTTGTTGGACTCAACAATGAAGTGATTCGATTTTGGTGGTCAAAGTTCAAAAGTCAAGGTCAGTGTGACCTCACAAAGAGTCAATAGTTTAGGCACAGATTTTGTGCCTAAACTATCGACTGTATTGTTTCATCTTGTCACATGATCAAATACTGTGTTGCCAACAATCATCATCGCAGACGTGTATATGACTTGTAAAAAAAAGTCTTGCACACTGTCTAACTTGCAAAAATAACGATTCTAATGCTGCAATGTTTCGGTGACGAGACCTTCATTTCATTATTCATTTAACTGAATTGTTATGTCAACAGCTGGTACGGCAGCCTGAGTGCACAGAGCTAAAACGAGCTCTCCAGGATTGTTAGCGCTGCAGGGAAGGTGATCGGCAACTCTCAGCGATATATCTGACAGTGCTGCAAACAGGAAGGCCGAACATGTAACTGCTGATGCAATGAACACAGAATGACTGCATCAGGAAACTACTATCTCGCTTACTACTACTACTAGCTCTCGCTTACTATTTATGTCACTTATTGCTTCTACCTGCCTGTTTGCACAATCTGTCTGTCTGTCTGTCTGTCTGTATCAGTTTTATAGTTTCTGTAGATTTTTTTTTAAAAAGAGAAAAAGAAAATCATGATGGAGGTCTGAGGGCATATCGCTCACAGCAAATGGCACCATTTTTAATTCAACATGAGTCATAGTTCTGAGGTGACGATCTGAATCATCTGACGAGCCCCAGTACAGCTGCACTGTCTGTATTTACGCCCCTGAATCTGACACACTGTGCGGCTGCTGGAGACTCACTGAATGTGGATTAATCCACCGCTAAAAGTAGTCCCCCACTAACGCACCATTTCCACCTGTGTGATAAAAACTGTTTTAGAAACTGAGCCTGCATTGAACATGAAACTACAGATTTAAGATTTACATGTTGAGTGGGACCTGATGACCTGATGCTTTCCCTCCAGTGTGCTTCACACTCAAACCATCAGAAATCCCAATAAAACCCCAGATGCAATAGAAAACGCGGGGTTCGTAATGCTTTCCACTGGGTTCCGACGCAGGCTGCTGCATCACTGCGTGCGCTTTCCAGTGGCTTCTACTCCAATGCACTCTGTTGAGCTGCATAAGCATTCAGGCCTCTATTAGAAACCATTAGAGCTCCCAGTATGACCAGTGAAACCATCAACTACATGGAAACCAGGGGGTGCTTTGCATGTCAGCAGAGAGCAGATGATGAAGTGTTTGACATGCATGAGTGGGAGACCCCTCACCCACTTCTATGAAGTTTGGTGATTTAAAGGAAACTGCACAACCACAGTTTTCACACCTAGATCATCGCAGCATCACACACACTCTCTCTCTCCGTGTGTGTCGACGTCTCTCTGCCCCTTTGCCTCACTCTCTCTCCGAGTTATAAATAAAAGCTTTCATGACAAGTCAAACAGTTTGAGCCAACGTCAGGGCAAGAGGCGCACGGCTGTCACAGAGCCAAGTCAGACCATCAGAACATCAAATCAGAAGGCCAGGTCAGACCAGCAGTCAGCCAGTGAGACCATCAGAGCACCGAGTCGGACCATCAGAGGGCTGAGTCAGGTACGCAGTGAGACCATCAGACAGTCAGTCAGATCTTCGGTCAGCCTGTCTCCGTCCTGGGCATCGCTCCGTCAGGGATTGAAACAGTCGTCACATCAGGCCCGAACAGGCTTGGGATCAGAACCAGCGACTTTTCGAACAGGGGTGTTATTGTACAAGCAGTGACACAATGGTTGCCACGGTGAGAGCAGTGGTCTGCCTGTCTCTCTGGCTGTCCGTCTGTCAGGTCAGAGGCTCCCACATCCCTCAGGAGATGAACAGAACCATCCAGAACCTCCTGCAGCACTATGTGAGTATCAAACTACTGCTCTTACTACTCGAGCTTTTACTACGGCTGGCGTCAGTATTTGAAGTTCAGTACTTCAAACGCCGCTGCATGTTTTCAGTTTCCTGCTGCTGCCTTTACACTCACCACAAACACACACACACGCGCGCACACACTTTTTCCATGTTTGTTTAAAAGACTATTCTGATGTTTTTTCCCCCATGATTTAGTCCGTTAAAAATCCTTCATCACAATCAGGATTATGAGACAAACTCAACTTTATTTGTTAATGATGTCATAGTCATGTGTCCTGCAGTGGACAGCAGGGATACTTATTCCTTGATGGTGCATTCAGGGACCTCCAACTTTTGAGTTTTAATAGATGGCTGCTGAAAGGAACCTTTTTAAAATGTTAGAAACAGAAGCAACAACCGAACTCATGTTGTATTTTAGGACTGACATTTTTAGTTTTGGACAACAGAGCTCGTCAGTGAAATGTTTTGCAACAGCTGACACACAAATCACAAACGTCTGAGTGTCATTGAACGCACCAATAAGACAGTTTTCATGCAAAAGTCCGGAAGCTTTAAATACAGTGCAATGATTGAAACTCACATCATATTTCTCTCAAATTGTTTGATTATTTGATGTCAGATAAATGAGCTGATATGCAAAATATCAAATGTCAGAGTGTCCTTGAATGCACCAATAAGAAAAGTCTATGACAGTATAAAGAAACGACCAAAGGCGCATCATTTTATAACAACCTGTTTGATTATTGTCTTTTGTTTTTGATGATCTGAAAACAGGTTAACAACAACAACGTCTCTTAAATCTCAGATGTCAGACTGTCCTTAAACTCACCACATGGAGCACATGTGGCTTCACACATTAATGTTTGACTATATTTGGATTAGATTTTTTGATGACCTATTATAGCTCATCAATTACATGCTTTGCAACTATGTCTGACTGTCCTTGAACGCACCAGTAATTACTGCAATCAAAGAAGTCAAGAAAACATCATTTGTATTTATTGATCTAATGCAACAAAGAACACTGACATCAAATGTGACCTGAATTTTTTTGTCTTTTTACAGAGGATTCCAACAAAAGAGAGATTTAACGGGAAGCCCGTCTTCTCCAGAGAACCACTGACCGCCAAAATGGAGGTAAATGAAAGTCATCATTGGAGATATTTAGGCTTTATGTATCTACAAATAGGATCACAGAGTCTCTGTAAAGTCTCTCTGTGGTCAGCTGGTGTTGGGTTGAGGTTTTAAACACGTGATTAATTCTCTTCGCGACCTCACAGTCTCCTCTCTTTAAACATCTAATGAAGTATCTATGAAGCACAGAAGATACTGCACAGGCTTCACAGAATGAAACCACCCTCATGTCTGTTAAGGAGCTGGAGCTTGTTAGCTTAGCTTAGCACAAAGACTGGATGCAGGTGGAAGCAGTTTGTCTGGCTCCGTCCAAAGTGGAAATAATACACATATATTGCTGACTAATGAACATGTTGTTGTGCACAAACAAAATGTCAACACACTAAATGTGACACAGTAGGTGAGGACTCCTCCACCAAAAAAAGTTTGAGCTTCAAACACTTAAATTTCTGCACTCGGGCCAGTTTTCATGCTCCAGGGTGAAAGTCCTCTGCTTCGTGGTTTAATTGGAGGCTACATATGCACATCTTGTAAACACTGAGGGGAGCGAGTCCTCTGCATCGCCCCTGAAGTCTGCAGCACATCCAGCTGTAACGCAGCACATGACTGACTTTTTACATTTCTGTTGATGGAAGTTGATGCAAGTCGAGCTAACTTTCCCCCCTGCCTCTAGTCTTTATGCTAAGCTAGGCTAACGACCTCTTTACTCCAGCTCTGTACTGTACAGTTTGATCTTTGCATCCCAACACACTGACCTCATAACTCATGTGATGTCACAAAGCCAGGAGGATGACGGTGCGTTCAGGTGATTCAGGATGTTTGAATGTTGATTAAAAACGTTCATAGTGCAGTCAGTTTCACAGTGTCAGTGTACTTTGAGGTGCAGTAGAAAGCGGTGCTTTCCAAGATCTCCTGTTGAGCTCTGCCACCTTTGTCGGTGTTTTGATCCCTCACTCAGCAGCAGGCTGGTGTTTTCCTCAGGTTTCTGTCTTGCACGGTGCCGTCTGACACCGTGAACCGAGATCCTTGTGGTTTTTATTTTCCTGCTGGCTCTGCATTGTGCAGCCTTTTGTTTGCAGCCACTCTCAGGCACTGCATTGAACTTTCACTTTTCACCAGCAATGATAAAAAGTCACTTCATGGTTGGTTTCAGCACTGAGCGCCAATACAACAGAACTTAACCACTTAACACCGACCCAAGAGTCTTTACATGCTGCAGTCTGCAGCGCTGCAGTGTTTGCTGCTCGGTTTGAAGTTTCTGTGGTGAATGAGATAAGATCTATATAAGACTGAGGCGTTGCAGACTAGCTGTGAAGCTGTGGTAGGTGGCATGGGGTCATGCTGTGTAGTTAAATATTAAATAAAATGAATAGAGTCTGAATCATTTTAAGGGTTGGATGTGGAAGTTTTAAACTGGACCTGAACCTGTTCCTCTTCAGCCAAACTGATAATTATAAAACATTTCAATATATTAAAAATCAGACTGGGTGCATGTTGTTTTGTTGGAAAATATAATTCTTATTGTGATGCTGTCAGAAACATTGTCATTTATAACGCAGACACGTCAGGTATGCTGTTGAGTTGGGCTGATTGTGTCGGCACAGTTGTTCCAGCATCATGGAACCAAACGTGATCCGGCTCTGGGCCAATGACATTTGGGCTTTTTTTTGCCAGTTTTCAGGACTTGGATCAGCTTTGTTTGACCCTGTATCTGCATTGTAGTGTTGTCTGGGCCCAACTGTGGCCCAAGTCTGGCACATGTGTTTGTTGAAAGCTTGCTGAGTGGCACACGTCCTTCGATTTGAGTCACACTTGGGTATTTATGGTGGCACACAGGGCGCAGGTTGTTTTATAGAAGGCGGTATTTAGCTCAGACTCAAAGGCCACACACCCCACACACACACCTCTGGGGTTTCCCATCTAGTTTTCCCCTCACCTCCACAACACAGGTGTTACATTTCATCAACATTTGAATTTGTTCCAGCGTCCTCATGTGACCCGTCTGAGGTGAAACGCAGTCGTAGGCAGCAGTTTAGTTGCTAAGGATCACATGCCTCCATTTAGACTCAAGAAATCCTGTTTTATGTTCACTGAACTAGTTAACGTTACAAAATTTGTCTTTTACGAGACACGATTTCCTCCGACAACATGCTAACGTTATTAGCATAAGCCTGTGACATTTCCAGGGCATGAGTTAGCCCAGAGGCTGGTGGACAGTTGGGATTTCGGGGCACGACTTCAACTTTTTCCAAGTCGCACCAAGAAGGGAAATGACCTAGAGTCAAAACTCAAAAACAACTTAATTGTGAGACCATGTTTTGGCTCGTGGACTTAAACACAAGGACGACTGTTAAACTGTCAGACTTTGTTGACCTTTGACCTCTTGAGTTCAGGCGTCCTTCATGTTAGTGATGTTGAAGTATCACATTCATGTTTTACAGTAAATGAGTGGCGTTTCCCTTTAAGGCTCACTCTGTGCTTAATTTAACTCCTGTGTGGGAAACCACAGAGTTTTCTTTCCACTGAGTAAAAAGGTTTTTAGCACCTTGAGAGTGGTACGAGTTCGTCTGAAGACCAGCTCATCTTTTTGCTGCAAAAAGCTGCACTTTTGAAAATGGCCCTATAAGACATGTTTAACATATTTAACTGTTTAGATAAAAGCACTTTAAATATCACCTGCAAGAAACTAAATATTGTGTTTGTTTCTCTCTCAGGCTAAGAGAGTGTTCATGGGCGGCGTTTTGGAGGCGTACGAAAAGCTGCTTGGCGAGATGTTGAAGCAGCTGCCCACCCCGAGTCCACAGGTCGCCGGGAACAACCAGCTCCCCGCCTCTGCCGTCACCCCTGCCGCCGGCACCGCCAGCAATGGTGAGGTGGCAGCGGGCGGAGACCTCAGGAAGCAGCTGAGCTACCTCCTGAAGAAGGTGACGGACCTGAGGAAACACCGGTACAACGAGCAGGAGAAGGTTCTGCAGGGACTGAGAGACCTCAAAGACATCCAGGTAAAGACACAGAGACTCAAACTGATTGTCAAACTGTTACCAAGATGTGCAGGTGTAAAGAGGCTAAAGGAGTCGAGCCTCTGAATGCTTTCTGTAGTCTTAAGGTGAAAGCCCAGTTCACACCAAAGATTCGTGACAAGACATGACTGTTTTAGAACATTACAGATTTGTGAGCTCTCAGCTCTCCTCAAGCCGACAGAGTTTCAGACCAATGAACAAACCCCAAATTCTCCACCATCTAAGTTTTTGTCTTCATCATTTCATCGCCACTAGAAATGCAGCTGTAGCCACTGTCCTCGTTCATATTTTAAGAAACTAGGAATTATATCCTTCCAGTTTGGTCGGAAGTACAGAGAGTTGTTGCCACGGAGCCGATGCAGCGTCTCGTCTAGTCACGCTGGTGTAAACTGTCAGGTTTCAGACGATGCACAGAGCATCGCAGCAAGTTTCAACTCATCTCATTGCGAATCTTTGGTCTGAGCTGGGCTTTACGCTCTGAAGGAACGATTTTCAACCTGGTCTGCGTCACCTCAGTATGTGCAGATGAATGGTGTTAAAGTGGCGCCAGTGCTCCCTGCCCGTCCACTGGCCAAAATCCATCGACAGATGCAGAACGTGTTGGTGGTGACATAAATTTCTTGCTCCAGAGATGAGCGAGGAGTTGCAGGGGCCGCCCGAATACCGCTCATCTGCACTCTTTGCTCAACACCTTAACACTTAGCTTAAAGTAAGGTTTAAGGGGAGTTTATTCAGGGGCTAAATTAAGTCATTTCACAGAGCTCCATGAAGCTTCCATGAGCTTTACTGTAAGGCCGACTACACTCTTTGCACGCGCACATAATCCTCCAGAGACCAAACTTATTTAGACGTTTTACTGAAGGTTTAACATTGTCATGTTTCTCTCCCTCCTCCAGATGGATAACCGTGTCATCCAGAGCAAAGCATTGTGGGAGCTGCCGTGGCTGTACGAGGAGGCGAGCTCCCTGTCCAACATCCAGAGGGAGAGAAGGAGGCGGCGACGGCAAACACGCAGGGTCAAAACTCATCAGAGAGCCTGAAACACCAGGAAAGACGTCAGCAGTGACGGCGACGAGGGTGTTTAATGACAAATCTGAAGGGATAAAATAACATGAGAAAGCAAAAATATCCAAATATAAACCAGCGTGCCAACTTACTCTTTTTATTTTTAGAAATTATTAAAGAGATTATTTATATATAAAAACATATTTATTACAACAACAGTGAACCAGCAGCCTAAGCCTCATAGAGATTGTCGTTTTGTAGAAGTCTTTTGTTTTTTAAGGAAGTTTGGAGCTCGATACTTGAAAGCAGCGTAGCGGTGTGATCCTGTGAAATGTTTATGATAAGTGATCGTATTTAATGTGGAGCTGAGCTCACTTTATCAATCACAATATCGATCGTTTATCACCTGGAAATACTTGATGTTTTGATTCTTATCTATTTAAAAACGGCAGATGATTTAATGCTCCTAAAATCAGCCCGAATATTTAACTGTCAGCGGCTCAGGTTTAAAATGAAGCTAAGTATTGTTACTGATGTGGAACAGAGTGCACCAGAGATACATACTGACAGTGTAATCTGATTACTCAGGTCCAGCACTGCAGTACAGGTACTCTGCAGCTGTGGTAGAAGTTTTTGTATTTTACTGATATGTACTTTCCTATATTTATTTTAATATTTAAGGTGTCTATTTAAGAATCCTACTGCTGTGACTTATTGTTGATTATTTATTGATTGTATTTATTGATTGGCACTTGCAGACAAATGCAACTGAATAAAGCACAGTGAACTTTATGTTATGATTCCTGTCTTGATTATTTTCAGATGATAACATGCATTTTGTTATTCTTTCATTGACTTACACTAAATGTACT
Source organism: Epinephelus moara (assembly GCF_006386435.1). Lineage (NCBI taxonomy): Eukaryota > Metazoa > Chordata > Actinopteri > Perciformes > Serranidae > Epinephelus > Epinephelus moara. Next base: position 11,614,783 of record NC_065529.1, read on the forward strand.
GACTTAGTTTTCATTTTTCTGAGATGGAGACTCAACATTTGTTGACTCTTGGGTGTCTGTCTTGCAGCAAAGACATTTTTGTGTCAGTTTTGTGTGTATTCAGCTGAAGGAAGTTGAGCTACAATCAATCAGGTTCTGCGTCAAGGTCACATGACGCAGAATTTAAAAACAAATCAAAACCTTCGATCCTCTGAATATTCTCTTCTTTGTTTAAATCATGATTAACTCCTTCTCAGTCTGACCCAGCCTTTAAAAGTGAGCTGAGGCGACAGTGGCTGATGTTGGCAGACGGAGCCCCTCCTGAGCATCCTGTCAGTGCATTTCAATCTGCCAACATGTCCATCCTTCCTTCAGTGGACTGCAGGCGGGCGGCTGTGCAGCAGCACCAAGATGGCGTCACATCATTACACGACCACGCCCGCGGCAGGAGGAGACCATCAAGATGAGATTGGGTGAAACAGAGAGTCGCTGTGTTGTGCTAATTGTGCTCTGATAACTGTAAATTATCAAAGTGCCATTCTGCTGTTCTCCAGACTTCTGGCTGCAATCTTGTTGCTATGGTTATGGATTAACGTTACGTGCGCAGAACGTCAACCATTAAACAGGAAGTAAAACTTTAAAGCAAACTAACTGTGTCTCAGTTCAGGGGCTGCAGCCTTTAAAGATCGCATCAGCCAAACCAAACGGTCTCTGAAATGGGACGGTCTGGTCTGGCGAGGATTTCCTGGTTGCATCACCAATTGTTGTCACCCTGACCCATTGGCGTTCCTGTTGCCTAGCAACCAGCTGTGCTTGACGAAAGGAGGAGTAGGCTAGTAAGTTAGTTAGCCCTAAATCATGGGCCCAGAGATGTTTAATATATATCTTTCTTTTTTTAATTTAATACTTGAGGAGATGATTCACCGCCGGAGACACTGCCGCCTGATAAACTTAAATGAAGATTGTTTAAGCTGTGTGCTTTTAGCTAATAGTGATGTTAACAACTGTTAGTTCACTTAACTTAATATTTAATTGTTACCGAGGTGCAATGCATCTTGGGATAGTCTGAGCCACAAAGGATTCATATGTCGCATCCTCCAAATTCTGGGAAGAAGGCTGCATTTCTCGGCCGCTGATGTGACACAATTGTTCTTCAAATGCAGTCTTTGAAGGCTGCAGCCCCTGGACTGAGACACATAAAAGGAAAAAGTGGAAATTTGAACATCTTCAGTTCCATGACGACTGTCCAAGCTTGTATGTTTTAATCGCAAGCTCCAGAGGAGCAAATGTGACCTTGAGTTGAGATGATTTTTGTTTATTCAACTGTAGAGTCCAAGGTCAGGGGTCAGGTTTGAACCCTATGAGGTATATTTTGGTGTCATCTGCATATAATAAGATCTGTTTTGTATAATTCTTTTATTCATAAGCTGTAAAATGGAGTCATGTAGATGTGAAATAAAAGAGGCCCAGTGATCGAGCCTTGAGGAACTCTGCACATCATTTTGGGCCATGTGTGTGCAGAGTTGCCAAGTAAGACAGAGAAATTAGCACATGCTCCACTGACTGTACATTTTCAGCGCCATCTTGTGGCCTTCGTTTTGTTAATGAATCCCACAAGTTGCAGGGTTCCCACAGATTTTCACTGGAAAATGTGATACTGAAATCCCATGACCTTTTTTCAGGTTTTCCATGAAAAATCGTGGATCCCTGAAGATGTGTCTGAAACTGAAACATCTCCAGAAAGTGGACGTTGTGTTACAAGTGGTTATTTCCAAGATTATTAATAAACCTTCGAGTTCCAAAGACAGGATGTGAGTCACCCTTTCAAAGTAAAAATATAATGAAACAACATAAAGAGAGCTGTGCATTGAAAATTCTACTTAAGTAAAAGTACACAAGTGTGATCAGCTAAAGTCTGCAGTCGAATGTCTCCTGTGACTGAGGTCTGATATTATAAGTCAGTTAACAGTGAAGCATCAGTGTTGGAGCAGCATGTTTCTGTTGTTTCTGCTGCAGGTGGAGAAAGTTTGAACTACTTTATTACAGCAGGTAGTTCAGTCCAGTGGCTCCAAACCTTGGGGTCGGGCCCCTCCAAAGGGTCACTGGATACATATGAGGGGTAATGAACTGCTTAATAGAAAGGAGAAGAAGAAGAAATCAACATCTTTTTTGCTTATTGTAAAATTTGGGATAATTTGACCTCTACGGGCCTCAAAGTGTTATTTAAAGAGGAACTGAACGTCTGGTCACAAGTCAAAAAGGTTAGAAAAACGCTGGTTTAATCTTTAACAATGTGTTGTAACTTATTCGCATATCATTTATGTTTTATGTAAAATAATCTGCAAAATAACAGGTAATATTACATCATAGAAATACCAAAGTAAAAGTACTCACTCTGCAGAATGGCCCTATTCAGAATAATATGTATAATGTATGATTAATGTATTAATGCATCAACAATAATTGCTGATGCATTAATGTGTTCATCTCTTTAATGTTGCAGCTGGTGAAGGCGGAGCTCATTATAATGACTTTATTTACTGCTGCGTAGTTTAAACTGTAATAATACCTCATCATTTATCATTGAATATATTCTATATTAATAACCTGAATCTCTAAAGCAACTAAATGTATTAGAAAAAGTTGTGCAGTAAAAAGTGAAGTATTTCCCACTGAGTTGTAGTGGAGAAGTAGGAAGTAGAAGGGAAATAGAAATACTTAAGTGAAGTATAATATTTGAGTAAATGTGCTGAGTCACTCTCCGCTGGCGTTAAAGGGTCACAAACTGACGTATAAATAAAATGACAGATATTAAAACTGTAACACAGAGAAGACGAAACGTCCCCAGACAGACTGCAGAGGCTCAGAGATGTTGATCCTCTGCAGGCAGGCGGGCGGGTTGGGGTATTTCTGCAGCTGCATAAACTCAGACCACCACCCTCCCTCCAACCCACGGCTGTGATGTCACTTCCTGTGACATCACTTCTGGTAAATGGCAGGTAGCCTTCTTTTACTGTAACTGTGCAGCCCCTTTACCCACAATGCATCGCTCTGTGAGGTTGTGACTTCTAAGAACCCAAGCTGTTATTTTCCACAGCAGCTTGAGAGCAGAGCTGTGTGTTTGTGTGTGTGGTCAATAAACAGTGTGAGAGCGACCTCATGACCGTCACACACACTTATAGATCACAAACTCAAAGATTTATTAGTTTGTAAATCATTTCTAAAAAAGTAAATTGTTTGTTTTTGTCACTTGACTTTGTGTAGGTTTGTGAGAGAGAGAGAGAGAGAGAGAGAGAGAGAGAGAGAGAGAGAGAGAGTGGAGCCAACATCAAGTGTCATTCTGCACATTTATTATTGTCAATAACTCTCATTACAAAACCAAAACCAATAATGTTAGTCAGTTAAACACCGACTTTAATCATGCAAACAGGAGGAAATAGTGCATATTTCTAATGGCGGATTCGTGCCACAGAATGTTCGTGTTTTAGTGACAGTTGGCTGCATCTCCAGTTGCGTTTGTGCCACTGAATGTTCGTGTTTTAGTGAAAGTTGGCTGCATCTCCAGTTGCGTTTGTGCCACTGAATATGCATGGCTGCATCTCCAGTTGCGTTTGTGCCACTGAATATGCATGTTTTTAGTGACTGTGGGCTGCATCTCCGGTTGCGTTTGTGCCCCTGAATGTGCATGTTTTTAGTGACAGTTGGCTGCATCTCCAGTTGCGTTTGTGCCACTGAATGCACATGTTTCTTAGTGACAGTTGGCTGCATCTCCAGTTGCGTTTGTGCCACTGAATGTGTGTGTTTTTAAGTGACTGATGGCTGCATCTCCAGTTGCGTTTGTGCCACTGAATGCACGTTTCTTAGTGACTGTTGGCTGCATCTCCAGTTGCGTTTGTGCCACTGAATGTGCATGTTTTTAAGCGATCATTGGCTGCATCTCCAGTTGCGTTTGTGCCACTGAATGTGTGTTTTAAGTGACAGTTGGCTGCATTTCCCGTGGCATTTGTGCCACTAAATGTGTGTGTTTTTAGTGACTGTTGGCTGCATCTCCAGTTGCGTTTGTGCCACTGAATGTGCATGTTTTTAAGCGATCGTTGGCTGCATCTCCAGTTGCGTTTGTGCCACTGAATGTGTGTTTTAAGTGACAGTTGGCTGCATTTCCAGTGGCGTTTGTGCTACAGAATGTGGGTATTTTAAGACAAATCCCGATCTTTTCCTAACCATAACCAAGTGTTCTTGTGCCTGAACATAACCACACGTTAACTACAGCATTGTTAGTAACATAAAGTTTCAACATATCTGATGCACAATAACGCACAAATATTACATATCAAGGTTTTGTAGAAACGAAGACGCCAACATTTTTTCTAGTGATGTAAAAAGTAGCTCGAAAGTGTGCGTGTCAAATGTAGCGGAGAGAAAATGTCAATATTTCCTTGAATGTAGTGGAAGAGCAGTAAAGGTGACGAGATGGAAATACTCCATGTAATTCTGTTCCTCTGCTGGTGTTTGTGTCGGCAGGACGGTGTGTGGGATTAACTCTGAATGAACCACGGTGTGTGTGTATTCATGGCGATGAAGGAAGATGGCCGCCGGTCACAGTGTGGTTCACTGATGTGTTTTAAACAATGATGTCAGAAGAAGATCCATCAGGCTGCAGATACACACTGAACATGACTCTTGTCAGCGAGGAGGTTTTCGTGTGGCAGACTGACGGGCAGATGATAGTCGAGGCTGTTGGCAGTTGACGTGAGAACTTGGCGGAGTCGATAATGAAACTTATTCTCTGTCTGCACTTCATGTTTGTGCTGTGTCGAGGGACATCAAGGAGGCAGACTGCTGCGGTGGTAAAGGGCACTACAACAGGACAGAGATTGAAACCTTGATGACACTGAGACACCCCCACCTCTGTTTCTCTGTGTGTGTGTGTGTGTGTGTGTGTGTGTGTGTGTGTGTGGTTTCAGTGTGAGTCAGCATGTTGCAGATGCTGTTGCAGGAGAAAGGAAATGAGTTTTGCATGTCTATAAATGATAAAGCTCTGCACGGCTGCTGCTGCAAACAGGCTGCAGAGCGGCACGATGGACAACACCAGCAAACATTTATACTTTAGTTATTTTAATATGTGTTTGTACAAGACAGCGAAAAGCTCAACAAGCTTTTGGCCCTTCATCGAGAATACTTCAAGATATTTATTTGGAGATAAATATTTAGATTTTTGCCAGCTGGTCAGATGTCTCCCTGCTTGTTACTGTGCACTAATGTTCTGTATGTATTAAGGCCTCTGCTGCTGGCAGATAGAAACCTCCCGGCACAGTGTGCACAATGTGCAAGATAAAACCTGCTGCTGGCGCCCTCTGATCTGAGCACTATGTGGCGTGGTGGTGTTTGTCTGTGTGACTTTAAACAGATGGAGGTGTGAGGACCAAAATGTTGGTCACAAATTGAGGTCATGTGATCGACAGAGACTTTAGTTTAATTCACATTTTGATTTTTATTGAAAAAATCAAACAGATAAATCAGAATGAACTCAAACGGCTTCAGATGAGTGAGCGTTTCTGTATTGTTGTTCATATTGTCAGCAGGAGGTTCAGCACACACACACACACACACACACACACACACACACACACACACACACACACACACACAGATGGTTATCTAACCACTGAAAGCAGATAAACTGATAAGGACATAAGACATACTTGAGAAATTACACTGAAGGTGCACAGAACAAACAGGTTTATATAAATACACATAGAAACGTCTCAGAGGTGGGCGACGTTTTGCAAGTCACGAGCAGGGCTGGACTGGGACAAAAAATCAGCCCGGGCATTTTGAGCCTAGTCCGGCCCACCAGGTATTGATGGAAAGACAATGAAGCCTATGAATGAAAACAAACTTTCTTGTGACACCGCTTGTACACTGTCTTGTTGGTGTATATGTACTT
>NC_065529.1:11620800-11624980 GCF_006386435.1 Epinephelus moara
GGACTCTAAAACTTCACCTGAGCCTCCCTCGGCATATGGGTGAGTAGATAATGGCTGAATTTTCATTTTTCGGTGCACTATCCCTTTAAGGCAGCAGTGACATTGATCAGATAACACTGTGAGTGCAGGACTTTAACTTACACTGTGGTTTTAGTGCTTGTACTGCAGTGAAATATGTGAATACTGGAACTGGTAGTGTGAACAGGTGACCAGGACTGGTGGTCTGAGGGCATCTAGTGGACAGGTGGAGAACAGCAGGTGTGGAAGGTTACTCAGAAACTTTTTTATGCATCGAGTTCAGTAAATGAAATTAAATTTTCCTGCATCATAATAAATATCAGCAGATGAAATAAAATATACAGCATGGTTAAATACTTTTAGGGTGACATGTTGAGCCGGCCCTTTAAGAGCTCAGACATCATGTGAAGAAAAAGATGATTCAGTTTTTTTTTTTGTTTTTTTTTCTCTGAGATGTTTTTTTTTCAGGTGCATTTGTTTCATAGTTTCAGTGAATCTGCTGACTATAGCTTAGTGAAACACACACGCACGCACACGCACGCAGCTCATTAACATATCAGACAGAGATGCATTGTGGCATTTCCATGAAGTTATGTGTTGTTTCCTGTTGCAAAGGAAGTTCTGAGTGGGTTCACAGCAACCACACACACGCACGCACACACGCACGCACGCACGCACACACACACACACACACACACACACACACACACACACACACACAGTTAGTCAGAGTAGAAAGCAAAAATAAATCCAAAGGTTGGCAGTTTGCTCCTCCAATCCGCATGGCGACTTATCCTTGGGCAACACACTGAACCCCAGCGTGTCCCCAGTGATATTGTGTGAAGCTTGATACTGAGTTGCACCATGTCTGAAGGTGTCGGCCACAAGTGTGTGTGTGTGTGTGTGTGTGTGTGTGTGTGTGTGTGTGTGTGTGTGTGTGTGTGTGTGTGTGTGTCATGTAATGTCATGTATGTGTTAGGAATACTAAAATACTGTAGGTGCCACACAAGTGTTCACATGACACAAGTCATACACACAATCAAGAATAAATGTTCAAACTCAGTATTTCTCTGTAAAATTAACGTACAGTAACTTTTATTAACAAAATATATTTCTAACATGTTTATTATTTATTCTGAATAAATAAATGAAACTTTTTCTCTCAGTTGAATCATGTTCAACTGAAGGATGCACACTAAAATCTAATGTTGAACTTTAAATACATGCCACTCTGCTTTTATTTTGAAAGTCTAGCACAGGAAGCAGCCAATCAAATTCCTTTAGCTGCTTCAGAATCAGTCGGCTGCTGTCAGTCACTCTGGACTCATGACTTGGACTAAAGTCACAAAGTTTACGACTTTAGACTTGACAAAATCAAAAAACACCTGCAACAGGACTCGGACTTTAACACCAATGACTCGTGACTTCACTTTGACTTGAGCCTTTTGACTTGTAAATACTTGATCCCGTCCCCCACGGTCAAAGATTAAAAAGTATGTTATTTAAATTTGTGCCACAAATCAAATCATTTCCTGAATCACTCAAACACACTCTTCAGTCCCAGCAAGTCGACACTTAATTCTCCAAACCCACTTTGTCTGAACCGATCCGACAGCATCCAGTCAGGCTGTAGGTGAGAACCATGAGGAACCAACGTTATGTTACATTTAAGATAATTTATGCTGTGGTTGATCCACAAAAATAGCCCAACCTAATTCAACGGCAGAGGCGCCTGAACGACCAACTACACTACCACGAAAGCAGCGACGGACCTGCCAACGGAGGTCCGACCCGGCTGGATCCAGAACATCCATTGGCAGGTCCGTCGCTGCTTTCGTGGTAGTGTAGTTGGGGTAGCTAGCAACAGGAGCAGCCTCCTTCGTTGGTCGTTAGGTCGAGCAGCTGGATACGCCATCCAAAGAGAGCAGAGAGCACGCTCACAAATAAAGTTAGCACCAGCATGTTTGTTTGGTTCTGCCATTTCACTAGCTATTTCCCGTCGCTCTGACGTCAAACAATGGAGACAGGTAATAAAATACTGCGCTTATCCTATCTACACGCAACCGCTGGCACCGGAGTCTTCAAAAAACTTCAACCTGGACTCCGACAGCCAAATCGCATAGAATAATACGCGGTTTCAGAAGTACACGGGTCTGTGTGGACTAGGCCTTAGTTTGCAAGTTGATGCTAAGCTAACGTTAGCTGAAAAACTATTTCAAACTTGTTTGAACAATAAATGCAAGTTTTAAAAAGCACTCATGACTTCTGTAAATTTTATATATTACTACTCTTACTGTTAAAATGGCGGTACATGTGGAGATGGACGCATTGTGACTTGTTTAGGAATTGAAACTTAAAGTTTAGGACTCGGGACTTGCCTGTCTTGACTTGGGACTTGAGTGCAAAGACTTGAGACTAATTTTGGACTTGGTCCCATCTCTGCTGCCTCCTGTTGATACATTTTCCATGGATAAATTATTGGATCTGGATGCCGGACACCAAGATGGTGCCGATTCCTTTCAGAGTTACTCGCCTGGTGCATGTACGCCAAAACAAGGTTTTAGCTTCTGGGTTTACTGCAGCAGTATGTGACCCACTGAATGTGCTCAGTAATGTTGTTTTGATGTTTTAAAAAATATTAAACCACCATGGCTGAAAAACAGTCATATTATGAAGAGTCATAATTGACCTTGTTTGCAGGTGGAGGTGTCAGCAGGTTTACAGACGCCTCTTTCACAGTGATGGTTTTGGGGAAATGGTCTCTGGGCTGTGGGGGATTTTTTCCTGCAATACCATGAACAGCCACTGGGGAGGCCGAGCAGCGCTCCTGAGGGCCTGAAATGTTCTTTCTTCTTTGTTAATAAGCTAATGACTGTCAGACCCGCCTCTGCTGTGATCTGATTGGATCAGTTTTTGGGATGCTTCTCCAATAAAACATGAGAAGAGTCAATCAGCAGCCAACACAGTGTGAAATTAAAGTTACGCTGCAGTTCCTCTAATGGCCACTAGATGTCGCTCCAAGAAAACTGGTATCTTTGTAACTTCACATAGAATTTTCTGGCTTCAGTTAATAACACTGCTGGCAGCTCTGTGGCATCAAATCCTCCTTAAAAATCCTCAGAGACTTTGTGAGGCACGTGTGTTTGATGTGTCCAGAGCTTTAAGATTTAAATAAGATACTATCAGATAAATCACATGTTATAATCAACAGTTATATTATTTCAATATAATGATCACGATAACTTCTCAGCCTGGTGAGAAAACTCATTTCCAGTGAAAAGTTAACCATCTTTGAACTGGTTGAACTCTGTGGTGTTCATGTAGGAATCCAAAGTCTCTGCTGACACCTGGTGGACAAACTGTGCAACTACAACCAGAGCACAGGCAGATAGAGCCATTGTACTCCACCTGTTTCACCTGTTGAACTGTTTCAATAATAATAACTAGTCCATACTCATTGGTAGCTTTGTCACCTTCTACCTATGCCAATCCTTACATCTACTACTGTTATCCATCAAATTTGATCACAACTACGACAAGATCTATGTACTGGACTCTGCATTGCTACAGACTCACACTCTATCCACACACCCCGTACAGCCCCTTCTCCCCCGTCTGCTTGTTACTTGGTTGCATCCAGAAACAAGGCGTAAAGCTTACACATACTTAAGGCACTGGAGGCAACACGATGTGTGCAATGATACTGTTATGTGTCGCTGGGTGACTTTATACTGTGACAATAAGATTATGTGTTTTAATGTATTTTATATTGTAATTGCATATTATATGTGCACTGTATTGATTTTTTTATTATTTTTTAGGAACTAGGCTGACAAACATCTGGCAGGGGGACTACCAATGTAAATCAGCCCTTGGCTGCAATTGGGTGCATCTACATTTTCTTTTTTTTTTCTTTAAAAGGAATGTTCATTGATGTACACTGTCCCTTCTTAAACAAATCAATTATTTGAAATTGAAATTATTTGAAATGCCTATGTGCAGTTTCACATAGATTGACCACGTCAGTGAGTAGAAAAACGTGGGACAGACAGAATGACTGACTGACAGCTCAGTTTTAGTAAGTTTTCCAACTTTTGCCAAGAGGGAACTTTAGATATTGCTCCCTAGATTATGTTCACCCAGTTTCATGCAGATCGCTCAA
>NC_065529.1:11625018-11657959 GCF_006386435.1 Epinephelus moara
ACACACACACACACACACACACACACACACACACACACACACACACACACACACACACACACACACACAGTTTTCATCATTATATAGTCAGAACAGATGATCACACTGGGTGTAGTAGCAGCTGTTAACCACTGGGTGGCAGCAGAGTATCACTCTAAATATCTGAACTTGAACTTTGACACTTTAACCCCTGACCTGTGCTGCAGCACATTAACGCACACTTTTATACTACACACACACACACTGTCTGTGAATGGATGAACCACACAGTCACAGTAAAGGTGGTAGAAAACAGCGTGTTTTTCCTGCAGAGAGGCGACAGTCTGAGTCGACCTCTGTTGGGTTCATCACAGCGCTGATATGTTTATATCTGTGACATCATCATGAATAATTACTGCTCATTAATGTTCACGTCAGGCAGCGAGTGACGGGCGGAGCAGACCGAGAGTGTGTGTGTGTGTGTGTGTGTGACAGTTGTGCGATGAAGAGAGACGCTGGAAATAAACTGACCTCTGGCCCGACAAATCTGACACCATCTGAGCACACACACACACACACACACACACACACACATACACAGGGTTTTCCATTTGTCCTGAACTCAAAGACCCTCAGAGCAGATCAGAGAGCTGCTGGAGTCTATATTCAATTAGACAGGTAGACAGACAGACAGACAGACAGACAGTTTCCATCATGTCTGGTTTTATATTTAGGGTCAGACTGTCAGCAGAAGGTGAAACATTGGACTGGAACAAAGAACAAACTGGTTCCAGTGTCAGACTGATTCAACCAGTCAGGACAGACGAGACTTAAAGGGACAGTTCACCCCAAAATCAGAAACACATATTCTTCCTCTCACCTGTGGAGCTGTTCATGAGTCTGGATAGTTTTGGTGTGAGCTGTCGAGTGTCAACATTAACGTCTCTTTCCAGAAATCACGACCTGGACGCTGAAGATAAACCACAGAGCTTGTTGTTGCAGTTTCATGTAGCCTCCAGGGGGCGCTGCAGTGGGATATTTATGATTATTAAAGAACTTTAACTTTGCAGAGTTGGTGGTAAAAGCAAAAAAAAAATCTCTTCACGCACAATTAAATTCTGTTTTCTATCAAAACTTTTCCTTTTCTTGAATCCACAGCCTCGCTAGGGAGACTCCACTGTAGCTACCACTGTAGAGACCTGGCAATATGTAGAGAAGACGCCGAGCTGAAGACGACTGGCCGATGTTTTAGTTGCAGAAATGTTGAAACTTTTTTTTAAATTCAGTGTGAACATACACGAAGGCGGTGCCCATGTCTCACGGTCTCGCGTAAGCTCGGGGGTTTAGCTCAGGTTACGGATGTTTTGAGGATGAGATGTTTTATGGAGGATATAACAGTAAGAATGTTTTTGATGGGTTTAAGGTGTTTAACAGGGTCAGGACGTGTTGATTATGATCAAATGGTTTTAGAGTTACGGTTAAGGGTTTGGAGCGGGCTGTGGGTTTAAGAACGGTTCAGACCAGTGAGCAGAGGGTCAGTAAAGGTTCAGAATGAATAAGAGTGGATTCACAGCTGGTGCTGAAACTGAAACATGTTTAATATGAATGAACGGATGAATGAATGTGTGCAAATGAGAGCAGGTGTGAATGAAAACAATATTAAAATGTAACAAACAAGGGGCCACACAGACACAGTTTGGTCAAACATCACCATGGCAACATAAACAAAACACCGGCCGCCAGTTACCTCGGCAACGGCCTCCCAGCCTGGACGATGGGAGCCAACATGGCGGCCGGTGACGAGTGTGACACCTGCTGTCCATTCATCTCTGCTCTCATCAGCTCTGCTTTCTCTTCATTATCTGGGTCTGTAGGTCAGCCCCCCTCTGACCCCCCCACCCCCATCAACCTGCTCAGGTGACAGCCCAATGCATGCTGGGACAGCTGGCAGGGGGCACAGAGTCATCTCCCTGACATAGAGAAAGGATGTGTCATCTTCCCAGCTGTCTGTCAGCTGACCTCCTTCACATCACGGGCTCTCTTGTCCCACAGTTTGGTCTCTCAGGCGTTTCTGCGTTTTTAAATAAGAGACGCATCTTTTAGATGGAGCTAGGCTAGCAGTTTCCCCCTGCTTCCAGTCTTTGTGCTAAGCTAAGCTAAACGCCTCCTGGATGCAAAATCATTTGCTCGCTAAACCACAAATTAGGTTTTCATTTTGTAAATGAAAATGTTTAAGTTTGTGTGTAAACACCACATACATGTTTTTATTTAGCCACAAATACAGAGACATTCAATTAATTATTCAAATGTTCAGATATAATCAAAGATAGTCTAAAACATGAGATCGACCTGGTCTCACTCAGAGGTTGTCGAATACCACCGCTTGGTCAGTGACTTGCATCAGACACAGACAAAAAAAAAGCCGTCTGAAATGTGGCGGGACAACAATGAGAGTTAAAGGGATAGTGCACCCAAAAATGTAAATTCAGCCATTATCTACTCACCCATATGCCGAGGGAGGCTCAGGTGAAGTTTTAGAGTCCTCACATCACTTGCAGAGATCCAAGGGGAGAGGAGGTAGCAACACAACTCCACCTAATGGAGGCTGACGGCGCCCCAGATTCAAACGTCCAAAAACACATAATTGAAACCACAAAATATCTCCATACTGCTCGTCCGTAGCGAAAGCATGTGAACACACATGAAGCGTGCAGTCAGAGCTACAGGCTACAATGAGGCTAAAAACAGAGTTCAAATGAGGTTTTTCCAAACAACTCTTTATGTCGGGGCTTCAGGACACTTGGATCACTACGGACGTATATATAGTGTATGGGCGTGTATACCCCCCCCCCACACACACACACACACACACACACACACACACACACACACACACACACACTGCTCAGGTGAGGGAGGAGCTTAAATTAAAGGTATAAACCAAGTGTCAACAACTGTGAGCAGCAGGCGTCCAACAGACAGGTTTCAGTGTGTCTGAATTTATGACGAACAATAAATGTCGCAGCTGCTCCGTTATCATACACACAGGATGCACACACAGAGGGTGGGTTAACATTTGAACAGTAAGTGGATATTAATGTGGACCCATAATCCTTTGCAGCAGGTCACACTCTCTCAGGTTACCTGTGTATGTGTGTGTATGTGTGTGTGAGACCGTCATGATCTCCTGCTGAGCTCTGAGCTACATCCAGTTTTAGATGGACACACACACACACACACACACACACACACACACACACACACACACACACACACACCAGTTGAATCTCATCAGAGCTGCAGCAGAATAGAATCCAGATTAACCTCCGTCATCGTTCATCAGAAGAGACGTTCACTGACTCAGCAACAGCTCAGGAGAAACTGTGACTCATCATTCATGCATCCAAACTGTGCAGAAACAACTCAGCCCCATAAACAGAAGACATGTTGGCATTTTAAGTTTCTGTAAACCACGAACATGTAACAAAAAAACAAATAAAATAAAATGTCAAATAGCAGATATTCTTAAACGTAATGTTTTTGAACAATTTAATTTTCAGTTGTATGCTGTGACAACACCGAGGGTAACATGTGGTGACGTCAGGCAAAAAACTCACTTTGTTAGAGTTTAGAAAAAGATCATGTTTGGCTTTTAAATATCGTTTTGTTGCCACAAACGTGTCTGGAAATGTCCCAATGTCTAAATAAATAAACACCCAGTTTTGTCGGTAAATGCACTCGGTTATATTCCACCACAGGATGCTGGTGTTACGCTGGTACGCTGTGAAAACGGTGGCAGATTTATCACAAACATTTTCAGTGATTTATGACAATAATGAAATATTTGGTGTTTTTACTTCCGTGAATTATTTAAATACTTCTCTTAAATACTTCATGTACAGAATCAAAAAAGGCCCCATTCATTAATTAAATTAGGTTTCAGTTCATGTTTTCTTTAAATGACCAGCTCTCAATCAGCATTATGGGTAGAATCCTCCACCGACCCGCCCATGAGCCAGGCAGCAGCTGCTCTGACCAGTTAGCCCGTTAGCTTCATGCTAGCTCCTATAATTAGCAGCCATGTCCTTCCTGCTAATCTCTTGCTGCCTAATATGGAACACAGCTGCTCCAATCACATGGTGGCTCCTTGTTACCATGGTGAGCTAATTATCTCATCAATGACAGGGGAGGAAGAGTATGTGGAGGAGGAGGTGTGTGTGTGTGTGTGACGGGCTGTGAGATCCACTAACTTAGTCAGTTCATTAATCAGCTGAATTTGAATGTGCAGCGATTTTGATCATCAGTTAATTGTTTAAATTGTTTTCCAGCAATGAAAATGTTGCTTTGCTTTGTTTTATATCTTTATACGTTAATTCTCTTTTGAACCGCTGGCCTGAGAAAACAATTTTGATCATAACTCATGGTCTTCATCAGTGTATGGAAAAGCCCAGTTGTAAATGTTTAAATTCACATTTTTAACAAGTTCTTTTATGAAAGATTTCTTTGACACGTTGGGCAAATTTTACAGTTTCTTTTTCACCTCGATGCAGACCATGTGATGTGACTGAAAGCTCCAAATCATCCACTAAATGAACCTCGAAGTGAGATTATTTTGTCCTGTCTTTTTCCCCCATCAAATGGAAATATTCTAAATACTTTGCACACCTTTTTGATGCACATTCATATATTTGATAGATCCAGACGCTTTCAATAAAAACTGAAGCTAAATAAAGGTAATGTCACAGTTACATAGAAAAACAATGGATCTGGTGTTTTGATGTGCTTCGTATCTTGTTGAAGAGTCAGTGGTTCCAATCCCAGTGGATCAGGCTGTGAAGGAACTTTACGATTTGGCCAAAAGAAAAAACTGAATACACAACTTAATAAATTATCTCGATCCTAAAAATCCCCCTCTTCCCTATTGGCTATTATGCAACAATGTTGTGGAAAAAAAAGTAAATAAATGTAAAATATATAATAAAATAATAACATAAAATCTAAAAATACAAATAAAAAAAATGTTTTGCAGTGAAAAAGACTAAACCCCAACAAAACCCTGAGACTTTAGCACAGACTAAATGCTAACGTCAACGTGCTAATGACAGCGCTAACATTCTTGATGTTTAGCTTCCTTATGAAGCGTGTTAGCATGTTAACATCCCATAATTAGCCGTAAACACAAAGCACATTTGAGGCTCATTGGAATGTCCCTAGTTTTGCAGGTATTCAGTCAGAAACCAGAGTTTTGGAAACTTTAAATGAAAAGTTAAGAGACATTTAACTCACAACCACACATGTCAGCCTCATGGTGGCGCTACAGGAAATATCAGAGGATCACATTTAAAGTCGTTTTTTGTCATTCTTTGCAAATAAAGGTTATTTTTACTTATGACACTTTGACTTCCTGTGTGTGTGTGTGTGTGTGTGTCGTCTGTTGTGTGCACTGATCTAAACAGTGCTATTTGCATCACACTGGTAATCACTGGTTGTCATGACAACGTGCCCTGCAATGAGCCGTGATGTCACATCCTCCTCCTCCATGACAACGCCGCATTCATTAGCACCTGTGAGTGAGTGGTGTGTTGTCATGGTAACCCCGGTCTAATCCAGCAGGACTTTAATTTAGGAGTCCCCCTGTGTGTGTGTGGAGATGTTTGATGGAGAGGAGCCTCCACCTTCCAAGGATTCACCAAAATGTCCTCCACCTTCTGAAATGATGTGGAATTAAGTTAATAAATTCTATGTTTTTAAAATAGTTTCTATCAGGTGAGGAAAAAAAATCTGTCTCAGCAGCTCTGGTATGCAGACGAGGAAGTATTCAGATCCTTATACCACAGTAGAAATACTCTGTTACAGTCAAAAGTTCTTTCAATAGTAGTAGAATCACCACCCCGTGGTTGTATGACTCCACCCACCGGTCCACCCTGTGGTTGCATGACTCCGCCCACCAGTCCACCATGTGGTTGTATGACTCCGCCCACCAGTCCACCCTGTGGTTGTATGACTCCGCCCACCAGTCCAGTGTCTCTGACAGTCTCCATCCATGTCAGTGAAAACATGGATGCTTCACACACAGAAGATCTATACAATCAGCACAGTTTCAAGATTAGAGTCACCAATTCAGTATCTGACCAAATGTCTCCCCTTCTGTTCCTGAGATATGACGTTAAAACATGATGATGTCACAGTCAAGCTGACCTTTGACCTTTTTGACCTTCGACCATTTGTGACAAGTTTTGTCAGAATTAGTGAATGAATTATTCAGTTATGGCCAAAAACATGTTTTGTGAGGTCACACTAACCTTTGACCACCGAATTCCAATTAGTTCATTCTTGAGTCCAAGTGGACGTTATTGCCAAATTTGAGGAAATTCTCTCAAAATGTTCTTGAGATACTGCCTCGATGGGAATCAGATAGACGCAAGGTCACAGGGACCTTGACCTTTGACCACCAAATTCTAATCACTTCACTCTTGAATGCAAATTGATGTTTGTGCCAAACCTGAAAATTTTTTTTCAAGGTGTTAAGATACAATGTTCACAAGAATGCAATGGATGAGGTCACAGTGACTTTGGCCCATGACCAACAAATTCTAATCAGTTCATCCCTCTCTGAAAGGTGACGTTTGTGCCAAAGTTAAGGAAAAGTTTGAGATATCCCATTCACGAAAATGAGATGTATGTAAGGTCACTGTGACCTTTACTATTGACCTTTAAGCACCAAAATCTAATCAGTTTGTTGTTAAGTCTTTTGTGGCAAATTTTAAATAAAAAAATCCCAGAAGGCAATCATGAGAATGAGACAGACGAGGTCATAGTGACCATTAATCTTTGACCACTTTAGTCTCATCAGTTCATTGTGAAGTCCAAGTGGACATTTGTGCCAAATTTGAAATAGTTTCCTTAAAGCGTTCTTGATATATTGTGTTTACAAGAATGGGATACATGGACGGACAGACCGATAGACAACCCCAAAAAATAATGTGACTTTTATATCGATCTCATTAGGAAAAGTTTGTGAAGCTTTTTATATGAAAAATGATTTCAATGATCAAAATAGTTTTACACTGATTTTCTATCAGCTAATCAATCTTACAATCTAAAAATGTAACGTTAGCTTAGTAGCCAAAAAACATGACAAAATTCAGAATATGGAGTTAAGCAGATTTTTGATCAAATCTAAAAACCTAACAGTTTAAAATTCCCAACAACTTGTACCGTTTTGCATTTATTTCACACACTGACTCACAAAAAGAAACAACACAGGAAAATAAACAATAAAATTGTTTTATTAATAATAATAATAATAATAATAATTTTTTCCACCACAATAAAATTTAACAAAGGCTCACTAGAAAAGTGTCGACTTCTGTGTTCTGTACAGTAGATACAGTACGTTGTAAAACTGGCCGCGGCGTGGCACAGCAGCGCATTCAACCCCAAAAAATTCATTATTCAAACATTTTTTTCCACATTATTTACAGATAAAATCCACAATAAAACCCAGCTGGCAAACGTCACAGAAATACAGCGCAGCTTCACGCTAACAGCGGCTAACGGAGACCTCCCGATAGAAGCGAAAATGGCTAACAAGCTAGTAGGCTACCTGGCTAGCATGGTAACAAGCTAGCAGGCTAGTTAGGCTACAGGTGCTTTCACACGTGAGCAGAAAAATTATTTTTCTCTGAATGCTACCAAGAGGTCAGTTCAACCAGACTTCATGTTCCTGTGTGAATGCAGCCTGTTAATAATAAACTTTTTAAAAAACAAAACACTATCACATGTTCTCCTTTCATCCTGAGGCCCCGTCGACACGTCTACAAATACTCCTGACAACAGATATTTTCCTCTACATCCTCACAAACAGTTTAATGTCACTAAAACAGAGATTTTTGAAAATGCCTTCTAAGACTTTGCAAAACTGGATACAGAGCGTTGATAACATCCTCTCCTTTATTTGCAAACAACAATAGCAGACTATCAGATTGTTGACGACAACTCCACCATGTTGTCTGTTCACACGTTTTGTTTCGCTGTAGCCTCGTGGGCCGTGTATCAGAAAGATGTTGACCAAAATAGGTGTCAAAAGGTAGATGCTAGAATGTAGTCACTGAACAAAACTAGCATACCTCACAAGCATCAACACTTAAGCTAGCATGTAGCTGGCTTAGGTAGCTAGCTAGCCTTCTTCGAAGCTACGGAACTAGCTCTCAAGGGTTAAGTTAAAAGTGAGGGTTGGGGTTATTTCTTGTATCTTATGAGATGAGTCACGTCTTCACATATGATGGATTATTAAATAGATTATTGCTGCGTTTGGCTTAATATTTATTCATTCACTACAATGTCACTTCTTAGCGGGTTTGAATAACAGTCTGTGTTGATGCTAGCGCAGTTTGCCCGTGTTATCGTAGGGTAACTATAGAGAGTGCTTAAGAAATGAGTCCTTAAAACCCAGAAATGAGTTAGCATGTTAGCATGTTAGCACTCTTGGTGCCCTCGTCTTCAAATCAATGGGTTTTTGGTTAAATGTCTGAAATAAGGTCTGTGGTTCCTGGGGGCTTGATGCTCGTGACCACATTCTATGATCTACCACTACACATGCTCCAGATCTTCTTCTCTGGTATTTGATGCATTGTTGACGTAGCCTTTATCTGAGACTTTGGAGTTGTTTGGTGTTCTAGGGTGGACGGAGATATTTTCTAAAAACAAAGTCATGTGGATGGACGGAGAAAATATCCATTTTCAAACATGTCTGTATTCACATGGACAGGGCCTTATGATCTGAAAGGCAGCTTCTCCTCTTGTTGCCCCTCTACTCACGTACTTTTTGCTTCCTGTCTTACCTTCCACCTGTCTGTCTGTTTGAGCGGCTAGCTCTCAGCTAGCTTTGTAAAGGAATGCACTTTGGTAGATTCAACCAAATGCCCTGGGTGTTAGTCACAACAATGACAACAGTAATAATCATAATAATAACAATGATAACTGAGCAGTCTGAGGTACCAACATGAAAAAAAAAAACCTTTAAAACCACATTAATGCTAACAGCTAGCAGGTATAAACTTGCTATGTGCTACTAGCAGTCAGTTAGCAGTAGGCTAGTGTTAGCTTCACTGTAGAGAAAACAAACGTCAGTGCAGCAGCTAGCGGCTGGACGCTAGCGGGCGATCGGCTAGTGTTAGCTTAGCCCTGTCGTCAGCAGGCGTCGTCGCCCGTCTGTCCCCGAGGCGACAGTTGGCTGATATGTGTCTGTACATTGTGCAGCCATGTTTTACACCCCCCCCCCCCCTTCACCTCAACACACACATACACACACACACACACACACACACACACACACACACACACACAAACACTTGATGTCGGTGTTCATCAGTTTAAAGCTACAATCGGTGGTTGGTGCGTTGGCCTGCTCTGCTGGCTCTGTAAACAATACAGAAGCTCATTTCTACCAAAAAATGTTTAAAAATAACGAACTGTTAGGAGTGACGATAAAAAATGCGCAAGTCAAAATTATGAGATACTGAGACAATATTTTGATTTTCTAAGTATAAATGAGATAGTTGTGACTTTTTAATTTCTGGCTGAAAATGATGATAGCAAATCAAAATAACTGATGGATTTGAGCGTTAACCCAGCTGACCACCAACGTCTTTAGACGCTTTGTTGTCACCTTTAGGTTGTGACGTCAGATGACCAAAATTCAAAGTCAAGATATCTAATGCCAATGTCAACTGATACATGACATTATTTTGTTGGTTTTAAGTTGTGTTGTTAAGTAACAAAATCCAACGTCTTCCAAACGTCTAAAGCTAACACCATCTTGACGTAGAATTATCACATTTGGTCGAAAGGTATGGAGAAAAAAAAAAGTCTAAATGTGTGAACATCCACAACATGTGAAATTCAAATGTTAAAAAATTAAAATATCGTCACACTGGTTTCACTCCGACCAAAATTTAACGTCTGTCCGACTTTAGAGTCCAACGTCTTTCTGATGTCATGTTGACGTCGTGTTGTAAAATGACAAACGAACCTTGTTACATCATGTCATGATTTTGATTTGAGTGTTTATTTTTATCCTTCCTAACGTCATTAATTTTTGTCTTTTCCTGGCAGTAATGGGCTTCCATACAACACTCCCTTTACCAGCTGCTATTCACGCTGCATTCAAGACAACTGGAATAATGAAGTATCCAGCCTCCTGTTGATAAAAGGTGCGACAGAGAGCATTAAAACATTGTTCCACTAGTTTCTATTTGATGATGTCGTCTTGCAGACAGACTGGACTGAGGTTTACACCATGGCCACTTTAATTCATATAATATCAACAGACACAAAGTGTTGGCACAACCAACCTGCGGATTATCGTTACCATTTCTCTGTAACTCAATTCTTCAAATGTTTCGTCTTTTTTTTAAAGTCCAGATTCAGGATGCCACCTTGAAACAACCTTCAGCCAATCAAAGTCGAATATTCTCCTCATACTTCTGTAGCATCTTCGTTACTGTTTAACTAATGAATCTGATTAACTCTTTCTTACGCCTTTACAGCTGTTCTCTTATCACTGCATGGTCACACTTTTCTCGAGGGTGTGGGAGAGGTCAGAGGTCACGGGGGGTTCACATGGTGTCTTTGGGCTTTGCTGAAACAAACCAGGAGCCAATCAGCACGCAGACTTTGGCCGCCGAAACTCACTTTGACATGAGTTGTCATGACATCATCGTGAGTCGCACCAAAAAGATACTAAATCATTTTTTTGTTAAATATATTGTTGCCATGACATCGCCACTGTAAATGTGTGTGTGTGTGTGTGTGTGTGTGTGTGTGTGCTGGGTGGGCGTGGTCATGGCGATGAGATACTGAAGGCACAAAGTTACGACTCTCAGCACTCTAAAAAAATTAAAAAAATTAAAAAACACAATCAACCAACCAACCAATCAAATCTTTAGAAAACAAACAAATAAACATCAGAGAGGACCGCCCCCCTGAGATGGGCGGAGCAGGTAGTGTCTGTGTGTTTTACATCATCAGGTCCTTCTGTGCATCACCTCATTGTCGTCCCATGTGCTACAGTGCATCACGGTTGCCAAGCCGACAGCACATCCTCCCCCTCTGCCTCCTCCTCTTCATCCTCGTCCCCATATGACTCGACTTCCTGTGGGTGCGTTCAGGTACAGTTTTGTTTACATTGATATTTATTTATATATATGTATATATATATATATATGTGTGTGTGTTTTTGTGTGTGAGGGAACAAGCTTTAAGACAACCTCTCGTAACGTCTACACACATACACGCACACACACACTGCTACATACAACACACAGACACACACACACGTTCAAGTATACGGTATGAACTCCACATCGTAGTAAATATGAAGATTGGATTAATAAATATTAATTAAATTGTAGTAAATAAATAACCCCCCCCCCCCCCCCTCCCCACGAGATCACATTGATAAATCAGTTTGACCTCTGATCAATATTTTACCAGTCAATACGACTGATCAGAGTTAACGCTCGTCTACGGCAGCAAACCTTTTTAACATTTAATCAGTCGGGCTGAAAAGTGAAAATGATTTTTGTCGTGTTAATCTAAGATATCCGTCAATCAAATGTAACACATTACAAATATATTTTTACATTTCAACTTGTCAAAACTAGTTTAAAGATATCGTTAATTTTGTTTAAGATTAGTTTAGATCCTTTTTCAGTGATAAAAAAAAATTTAATTTCCACTTGTGGAAAAAGTTACGATTGTATTTATTCTTACTATTTACAGTTCCAAGCCGGCATATCAATAATTTTATTTTGAGCAATTTTAATTAAAGATATCTACAATTCAACTGTTACTAGTAGAAATGTTCTTTATAGATGTGTCTAACTAAATTACAACTAGTCAATTTTTACCATTGACTTCTATCACAGTTCTATCACAGTATTCTATCTCAGTTCCAGATATCTGTAATTCAATGTTGACTTGTTATAATTCAAAGTTGACATATCCATAATGTAATTTTGACTACTTGCAATTCAGATTGATATCTTCAACTCAATTTTAGTTAATTCTTGATATAAACAATTAATTTTTTTAGTGGTTGTTATGGCAACTGTTGACTTCTACCACTAAGCTTAAAATACAGATATTACAAATGGAATTCTCGATATATAAAATTCAATTCAAAACTACATCACGGATATGTCGATTTAGATTTATAACACGTCAAAATTGACTCACAGATATCTGTAATTGAGTTCAGAAGAGATAGAAGTCAATAGTAAAAGTTGACTGGTTACAGACATCTACAATAACCATTTCCTCTAGTGTGAAAGTAGTTGTTTATATCCTTAACAAGAATTACAGCTAGTCAAATTTACATTATGGATACGTCGATTTGGAATTACATCTGTAATTGAGTTTGAAAAGAAGTCAATGGTAAAAGTTGACTAGTTGTATTTAAGTTACAGATATCTACAAAGAACATTTTCACAAGTCAGAATTGCAACTATTCAAAATTACATTTTGGATATGGTGATTTGGAATTACGATGTGTCAAAATTTGTAAATCTGTAACTGATTTTGAATAGAAGTCAATGGTAAAAGTTGACTGGTGGTAATGAAGTTACAGATATTCACCATGAACTTTTCCTATAGCGAGAAATAAACTGTTGATATTCTTCATCATAATGGCAACAATTTAAATTACATTATCGATATGATGATTTGGAATTATAACACGTCAAAATTGATTCACAGATATCTGTAATTGAGTTCAGAAGAGATAGAAGTCAGTGGTAAAAGTTGACTAGTTGTATTTAAGTTACAGATATCTACAAAGAACATTTTCACTAGTCAGAATTGCAACTATTCAAAATTACATTTTGGATGTGTTAATTTGGAATTACGACGTGTCAAAATTTAATTACAGATATCTGCAACTGATTCTGAATAGAAGTCAATGGTGAAAGTTGACTGGTGGTAATGAAGTTGCAGATATTCACCATGAACTTTTCCTACAGCGAGAAATAAACTGTTGATATTCTTCATCATAATGGCAACAATTTAAATTACATTATCGATATGATGATTTTGGATTTGGGATCGGTTACAGATGTCAATGGTAAAAGTTGACAAATTGTAATCAAGTTACAAATATCCTGATAAATATTTCCACTCGTAATAAATGAACTGTTAATATCCTTAACTAGATTTGCAGCTAGTCAAAGTCACATTATGGATATGTGGATCTGGAATTATAACATCAAAACTGAACCTGGGATATCTGTAACTGAGTTTTAATAGAAATCAATGGTTATAGCTGACGACTTGTAATTAAGTTATAGATATCTTAATTTTACATTATGGATGTGTTGGCCAGTAATTCTAACTGGTCACAAAGTGGTTGCTGATATCTCTCATTATTACCACTACTGATTAAATGTTTAAAGGGCTCGCTGTCTACACATTACTGTAACTAGGTTGTTGTTTTTTTTAAATTTGTTTTATTTCATTTAATCTATTTCTTTCCATCTTTCCCTGTAACTCTGCTGCGCACACATTGTGTACTTGTAATGCCAGTATCTGTTGCGTGAATCGAGGTTTTCTGATAACATCAAGGCCCAGTCACACCAGGAAGTGGCACCAGAGTGATACTTTCATGTGATGATGAGATTACAGGCTGTTTCAGGAGCGAGTGGTGAAACTGGGTACACTGGATTAACCAGTTCCCAGCATGCATTGAGCAAGATGCAGGCTACAGCACCTGCAAGAGTAGGCGATGACAATAATGGTTGTTTTTAAATCTTTTATCAGAACGTTCATTCTGATTTTACTTAAATTATCTCTTTATCATATGTCATGCTACTGGAATTGATTTTCATGCATCGTAAACATTTGTGTTTTCCACATTGTTTACATTCGTTTGTCACTGTATTGGACCGCTTTTATTTGCGTCATCTCTTTTCACCAGTTTAATGACACCTGACTGCAGAAACAGCGGCATCCACTGTCATTAGCGTAATATTATTAGCTGTAATATTAGCATAAAGGTAGTGGATGGAGACGCACATTTATTCGCATTTTCTTTTAATAATGTCAGTTGAAACATTTAAGCACACATGTATCACAACTGACTGCGACACATACCGATGTGACTGGACCCGTTTTAATGATTATGTGTTTTAGTGGATATGTTTAGTGTCTAAATTGTTTATTACTTGAGAAGAAACCCTGAATTAAAGCCGGAGCACCCTCACGCGACTGATTCTTCCTCTCAGAGACAGCAGACTGTAAATATGCTGCTCAGGAGGTTTTTCTTCCAAATAAAATTACACTTCCTCGTCTGAGTCTTCACCTTCAGTTTAAGCCACGTCTTCAGGAGGCGTTCAACCAGTGTAGGAATTAAAATCTTGGCTCTCTGTTTGACACGCGAGACAAAACGCTGCAGTTTAACCCAGACTGATGTATCCGGATACAAACAGCACACCTCTTCTTGTTGTCCTTTATGTTATGCCCTCAGGCTGTATGTGACACTGAGCTCATGTTCCATAAAGTTTACTAACGGTCATAAAAGATCTTTATTATTCAGACACAGAGGCTCCATGTAGACTGATTTCATCTGTGATTTAAAGCTGTGAAATGGAGCCACTGTGACTTTCAGCTCTGCACGCTGGGTCGCCTCTTCCTCCACATTTTACAGCTAAACAAACGCTGCTCTCTGCTGTGACGTGATTTTTGTGTGTCTAAGTGTTTTCCCAAAGCCTGGGGTTTTATTAGCATGCTAAAACATGAATTAGCCTTGATAGTTATTTACTCTTCTTTCAGTTAACATTAATTCATAAAAGCAATAATTTAAAATGGTTGTAGTGTGTCAAGTACACAGACAACTACCACACTGTTAATTTTTTTTTGCATTCATGACTTGCCAAATATATTAATATTTCATTGGATCAGAACTTAGTTTGGCTAATTAAATGCTAACCTGCTGTTTCAGTTCATACTGTTCATTTTTCAGACTTTGCTTGCCAACATTTTTTTTAAATATTAGAGCCCTTTAATTTTATGACCTGTCTGTTAAACTGCCTTCACTCTACCTTCTTCTTTTCTCTTTGCTCCCTCGGCCATTTTGCATCCTGAATAATCAGATATGGTTAAATAATAGGGAACAAAATGGCGTGACTTTACCCAAACATACTTGTTTTGACTCCCTCCTCTTCTCTACGAACCTTCAGACAACTATAAACACTTATAAAGTCTAAGTCTGTGCTTCGTAAGGCTGGGCAGTGGAGAGCTAACAGGCTATGGCTAAGAAAAGGCTAACGCTAGCCACCAGACTGCCATAAAAAGGCAAATAGTGAGCCAGCTGTAGCGAGCTGACTGATTTAAAGTTTGCTAGGCTAACTGCTAGCCGGTTAAAAGGTAGCAAAGTGACACCTAAACACAACTAACCAGTGGTTATTAGCCAGTTAACAGTTAGCCAGCTGACAGGCACAAAGCTAACAGGTAGATGCTTCAGTCAGGGTCGCTAGGATTAGTTTTTCTGATTAATCGTGTGATAATTTAAGTCAAAAGTAACAACGAAATGCTCCCCGATGATCCCAAAACTAAAACATAAAACAGGATTGTTTCATAGTGATATGAAACACAGTTTAGAAAGCTAATTGTTTTTTTTTTTAGTGTTACAAGGACATATCTGACTGTATCTGACCCAACAACTGTCCGCAGATATAACCCTGTAAGACTAACATCATACAAAGTTATTTTTGGTGTCGATTAATCAGCTCAGCTAAAAAGATTCTGTGGTAGAAACATAAAAAAGCCTTGTTCCCTCCGTCAGCACCATGTTTGTGGATGTGTCTGAGTGTTTGGAGCTACAGAGTGATGATTGTCTGAGCAGCCCCGCCATCATCCTAAACGTGTGGTCACTTCCTGCTCACAATGTGTCCGTTTCTAAGAATTTGAGGAGTCTGAACGCACCCAGGTTTATCTATAAAGTATCCTTCAGTGCGGCGAACATCGCAGCCCGGCTGTTTGTTGCACATCTTAACACCCCGAAGCTCACTGCGTTTGTCCTGAATGCACTCCCAACAACGCTGTGAAAACCAGCGTGAAATAAAACAAACGCTTTTCAAAACTGGACAAAACCAGTTTTATTTTAGTTCCAGCTGGTTTGCTCACGAGCGGCAACTCCCACTGCAGCGAGCGGGGTGCGTTCACTCTCAGCTGACCAGTTTGGGCAGCACCGTCCGAGGCTGGATGTTTCCGTTGGCATCGGTGATCGCTGCCAAGTTAGTCCTGGTTTTGGAGGAGGAGGACGTGGTGGTTGAGGAGGTGGTGGCGAGCTTGGAGATGGAGGTGATGGCGCCGTCGGTGGTGGTGGTGCCCCGTTTAGAGGAGGAGGTCTTCTCTGTGGTGGTTCCCGTCGGCGGCTTGGGGAGTCGTCTCCTCAGCCACGGGTGGCGCAGCGCCTGGCTGGGTGTCATCCTGAGCGCAGGGTCCCACTCCAGACATTGTTTGAGGAAGTCCAGGAACAGCGGGTCATCGCAGCCCTTCAGTGCCGTGCTCCATTCCTTGCTGCCTGGTGGGCCGCGTACCTTCCCTCGCCGTGAGCGGCCACCGTTCAGCACGGTGGTGCCGTCGGGCAGCGTGGTGACGGTGCAGTACCGGGGGTATCCTTTAGATGACACAAAGTTCTTGGCTCTCTTGGAGGCGTCAAGGAGCTTCTGGCTTGGCATGCCCAGAAGTTCAATGATGCAGGCCAGCTGGTCTGCTTCGTCTTCGCCCGGCAACAGTGGGTAACCGGTCAGCAGCTCTGCCAGGATGCAGCCAAGAGACCACATGTCGATTGGCATCCCATACCTGGCACCTGGAAGACACAGATCAAAACCTGGAGTCATCAAAATGATCTGCTCATTAATTGTTTGATAATTTTCATGGATAATCCATTACATACGTATATGCCTGGTTCACACTACACAACCTAAGACTTCAACTAGCTGACCAGTTTTGGAGCTCCCTGACAAAAGCCCACATCAGAGGTACATAGGCGTTAGCGCAGTGCTCACAAGAGCAGAGCTTTAGCACCATGTGTGAACTGATCCAAAGCCCAGTTCAGAGCAAAGATCGACGACGAGATGAAACCGTTTTAGAATAGCATAGGTGTGAACTGGCAATGACCTCATCTGACAAAGTGACTGTCGGAACAGACAAACATGTTGTGTTGTGTGAACCCGGCTTTAGCTGTAATGTTAAGTCTGTGTAAAGCTGAGAAAATGTTGACTCTGCAGAGTTTCAGAAAGTTTGATTCTTGTGGCTGGTATGAACTGAGACTAGTGGCCAAAAATGAAGTGAAAAGCTGAAGGAGCAGCTCATTAACATGTGTTGACTCAGTGTCGACCAAAGGCTGCTTTCAGTTGGTCCGTCTTACCTAGAATGACCTCTGGCGCTCGGTAGAACCTGGACTGGATGTAGGTGTAAACTCTCTGATGTTCATAACAGCTCGAACCAAAATCTATGACCTGGGAGGAGATAGGAGAAACAGAATGTTTTATGGATGGAAAACACAAACATACAAAACTGTTAGAAAGTTTGGAATCATGTCTTTTGGGGGCCAAAACTATAAGAAAGGTAAATAACACGTGGATTAAATTGTTTTTATCACTGTTAAAAAAGTTGTTATTGAAGGAAAGAAGACCATCATCAATATAAACTACAAACTTTTCAATAGTTGTGTCAGTGGTTCCTTCTTGAAAGCAAACAGATCATTTTTGGGTCTCACCTTGATGCCGCTGCGTCCCTGCTGCTTGAGTAAAATGTTCTCGGGCTTGAGGTCGCAGTGGATGATGCGGTTCTTGTGCAGCGAGTCGAGACACTGCAGGATGGAGTGGGCGAACTTCCTGACCAGCGGGAGGCTGAAGCCCTGGAACTTGTTCTTCTTGATGAGCTCGTACAGGTTCATGCTGAGCAGCTCAAAGGTCATGCAGATGTGGTTCCTGAAGGTGAAGTTCTCCAGCATGTGGATGACGTTCATGCTGGAGTCCTTGTCCTGCTTCCTCAGGTGCTCCAGGATGCGGATCTCCTCTGCCGCCTGCCGGTGGAAGCGCTTCTCGTTGCGGACCATCTTCAGAGCCACGTGGGTCTGAGACTTGTGGTCGAAGGCCTTCACCACCTGCAGCAGGACGAGAAACACTTTGTTCGTCTCAAACCCTTCAAGACCAGGTGGTTCTTACCATGATCAGATGAAAACAAAACTTATGATGGAATATTTTTTTGCGTTTCTGGACAAACATCACACATCTGTTTCCTTCCAGCTAACGTCTTTAAATCCACTTTTACCCTGTAAAGGGAGAGTTCAGATTTTTTGATGTGGGGTTGTACAATGATTCAGTTGCCTTTCTATGCTCTCATAAAAGCCACCAGACTCCAGTGACAACTATAATCCCCACCCTGTGGTTGTATGACTCCGCCCACCAGTCCACCCTGTGGTTGTATGACTCCGCCCACCAGTCCAATGTCTCTGACAGTCTCCGTCCATGTCAGTGAAAACATGGATGCTTCACACACAGAAGATCTATACAATCAGCACAGTTTCAAGATTAGAGTCACCAATTCAGTATCTGACCAAATGTCTCCCCTTCTGTTCCTGAGATATGACGTTAAAACATGATGATGTCACAGTCAAGCTGACCTTTGACCTTTTGACCTTCATCATTTTATCCTGTTAGACATTTGTGTCAAGTTTGGTCAGAATTAGTGCATGAATTCTTCAGTTATGGACAAAAACATGTTTTGTGAGGTCACACTGACCTTCGACCACCAAATTCTAATCCGCCTATTCTTCAGTCAAAGTGGACGTTTGTGTCAAATTTAAAAAGAAATTCCCTCACACTGTTCTAGAGATATCACATTCACAAGAATAACACAGATGAGGTCAAACAGACCTTGACCTTTGACCTACAACCACCAAAATCGAATCAGTGCATCGTTGAGTCAAAGTGGACGTTTGTGCCAAATTAGATAGAAATTCCCTTAAGGTGTTCTTGAAATATCATGTTCACAAGGATGGGACGGACTTGCAGACATACGGACGGACAACCCGAAAACATAATGCCCCCACAAAGGCATAAATCTATACTATACACACTGCAACATGCATCGTACATCGTAGGATCAACCTTCATTAGTCATACTCGTAGTACATCAGTAGTGCTGTTACTGGTTGTACCTGTCCGAAGCTGCCCTTGCCGATGACCTTAAGGACTTCGTAGCGGTAGGAGATTTGGTCATGTGGAACGTGGATGTAGGATCCCTGATCATCGTCATAGCCGCCGTTGTTGGCTCCTCCCATGACCCCTGACCTCTTCTTAGCATTTGGACCAACGAAATACACTGAGAGGGAAGAAGTACGTGATTATTTTCATTGATCAGTTGATGGATCGGTTTATTGGTTTGTTATCACAGTCTAAAGCCGCACACCTTCAGGGAAGCTGAAGACCTCTTGGTGTTCGAACGATGACATCTTGGACATGAACTGCTTCATGGCCTGCTCCGGGGTCAGCGGCGTGGGCTTTGGCTTGCTGTCCGTCGACTTGGTGGAGGCGGCGCTGCTCTGCCGGCAGTGGTGGGGGGGCTCTGAGGTCGAGGTCTGGCGGTCCGGCAGCGGCAGACCCGGCCGGGCGGAGCTGAGAGGAGCCAGGCCGTTGGGCTGGGAGGTCAGGACAGGACGCTTGTTGGTGTTCTCCTCGTACAGCTGGGTGATCTGGACCTGCGACTGAGACTGCAGCTGGACGGCGTCCGACATGACAGCTTTAGAGCCTCCCTGAGGAGAAACGCAGGGAGAGAGACGTCAGATCAGCTGTGGGACAGCAACGTATGATTACTGCTGTTGACGAAGACTGACAGGAGAGGACAGGAGGAGCAGGACTGGAAGGAGAGGACAGGAGGAGCGG
Source organism: Epinephelus moara (assembly GCF_006386435.1). Taxonomy (NCBI): domain Eukaryota; kingdom Metazoa; phylum Chordata; class Actinopteri; order Perciformes; family Serranidae; genus Epinephelus; species Epinephelus moara. The sequence goes on from NC_065529.1 coordinate 11,644,947, forward strand.
GACTGGAAGGAGAGGATAGGAAGAGGATGGTGGACAAATGAAAGGTCAACAGAAGAAGAGACGAGCAGAGGAGGGGGAGGTGGAGAAGAGGGGAATGAAGGAGCAGGATAGGAGGAGGAGGTGGGAGGAAAGATGGAAGACCAACCGAAGAACCGAGGAGGAGAAAGAGGCAGAGGAGGAGGAGGAGAACTGACATGAGAGGACAGGAGGAGGAAGGTGGACAGAAGAAAGACCAATAGACGAGTCAAGAGACGAGCAAAGGAGGAGGAGGGGAAGGAAGGAGTAGAATAGGAGGAGGAGAAGTGGAAAGTAGGGGGTAAGGAGGAGGACAGGAGTAGGGTGAGACATGAATACTGACAGAAGAGGACAGGAGGAGGAGGACTGACAGAAGAGGACAGGAGGAGGAGGACTGACAGAAGAGGACAGGAGGACGACACACGAGGCAAAAACGTGAGAATCAAACCTCCAGAAGACAGCCAGTTAACCCTTTCCTGACTGATGTTGACAAAATAATAACTGTTAATCCTCAGATGTCGGGATGTTCTTGAACACAACACAGAGCCTGTCCTCTGCTGGACGATCTCAGATCAATAACGTCCATTAATTAATCATCAGTTCCCTCCAACAGTCTCATAACTGATGACAGAGGGACAGCTGTCTGTCTCTGTTATTGTCTATCACTCAGTGACTCACCCCTTGTTGCCGTGGTGACCAGCACACCTGGGTCCTTTCAGATAACAGAGGTTCACACACACACACACACACACACACACACACACACACACACACACACACACACACACACACTGCAGCTCAGTTCAAAGGCCTACTGTTTGAGTGTGTGTGTCTGTTGTAATCCCTCCAATCAGTGGATTAAAGTGTCAAAAAAAGGAAGTGACTCAAGAGATGAAACCAAAACAATAACAAACACCACAGTCAGAGCCGCCTGTGTGTGTGTGTGTGTGTGTGTGTGTGTGTTGTCAGTAGCTACAGTGATACATGAGAACTAAGTGCTGACTCCTTCTTTACCTGACAACACCTTCACACACACACACACACACACACACACACACACACACTCACACACAATCAACCAGCAATGTTTTTGTTTTGCTGTGACATACGCTGCAGCTAACAGATATTTTTCTGATCGATTCATCCACCAACTGATAAAATATTAAGTTTTTAGAAAAGTGATTGAAGCAGAGAATCCTCACACTCAGGGGCCACGTCCTCGAGGTATTTTTCTCTTCACAGTAAACAATCATACACTGACGAATTTCCCAGAAGGCAGCCCTGAGCTGTTGATGGTAAAAGTGTCAGTGCTACGACAGTATCACTGATATCACTGGTAAACTACTGATATTTCTCGGTTATAAAAGGTTGTAAATGTGCTCTGGCCACTTTGTAGATGCCTCACTCATTAAATATGTGGTGACTGATAACTGATAAGGACGTTCTGATCGTCTCCTTGAAGCTTAATGTTAGTATGAATAAATAAAAACCTTCACTATAATATCTCACGGGAAAACCCTGCTAAAGCTAACAGCCTAATGCTGCATCAGAGCCTTTATACCATTAGAGTGAGTGTGTGTGTGTTGTGTGTGTGTTTTGTGTGTGTGTGTGTGTGTGTGTGTGTGTCCGTCCTTCACACCAGCCTATAAACCAATCAGCTGTTTAAAGCATCCTGGAGCAGAGGGCTATAATTAGCCGCGTGGCTGCAGCTGACTGTTTCAGAGAACTGCTGCTCGGCTCGTTGCCTTGCAAAGCTAACCACATGCTAACTCGCTAACTGCAGCTCGCCCTCTGAAGCCAGCAGGGCTCTGAGGCAGCAGGTCCGTGTCGGGGAACAGACGGCTTCACGTGGTCGCCGTCGACCTTCAGAAGCCAAACTGTAACTATAGCAACGGGCTGACTCCAGCTGAGAGAGCTGGTGGTTGATGGATTTAAATGGCATTTCTGTGTGTATGTAGAGAACAAAAAGCAGCCGTACGTCTGATGAACCTCGTCTGTGATTTATCTGCTGATGACCCCAAAAATAGACGCAGTTCAACCAGGACGCTCTGGCACATGTTTCCATACATGTCTCTGATGTTCCTTTAGGTTTCAAAGAGAAGCGCTTGTGTTTTATATAAAAGTGCTGAAGGTTCTCTGTTCCTATGTTCTTACTTCAGTAGATTTTACGTACAAACTCCTCATTTTTTCATTCGCTAAAACGCACCATGTTATCTCCCCTGATAAAGCTACAATGTGATGATGCGATCGGGCCTCTGATCAGTAACCTACTGTACTGACTCATGTTGATGTTGACCCGATGATGCTGGACTGTCCTGTGAGCAGCTTTGCAAAAGTTTTGTTGATTTGAAAATACGACACTCAGTCTGTTTCCATGACGACAGAGAAAATGGATTTATTGTGTCAGACTTTTAAAAATACACGTAAACATGTTAGTGCGACTTAAACCGGACTTTTAAAATACACGTAAACATGTTAGTCCGACTTAAATCGGACTTTTAAAATACACGTAAACATGTTAGTCCGACTTAAACCGGACTTTCAAAATACACGTAAACATGTTAGTGCAACTTAAACCGGACTTTCAAAATACACGTTAAAATGTTAGTACAACTTTAACCGGACTTTTAAGATACACGTAAACATGTTAGTCCAACTTTAACCGGACTTTTAAAATACACGTAAACATGTTAATGCGACTTTAACCGGACTTTCAAAATACACGTAAACATGTTAGTCCGACTTTAACCGGACTTTTAAAATACACGTAAACATGTTGGTGCGACTATACCGGACTTTCAAAATACACGTAAACACGTTAGTCCGACTTAAACCGGACTTTCAAAATACACGTAAACATGTTAGTGCAACTTAAACCGGACTTTCAAAATACACGTTAAAATGTTAGTCCAACTTAAACCAGACTTTTAAAATACACGTAAACATGTTAGTACAACTTTAACCGGACTTTTAAGATACACGTAAACATGTTAGTACAACTTTAACCGGACTTTTAAAATACACGTAAACATGTTAATGCGACTTTAACCGGACTTAAAAAATATACGTAAACATGTTAGTCCGACTTAAACCGGACTTTTAAAATACACGTAAACATGTTAGTCCGACTTAAACCAGACTTTTAAGATACACGTAAACATGTTAGTCCGACTTAAACCAGACTTTTAAAATACACGTAAACATGTTAGTCCGACTTAAACCAGACTTTTAAAATACACGTAAACATGTTGGTGCGACTTAAACCGGATTTTCAAAATACATGTAAACATGTTAGTCCGACTTAAACCGGACTTTTAAAATACACGTAAACATGTTAGTCCGACTTAAACCAGACTTTTAAGATACACGTAAACATGTTAGTCCGACTTTAACCGGACTTTTAAAATACACGTAAACATGTTAGTGCGACTTCAACCGGACTTTTAAAATACAAGTAAACATGTTGGTGCGACTTAAACCGGATTTTCAAAATACACGTAAACATGTTAGTCCGAATTAAACCGGACTTTTAAAATACACGTAAACATGTTAGTCCGACTTAAACCAGACTTTTAAGATACACGTAAACATGTTAGTCCGACTTTAACCGGACTTTCAAAATACACGTAAACATGTTAGTCCGACTTAAACCGGACTTTTAAGATACATGTAAACATGTTAGTGAGACCTAAACCGGACTTTTAAAATACATGTAAACACGTTAGTCCGGCTTAAAGCAGACTTTTAAGATACACGTAAACATGTTAGTCCAACTTTAACCGGATTAAGATACACGTAAACATGTTAGTCCAACTTTAACCGGACTTTTAAAATACACGTAAACATGTTAGTGCGCCTTTAACCGGACTTTCAAAATACACGTAAACATGTTTGTGCGACTTAAACCGGACTTTTAAAATACATGTAAACATGTTAGTGCGACTAACATGTTTAGTGAATGCATGCATGCAGTGAATTTGTCACAGTGGGACTAACACACCCAGATCATGTGACTCCTGCATGTATACAGTCAATCAGACCCAAACTGGCCGAGGCGCTCTGAGCATGCTCCACAGTTTCCGCGCCGGGCTTTGACCCGGAAGTCCAATAGCATTAAATGTGTAAGAGAAGAAGAAGCCGGTAACAACATGGAGAAATCTACATCCAGAGCCGTGACTTTTTGGACGGACCAAATGTACAGAGCTGTAAAGTTGTCCACCATGGTAGCAGTTAGCTGCTAGCTAACCGTAGCTAACTTGTTTGTCCATTGTTTGGTCTGTGACGTAATAGGTCAACAGGAAAAAGGTCCAATACTAACAAGCTGAAAGGGGGCATATCTCCACCTATCGTAGAGGAGTCGCACATACTTGGCTCAATAAATGGATTCCCCTCCCGTGCTTGTATACTGGGACAAGGACAGTAGGCCAGTTAGATGTCCTCGTCCAGCTGGGACTGGAGCTCCACTTCACTGTGTGTGTGATTTCCGCTCTGTGTTGCATAATTATTGCAGTGATGTCTCGGGCGTGAAATCTTTCCATAGTGGTATAAATTACAAAACAGTACTGTTGTTCTCAAGGTTTGGAGGAAATATAAGAATGTTTTAATGTGCTTTTTTGTCATGTCAAACCAAGAACTTAAAAATATACCGACTAATTTGACAGTTGTTCATACGTGATGCTGCTGACACATGTCAGCCTGCGCTCACAGTAAAGGTATCAAGGTTCAACACAAAGTGCTGATCACCACCAAATCTGTTACCATGTGTGTGTTCTTTTAATGATTAGAGTTCACACTGTTACCACCACATTTGGGGGGTTGTAAAGCCGCCAATGACATCATTAATGCGGTAAATTAGAAAGAAAGGTGTGAGTGAGTGTGCGTACCGTCAGGGGATGGTGGTTGTTGTTGCGAAGTCGCGGCAGTGCGACAGGCGACGTTGTCTGAGAGCCACTGTGACCTGGAGAGTAAACCTGCTCGACCGCTTTGCCTGAAAATGAATGAAAGAGAGACGATAGTTAAGTTTCATTTTTCTGATTATTTTTATTCAGGTGAAAAGATGAACATCAGTTTAATTTCCATGTGTCCAGTACTGAGAAAAATCCAGCATCACAAGTTACAGCGTGCAGCCCAACATGGCGTCTGCAGTTTGTTTCTGTCATTAACAGTGAAAATCCAAAGATGTTCAATTGTATTATTATATAAAACAGAAAAGGAGTAAATAATCACGTGAGAAGCTGTGAATGTTTTTGCATGTCTTGTCTCTGTGTGTATTGTTCAGCCTCTCACTCTTCAGCTCCTTAAACCCAGTGTTCAGCCTAGCTTAGCACAAAGACTGGAGGCAGGGGGAAACTCTTAGCCTGGCTGCGTCATTTACAGTAAAACAAGAGACACTGTGGTCTCAGCAGCTGTTAGCGCTGCAGCTATCTGCTCAAGTCTTGTCCTCACAGCGAGGTTGCCAGGTTTGACAACATGATAGAGTATCAACCTTTCAGAGTACAAGATGTGTCGATGCCTCCCCTCAGCAGATCAAATATCACACGACACGACCACCACCAAAAGAGCTCGTTACGTAACGCACATATCAGGATGCTTGTCAAGCTCCCAAAATACTCGAAAGTGGTCTGAATCCCTCAGACGGACTCAAGTGTTTTCACAGAGAGATCAGAGTTAGATTCGATATGTTTAGACTCAACAGAGACGGACGCTTGTGGCCTTTATCGCCCTCCATATATAACAGTTATTTTAAAGATGTGCCAGCGCACCACATCTTAAATCCCTGAAAGCATCAATCACAGTTAATCATGAACTCGGACAACCTCCAGTGCTCCGGCTGATACTTCTCCACATCCAGCAGCAGCGCTCACACTGATCAAGCAAATGATTATCTATTTCTACAAGCTTAAAATAATCTATTTAAATAATCAGAGTGGGTTAAGCTGTGACCTACAGTCAGATCACATCAGTGCTATCTGTGAGAACTGAGGCTGCAACTAACTATTTATTTACTTTGTACATTCCTGCACAAAACCGTTCAGTTCTTCAATTTAAAGTCAGATATACTGTACCTAGTTCTTATATTTTTATTGTCAAATTTTCAACACAGACATGACGTCGAATAATGGACAGGAAAGTGTTTTATGAAGAACATTATGACGTCAGAGTGAAGTTAACCCCTTGACCTTTTAGATATTAAATGTCATCGCGTCTTTCTTTTACCCTGTGAAACATTTGTGTGAAGTTCTGTCATAATTAGTGAGGTCACTGTCCTTTGACCACATAACTCTAATCAGTTTATTCGTCAGTCCAAGTGGACGTTTGTGCCAAATTTTAGACATTCCCTTGGGGCGTTCTTGAGATATCACCAGTGCAGACGCGAAAAAACACAGCGAGGATATTTATTGATATTGTCTCATACCGATCGTAGTCCTGAGTCTGTACTGAATCAAATCCAAATTTTATCATGGCCGACTTTGTGACATCAGCAGATATCGTATCCAAAGAATCAATATAATATTGTATCGTGATGAATCTTGGGATTTAGTCACCTACTTAAAATGAACAATTATTTTCTTTACTGATTAATCTGCAGATGCTTTTCTCATTTCGTCTGTGAAATATGTGGAAAAAGTCCACAGCGAAGCCTCAATTTGCTTTTTTTTTTTACAGTCCAGACGTGAATATATTCAGCTAACAGCCAAGTCTCACATTTGAGAAGCGGGAACCAGATAATGTTCGGCAATTTTTGCTTGGAAAATGACTGAAATGAATAATTGATAAGTTTTAATTAACGTTCTGTGGATTAGGGATGCACGATAATATTGGTGCGTCACTGGTATCGGCCGATATCGGCTAACCTGGAAACCTGGAGATGCCCCGCCCCTAGCAAATTCTAATTTGCACTGCATGGGGATCTGGCCCCGATGACCAGAGCCCGCTGAATCACCTATCGGACCAATCAGATCAGTCCATCTGACAGAGGCGGGCTCTGGGCGGGCGTAACATGATGAAGACAGTGCTGCGCCGTAGAAGGCGGAAAGTAAACAGCCAAGATGGCAGCTGGTGATTGGCCATCGTGCTATCCAATTGCGTGCAGCGGCATTTAATATGCCTCAGTTAGTGCCGCCCCTTGGGTAGGAAGGGTGTATTGGTGAGGGCCAGACTCAAAATCTTTCTAGATTTGAGTCTGGATTTCCAGGCTAGATATCGGCTTTAAAATGAACCAAATCAGAATTGGCCAACTTGCTTTTTCTATTTTGCACAATGACTGAATATTACATTCCCCGAAAAGTATTTCATGTCTCCATCTGCTGGTGGGCCGTCACCATCAGAGTCTGGATGTATAATATGAAGTTAATTCATCTACAGAAGAGGCCTGATGATCACTGAAAATAGGTGAGGAAAAAATTGGTATATTGATATCGGTTATCGGCCAAATCAGTTGTTAGTTACTGGAAAAAAAGTCCAATATTGTGCATCTCTCTCATTCGTTGAATGATCATTGCAGCTCTTATCTGTCGACGCCCATCACATGTCGACGTCTTTAAACAACCAACAAACCAAGAACTCAAACAGTTTATAATGAGCTGTGTTTGTTTCTGAGAGGTGTTGAATCAAATACATGTTTCCTGCACAGGTCTGAGTGCTAATATTCTAATATTCTTCCCTCCTCATGCACCTCTCAGTATGATGCACTGCTAACTACGACCTCTGTAGTACACATGTAGTTAAATTAAGACCTCTCTGACAATGCTACAGAATTTATTGCTGGTGCGCCCCGTGTATAAAGGCTGTGTCCTTGCCACAGCGGCTGCAGGTTTGATTCCAGCCCACAGCCCTTTGCTGCATGTTGTCCCACTTCATGCTGTGTCTGTCCTATCAAAAAATATCTTTAAAAACAGGAGGATTTATTGCTGAGCTTTGGGGCTGCATTAGATTGTACAGGTGTACCTAATAAAGTGGCCACAGAGCGTACGTCTGCACTGAAACAGCGTCTGAGCGGACTGATCCAGGCCACAGTGTTCCAGTCTGGAGGCCGCAGGTCCTGCAGGTTGACTCAGTCTAAGGAGGATGAAGGTTTTAATATAGACTGATGGTAATCCTCAGTGTCTCCACCTCTGTCTCTGTCTCTCTGCAGCTTCACCTCCTTTCATGGCAACATGACATCAGCAACAACACAGCAGGGGCAAAGGTCAGAGGTCACGGCGGACAGCCATCTGAGCAGTGACTGATAATAAGTGTTGGACTTTTCCTTCCAACGCTGTGTCGGCGTCTACTTCAGTCAGACGCAGTGCCACAACTAAACAATCGAGTTTGACTTATCAGGAGGACAAAGCATGACTCAGCGATATTTAACGGACAACATGCTCCACTTAACAAAATGTTTTGCAGGTTTAAACCAAAGAGTGCATTGCTCCCAGTTCTTTTCTGACATCGCAGTGTTAATTCTTGTGTTACCTCTTCATACGTGTCACATCTGCTGCAACTAACACTTTGTTCATTATCACGTAACCTGCCAATTATTATTATGATTAATTCATTTGAAACTGTGCGAACAATCCCAACTTCTCAGAGCCCAAAGTGACGCCTTCAAACTGGAATTTAATCAGTCTAATATTCAGGGTTGCAGCAAAAGACTTGTTTCAAGGTATAACATGATATGAAAACTGACAGTTATCACGCTGTGTACATTTGCTTATCTATGATATTTAAAAAACAAAATCTGTCCTCCCAGAGGGCGTTAAATCTGCCCACAGTTCCGTCTGACAGGTGTTATAACGGTGTAAGTCAGTCTGTCTGCTCTGTGTCACATTTAGCTGCAATAAAAATCATTAAAGTCGATGAACAGACTGAAAACTTTACCTGAGGAGGTCAAACTGATGTCGACAAAGTTTTCCTTTGTTGAAATAATTTGCAGTTGGAAAAATAGGTAATAAATCGTGATATATCGCAATATATTTTATCGCAATACATTTAATATCGCGAAATATCATATCGTGACCTAATCATCGTAAAAAAAAAATACCGTATCGTGGGTCCTGTGGTGATTCCTTCCCCATAATGCACAAAAAAGAGAGGCAGCAAATCCTCACAACTGAGAAACAAAATCCTAACCATTTCAGCTTCACCCTGTTAAAATTCTGTTGAACTAAATTCAAAATTTAAAACATTTCAAGCACAAATTTGCCCTCTGTCAGGTACACTTTTTTTTTTAACATAATCTCATAAAATTTTGCAGAATTTACACATCAAAATGCCGTTTCCTTCCTTTAAATGTTAAATGTATTATGTTTGACTCGAAAACAAACACACTGCATTATAAAAGCTGAGGACACTCTAACTGCTTTGACATGCATGTGGACAGAAAGTTAATTTCCAACCCTCCTGTTACCCTGAACGTCCCACTGAACCCCCTTTTAACTCAGTTTACTATCTCAAAACATGAACTGAACTGATTATTTAAATAGTTGCTGATTATTTAAATCTTCCTATTTCAGAGCCAGTGTTTGAAGGTTTTTCTTCTAAACTGATTCAGTCGACTAACTGCTTGACGGATTGTTTGAGCAGTGACGTAGCGTTCAGATCACTGATGGAGATCACAGAAACATTCTGTGATGTGACAGTGGGTCTGCGAACAGATCTCGTGCAGGTTAAAGCAGACAGATGGTCTCTGCTGCTGCTCTCTGCCTCTAATCTCAACGCTCGCTGTAATCCTGCTAATGAGGACGACGACTCAGATCCACGCTGCAGACTGCCAACACGCTGTAAAACATGAACGAGAACATGCAGACAATACGGCCTCTAATGTGCAGCGAACAGAAGCTGCAGCTGCGGTGAAACAATACGGCCTCTCTGATGCGTCTGCTCTGTGATCCTGCTGATGACTGAAGGCTGAGACAATCAATCAATACATGACAATATGATCTGATCGTTATTAATACACACCAGCTTCAGTCTGATCTGATCCTGAATCTCTGCTGCAGACCAACACAGAAACTGATCATAGATTGATTTATTATTCATCAAACAAATGTGAGGAATATTATTCTCTGCTTACAGCTCATTTAGACTTCCTGACACTATTCGTTTCTTTACCAGGACAACAAGTCAGATTTTTTAATAATGAAAATAATCATTGGTTGCAGCCTCACTGCGGACGTTGTCTCTCTCAGCTCTCACAGTTGTTATAAACTGCACGTTAAAGTGAATAATATGAGTTAAATCCTCTGAACAAAGAGTCAGTTAATCTATTAATTGATCAACAAAAATATCAGTCACCAATTTGGGTCATGAATTAAATGTTTCAGTCATTTATTTCAGCAAAATTCTGTATTGTTGTAAATGGAATATATCTGGATTTGGACTGTTGGTGACATTTGCAGAAATCATCTTGTTTTTTTTCCACTATTTTATAAACTAAATGATAACGTAACTAACTTAAAAGTTAGAATCATGACGGTGAAAATGATCCTGCAGCCCGAATCGAAATGTTTTCTCTCACTCTGTTCGGGCCTGTGTCCACCCAGCGTTTTCTCTCAGTGCCAGTATCTTTTTAGTTCTTTTTAAAGAGAAGCCCAGCGTATTTTTCCAGAGCGCTCTGCCTTTTTTGTGCGGCCACTCCAAACGCTTTACGTTGAAAATCTCGGAACTTTTCAGAAAGGGCCCGATGGCGTCACTGCCGCGTCTTTAGCTCGGCTACTTTCTACACAACAAAGACAGAAGAGCTCATGTTTTGGCAGCCGATCGGTCGGCAGACGCTGGATGTCGCTAATGAGTGTTGAGCTTTTATCACCGTTAGCTTTGTAAGCTTGACGTTAACTGTGTCAACCCTCTGCTACTAGAGTTGTACCAATATCGATACCAGTATCGGAAATGCCTCCAATACTGCCTAAAATGTGGTATCTGGTATCGGCGAGTACAGCCTATGACCAATCCGATACCACGTAATGCCTCACGTCATTACGCATACGCACGCTACAGGCAAACAACATGGAAACGGAGCGGAGTTTATCCGCTACTGTAGCCTTTAAAATCTTTTTACCAAATGCACTTTTTTACCAAATGCACTTTAACCTGTGTCTTGATCTGTGTCAACACTGGATAATAATAATAAAAAAAGTTTTATGGCATTCATTCTACTGTTATGTATTTATTTCTTAATATTTTACATAGAGTTTTAGGAGTTGAGACATACAACAGTTCATATCCCATCCATTTTTATTTTACGCGTTGGTATCGGATCGGTACTCGGTATCGGCAGATACCTAAGGTTCAGGGATCGGAATCGGTATCGGGAAGGAAAAAGTGGTATCGGTGCATCTCTAGCTGGTACCTGGCTAATGTTAGTGTCAAGATATTGTCATAGAACAGCACGTCATTAAAAAAAGCGCTACAAGCACTTTTTTTTAAGAAGCGCTTCTCAGCAACCTGCCACCACTTCTCTGCTGAAAAACAAACAAACAAAAAAAACAATGCTAGGTGGACACACAACCTTAAATCGTCCTAAAACATGAATCAGTTGTTAGTTAGTTGAGTTTGTTTTGGTCATTTTCAACTTATAAAACTCAGTTGCACTGGCAGATGGACAATAAACAAACTTTAAGTTGATGCTTTTTCAGCATTAAAAACAAAAAAAGATTGACAAAACAGGGCTGAAGGTGTCGGCCGAAGCCTTAGCTTATTACACGTTTTTTCCACGTGATAAATTTGCACGTCAATGTATTTTTCAAACTGTTATCTTTGTCACAACTAATTCAAACAGAACACAAATATTACACGACGAAAAAGTGAGGTACATTTTGTTTGCGGCGCGAGACAGATTTTCCTTGACCAATCACAGTGTGCGGAACAGATGTACGTATAATATTTCGTCACCACCTGTAAACATCATGCTTTGAACTTTTTTTCACAACTCAAAAAAACAACAAACTTGAAGGAACCTTAAAAAAACAGATTTTTTTTGTATCAACTAATGAAGCATCACTGTGGCGTTAATGTGCCACAGTAACATGAACATCAGCCTGAAATAATCCCGTATCTCTCAGGCTCTATTTCAGACCGTTCTCTCTGCAGTATATCACAGTACAGTGCTCTGCTGGCCCGTACAGCACATACTGGTAATGTAACAGGGGTCTATACTGGACAGCACATACAGTCTCCCCTGCTGCCAGCCTGACAGATGCACGCTAACAGAGTGGAAAAGCAGCGTGCTGAATGTGAATTTGACACCGAGCTGGAAATGCCAGAGCGCCGGCGAGCACGCCCGGCATGCTGCTCGACAGGACGAGTGGGAAAAAATCTGCAGCAACGTGACCGCACACATGCAGCTGGGTAACGCTCAGCTGGTTCCCAAACTCACAGAGGTGATGAGTACAAAAAAACACTAACCTACAAATCCACAAAGTCACCTGGAAGTTTTAAACAAAAACCTCGTTTTTCATCTCAAGCTGCTGATAAATGAATATCTGGAGGGTTTTTAGGATTCCTGTTAAAAACTTTCCGCTGGGTCTGACGACATTTAGAGTCTGCAGCAGGTTTTCACTGTAAACAACAACACTTAGTGTATCAGAAGTCTAAAGGCCTCAGTACGCTTCAGATAGCGTCTGGTACATGTGCAGATTTAACAACAAAGTTCGCAGCACAACAGACAACGATCCTTGATTTTTCAGATTCACCACAGCTGAAACACGAACAATAGACGTCAGGTTTTATCAGCTGTAGCTTAACCTCACTCCCCTCTTTACAATACATGGCAAACAACCACGCTGAAACTGTTAGCTTTACAAGAGAAAAGGCCAAATGTAACGACTCCTCACGAAACATTGGCCTTTTACACTGCCAGATTTTCGGCGAATGTTGGGCCGTTTTGCCGGCAAGCTGCGAGCGTTTAGACACACAGAGCCAGATTGGCGAGTTGATCCGAGGTGCCCAATTTTCCGCCTCGTAGGGTAGACATATTGGTGGAACCCTTTTAGTTTAAACAGACCGAGGTGGCCTTCCGC
>NC_065529.1:11658017-11663265 GCF_006386435.1 Epinephelus moara
CCCCCATTGCCCCGAAAAAGGCACATTCTGTATAAACAAAAGTAGGTAGGCGGCATTTTGTTGCACTCCCCGATTTTGTTTTTATACTGCCAATGCTGAAAAAAGACTGATTGGGCTTTCCTGCTAATTTGCACAGTTCCTGTCTAAAAAGGACTGTTGGCTGGGGTTGCTGGAGTGTAATCACTACTTTGGGGATATTTTTATGATATATGCAGCAGACAAAGACATAGACCAATCTGCTCCTCACACCTGAGCTCAAGTTTTGGTTTTGGAAAGACTAAATAAAGACACAACCCTCTAAACTCTGTTGACGGAGAATGACTACAACTATATTTGCAATTTTGTGACACAATCCAACACTTTCTTCTCTTAGCGCCGGCATCTTTTATCAATTTATCCTAATGTAGAGCGCGCGTATGCGGCCACCTGGAGAAACAGCACCCACCCAGCATCTGTTCTCAGAGCGCTACGCCTTTTTTAAGTTAAGTTTGAGCAATTACAGTTGAAAATCTCTGAACTGTTCAGAAGAGGCTGTCGAAAGTTTGCTCCATTATCTCCCAATTGTACGATTCAATAAGTCGAGACTCGTCAGACTTGACGACTTGCTAGCAAAAATTAGCATTAGCATAAGTATTATCACAGTTAATCATAGCTGTAAATGCACCGTGCTAACCAAGCTAGCAGCTAGCGTTAGGATTAGCCCCACCCTCCCGTACAAATATGGTCACTTCTGACTTCAGGAATCCAAGATGACAAACAAAATGCTGAACTCAAGGCTTCGAAATGGGAGACCGAAAACCAATGGGTGACGTCATGGTGGCTCATGGGGGCAGAGCGGGTCGTCCACTAATTGGACGACTGGAGGTTTGATCCCCGGGTTCCTCACATCCACATGTCGAGGTATCATTTGGCAAAATACTGGAACACAAATTGCTCCTGATGGCTGTTTGATCGGTGTGTGAGTGTGTGTGAAAGCAGTGACTAGAAAAGTGCACCATTTACGTCCATTATTTTCTACAGTCTAAGGTACAAACGAGTTCATCTGAAGCATACTGAGGGATTATGAAGTATTGGACACTGTTCCTACACCTCTACAGAAATGGAGAAGCTGCTTACAGCCGGACAAAAGTCAAAAACGGTCGGTCTGTGGAGGGAAGGGGACAAAAACATCTGCTCGTAAACTTTTCACATTTGAACTTGGCTATATTTGGTCGTTAGCTGATGGCTGGTCATTCACAGTGTATTGTCAGGATTAGTTCATTATAAAAGTTCATCTTTACTGTGTGAATGTATATCGTATGAAACTGGGAGCGAAATGGATCAAAACAGAAAACTGCAGCATGCAGCAGAAACACTGGCTACAAATTCAAACCACTAATGAACTGGTTATAAAACCAGCAATATGGTGAACACATGTGGTCAGCAGATAGATGACAGACACAGATTACACACACAGACTTGTATGAAAATCCAGCAACTGAAACACGATCCAGAAACAACCCTAAAATTACATTCAGTCTGGTAAAGACTTCAATCCATAAATGTACAATCAGACTGACTGTCGCCTGATCCTTGCCAATCTGCAGCTCTAGAAGACTCTGTATAACAATAAATAATCTCTGAGCTACATTAATGCATCAGAACAATAAGTTGTTACTCGTTCAACTGCCAAAAAATATTTTTTACAGGTTATGCATGTTGGTCGAAAGGTTAAGTTTGGTACTCGTCAGTGTAGTAGTGGTACTAGGACTATGCTGTGACACTGCTATGCAATTAGACAACAATTACAATTAGGCCAAAGATATTTTCTAGCCGCAAAAATAACAGTAGTGAGCGGGAGCAGCAGACCGGCGGCAAGTGATAATTAAGATTATTTTGAAGACGTATATTTTTACTGGCCACGTTGTATGTACATGAGTTAATTGCTGCATTAATACGTCATGACAAATGTTCAACAAGACGACTTTTTAAACGGCTATTTGTGTGTAGATTCCTGAGTTTACGTGGTGCACGTGAATGCACCATGGTTGGGTCCACATGCTTTGCCACACAAAGCAATGTAAATTTCAGCGTTTACAAGGTGTACCTGAATGCACCATGAAGGCCTGCTGCTGAGTGACAGTGAAACTCATCACTGACACAGAGGTCAGAAGCAAAGCGACGGTAAATGACACAAAAACGCTGCAGAAACTCTGCACAGTCTTTTCATTTACCCTCCAGTGTGGCAGATAGCCTTCTGAAATTACTTTCCAAACAGAAAACCTACTCATGTTTACTCGGCAGGTGTTAATTTTGGACCCTGGGGACGGCGCTACTGCAGAAACATTGCACTAACCATCCGGTCTCTCCCCAGGGTGCCTGCTGAGTATGGCTCAGTTTTGAGCAGCAGAATCCTTTTAGCATACGCTAGCTCTATCAGCAGCATCAGCACGGCCAGTGGTGCTGAAATAGTTATCAATGCTAAAAGGGTTTTGCCGCTTAAAATGAGGGTGTTTGCTCCCTCGGGCTTACTTCTGCACTGTTACTTAAAAGACAATAAAGCCTCCACAAAATAGCATTTTAAGTCCTGTGTGTGATTTGTCGTTTAGTAGAAAAATTTCTGCTAGGCTAATTTATACAATGTAAATGCCATAGACTTGTGCTAATAACGTTAGCATGTTGTACTTGTTTGGAAAACGTGTTTAGTATGAGACAAGTGTTTGTGAATGCTGCGAGTTATAGTGAAGCTGATTTGTGTTTGAAACTGTCTCTATTAAGCCATGTTTAATGTGTGTTTAATGTGTGTTTACTGTGTGTTTACTGTGTGTTTAATGTGTGTTTAATGTGTGTTTAATGTGTGTTTACTGTGTGTTTAATGTGTGTTTAATGTGTGTTTTGAATCAAACTTTACAACACTTCACAGAAACTCCACTGCCCACTAGTGTTTTGGAGGTGTAACTGCACAGTGACACAGGTAGCCTATAAATGCTCTCAATGACAGAGTCAGCTGTTAATGCAGGCCAGGCTATTGAAAGCTAAATTAACTGATAATGACATCACTAATTAAAACCCAGACATGACAAACTAACCTGTGATGTAATGTTTGTGAACAAGCTGTCTGTGTTTTTGTCTCTATGTACACAGACAAACTGAGCAAACACTGGACTGGTACCCACGAGGCTTTCTGAGGGTCTCGTCTTTACATTACGATCATCTCTTTCCAAACTACAGTAACACTGACATTAGCATGCAGCGGGCTAGTGGTGGTCACATTGCTATTGGAGAACACACATTATATTTACTAATAACAGCCCAGTGGCTACTTGAGGAACACCGGCCTAGCTGTGGTAACATGGCTACCTAATGATGTGACATAAAAATACGTTATTACTACTGGTTAATACTGATTCTTTTACATGCACCTCGCAGGGTTTATTCTTAAAAGTTAAGACGTGGTGGCGTGGCAGTTTCACAGACGCCTAAGACCGTAATGTCCCTGATTCAAATTTCTTGCTCGCCATCCCCTTCTTTCTTTGCCTTAACATTTCCTGTCTTGCTCCCTATGGTTTCCTCTAGAAATTTGCTGAGGACTAGGGCTGGGCAATATATCGATTTTATATTGATATCGTGATATGAGACTTGATATCATCTTGGATTTTGGATATTATGATATGGTGTTGTCTTTTCCTGGTTTTAAAGGCTAGTGATCACTGAAATCAGGTGGGGGAGAGTGGATATATCGATATTGGTAACGGTTATCAGCAGGGCTGCAACTAACGATTATTTTCATTGTCGACTAATCTGTCTTGTTTCATACTCACGCCAAAGTGTTTTAGTGCACCGTCATGGGAGAGTGTGTAAAGCTGCCAATATCTGAACGTGAGAAGCTGCACTAAGAGTATTTTGGGTACTGTTATAGTACTTTTACATGAAAAATGACTCAAACCGATTAGTTGACTACTAAAATACTCACAGATTATTTTAGTAGTTGATCAGTCATCGATTAGTCGACTTATCGTTGCAGCCGTAGTAATCAGTCAAATCAATTGTTACATATGGGTATCACGGAATATCTTCTACACTTCCTGTTATTAGACACGTTGTTAGCCCGACTGAGACTGGATTTTAAGACTGTTATCGCAGTTAAAGTTCTGTAATAATATATCGCCCATGATTGTAAACATATAACTTTCACAAACAATTTTGAAAAACATCACTTAAATTTGGTTATTACAGAAATGAACCCTGGTTTGTACTGAACAGGAAATTTTGCAGTAGAAACGTTAAGTGTGGTGGAGAAACTATGATCCAGAATAATCACAATTATCACCTGATATATACATCCATACCGAAAACTAGCCGATAACATTAGACATGCTGATATCTAAAATACTTAATGTTTTAGTGCATACTACTTCCTGTTATTACACATGTTATTATCTCCACTGCTACTAGATTTTAGGACTGATTTAAAATTCTGAGCAAACATATCGACCGTTATTTGTACACACATGAAACGTAAGCAAACCTTTTTTCAAGCATCCCTTAAATTTGGTTATTTCAGACATGAACCCTGGTTTGTACCAAGGTTGCAACAGTATTAGAGTTTTATGGTACGATACCCACTTTAGAAAACATTGTGGTTATCACAGGATTATTATCAGTTACAATGACCCTTAGAGGAGAAGTATACTTGCTGCAGGGGGGCGATACTAATTCTTGACTAACTGTGATAGACTGTGAATATGACAAGAAATGGTGTGAGACCGGGTTTGGCAACAGGTCAGTAGCCTACGTGCTCCGTTCTATTAAAACGGCGCAGTCGTTAAGGGGGTCGTTCACCAGGGGGCTACAATGAGTACCGGGCCATCAAATCACAGCAACCGCGGTGAGAGGACACGGAATTGTTTGCGCTTTTACGCACAGGTCGGTGGTGAAGTGGTGCACATGACTCGTGCTACAGACGGACGGACATACAGCCACGTATCTAAAACAGGTAATACATCTGGCTACATCTTTCCCACATCAAATATCCGTGATCGCCTAGACCCGCGTGCGTAAAAGCGCACACAACTCCGTGTCCTCTCACTGCGGATGCTGTGGGACCAGAATTTGGGATGGCGATAGTGTTGTACGGTATACCGGTACTAAAATAATACCGCGGTACTAGAGTATTCCAAACGGTACTATACTGCATTTGGAAAATACCGGTACTTTGAAACTGATTCAATTCATTAATTTAGTTAATTTATTTTACTCATTTATGCAC
>NC_065529.1:11663356-11666019 GCF_006386435.1 Epinephelus moara
AAACTTGGTGGGACATTTGAGTTACCAAACCGTGACGTCCGTACCGAGGTACTTACCGAACCATGATTTTTTTGGTACCGTTACACCCCTACTATTTATTGTTCTAAAGGTTTGTAGCCAAAAGGACTTTTCCTTAGGAAAAGTACCGAAGAGTATCTCAAAGTATCGAAATTCATATTGGTATTGGTACCGAAACAAAGATTTTGGTATTGTGACACGCGGACCGTCGGAATGGCGATATTTCGGAGTGGCGGCCTGTAACTGTTGGTTAAATGGCCCATTCGGTTGGTATTTGGATAACTGGGGCTTTACTGGTATAATGCAATAGCACCACCCAGCGGTGAAACCCGTGTACACGTTTACACGAAAAAAATTACCCACTTTAAACGTTTAGAGATTTTTGTACACGAACTCACCCCTACCTCCTACTACATCCGGAAATACAGTGTCACCACCTTCTTTCGCCTTTGGCTGTGTCGACGAACGACCATGCTGCAGCAAGTATACACACAGGCGCAGCACACTATGTACGCTACGTTTGGCCACACAGCCAGTATACTTGTGCCCTTAAAGGTATGGAAATAAAATATTTTTATGGTCGCACAAGAGTTTTATTACTACATCTGAAACTGTAAACCATTTTTTGAAATGGAAGTATGTGTGAAAGGTCTCCCCTTTTGAAAATAGCTCAAACAAAGGTGAGATTCACCGTCCAGTTGTGTTTGTATTTTCTTTTCAGTAGCGTAAATGTAAAGTACACTGTAATACCACTGTATACCTTGAAACTCTTCCACCCCTGTCCCCTGCAACCCTAGTGGGTACTGAACAGGACATTTTACAGTAGACAGTATATTATCATATTACCACAGAAATATCTTTGTACTGCAACTGATTGTTACTCACTGCCTGATATGCCAATAATATTGAACATACCAATATATTTGGACAATCTAATATAATGTGATGGGTTAAGTGGAGACAGCAGCAGTGTTTAAAGCTGTGACACAGTTTCAGGCTGAATATTAACACATTACAACACCTCTATTACAACATTCACGTGTGTTTGTCAAACTACTGCAATAAAATAAGATGTTTTAAAGAGCTGACAGCTGTAAAATGACATTTTTGCTGACTTTTAAATGACTAAAAGAGAAACCAGCTGACCTCTGACTGAACTGAACCGAAGCTTTATTTCTGTCTGCCGAGCTGGAGGCCAAGAATTACCCAGCAACCGATAACACACACACACACACACACACACACACACACACACACACACACACCAGGAAACACCACCAAATATGACAGTTAGCATTAAACACAGAGCCATATTGCAGGCAGCACACACGGCTGTTACACTGTGATAAAGTCGTTAGATACAGAGGCAGTAAACACAGAGGGAAGCTGTTTGTGCTGCTGCTGTCACTTCTCATCTGTTAGCTAGCTAGCTAAAAATAAACCTGACAGACGGACAGGGCAGGAAGACGTCTGGACCTGCTGACATTATATCTGCTTTATATCGCCTGACATTAACGGCTTCATCTCTGTCTGACATTTTAACTCATAAAAACACACGTTATTTAAGGAGCAGACACATAAAGGCTGTTTCTGCTCAGTTAGCTAGCACAGCTCTCAGCCCTTCCCTCAACTGTTTTTATCCGCTTCCGACTGACTGCGCTCAAATTCACGCTAAATCAAACGCAGCTAATGAGAAGCGGAGGATCAGCGGAGTGTCCCCGCCACAGTGGCCGGGCTCAGGCGCCCTCAGGCCGGCTACAGAGGCTGTGCTCACCCGTCGGGAGGACCGAGGTTCCGGGCTTCTTGGTTAACATGGCGGCCGCTCCTCTCCTCTGGACACAGACGGACAGGACGCCTCCTCTTCCTCCATCTGCAGCTCCTCCTCTTCCTCCTCCCTACTCCTCCTTCTTTCTAATCTAATCCCGCAGGTCACTAACTCCCTCACACTCCTCCTCCTCCTCCTCCTCCTTAAATACACTGTTATCAACCTCTTCCTCCTCTCTGTATATCCACAACTCACTCAGTCTTATCATCAAAAACACTTTTTACTCTCAAATAAACCTTATTCACAGATAAAAATTAATACTAATATAACTTGTTATGCCAATAATAGCAGGCCTAGCTGCCGTGTAGTTACAGCACAAGAAATTATTTAATTAAATTCAGTTATATTAGGGACTGTTCTCAACTTATCAGAGTAGGGGAGAGGCATCGACCTGCAGAGCCACAGTTTCAGGCTGCTCTCCCGCCTGCCCTCTTCGGTTCGGTTCAGCCAAAGTTTGTTTGCTCCCTTGAGTACTATTCAGACGGGATTAGTTTTACATAGGGATGTGGACTAATGTACGGAAGCGTATTGCATTCACTTGACAAATAAAAAAAGCCCTGTTTTTCTGAGTAATTTATTTATTTTTCTGTTTTTCTGAGTAATTTATTTATTTTTCTGTTTTTCGGGGTAATTTTTTTCTGTTTTTCTGAGTAATTTTTTCTGTTTTTTGGGGTAATTATTTCTGTTTTTTGGGGTAATTTTTTTTCTGTTTTTCAGGGTAATTTTTTTCTGTTTTTCTGAGTAATTTTTTCTGTTTTTCGGAGTAATTATTTCTGTTTTTTGGGGTAATTTTTTTTCTGTTTTTCAGGGTAATTTTTTT
>NC_065529.1:11667802-11669015 GCF_006386435.1 Epinephelus moara
GTGTTTTATGTCGTAGAACAAAACCTGAAACTCGCTTAAGCTTTTGTTAACCACAGACCTCATTTGAGGCATTTTACCAAAATCCCATTCAAAAAACTTTTTGACTTTTAGACGAGAGAACCGGAAGTGCTAAAAGCGCTAACGGAGTTCCGGGTTTACTGGCACACTCTATTGTCTAGGAGCAGGAGCACGGATGCAAAATACATCCAAGAGCAGGAGTCACCATGGATGCAGGGGTCACTTGCAGGTGCCAGGTGGGAGCTTCTCGCGAGATTTTGAAGTATCTTGTCTCCTCGTTCAGAAAAAAAACAAAACATGAAAAACAGAAAAATAAACAAATTACTCCAAAAAACAGAAAAAAATTACTCAGAAAAACAGGACTTTTTTTATTTGTCAAGTGAATGCAATACACTTCCGTACTAATGTCAGTTTACCACAGGATGTCTGAAATATAAAAGTCCACTTCACACGGGACAATAAAACTCTCTCTCTACCAGAGATGGGAGTGGTACCTCGGTTTGCACCCTGGTGTCACCTCCCATGTCGCACGTTGCTTCCTGTAAGCATCAGCTGAAGGATAATAATAATCAATGATTAGCCCAATATGAAATACTGCCCATGATCAGGATTGTGTGTACACAACGATTAGCAATATGGATTTATATTAGGCCGACCTAACACAGCCAGAAGTCTCGTGGCTCTGGAAAGTGCTTTCTTCTTGACCTTCTTAATTGGTCTCCCACGTAGGGCTGTACGATCATTAGAAGAATGTCCACTATCACGACTGCCGACAACACCGAATGTTTCTTCAAGCACCTCCATCATCGGAAAAACACAGAGGATCATGTTCACACAGGATTAATATTACCCGAGGTATTTTCTCCGGACCGTTTTACAGAAGGTAAAAGTCGCCGTAATTTTTACTGACATTATCCGTAGTAATTACAGACATGCCTCGTTCGGACGAGACTAAAATCCCTGGTAATACTTACTTTACCCCACGTCTCCACGTTAAACTAATCCCGTCCGAACAGGGCTTAAATGCAGTTCGTTTGGGCAGGTGTGAACACAGCAAGGACGTCTCTGTCCGGTTCCAAAGGAACTCTGGTGCGGTTGGTTTGTGGTGAGAAGGTGTTCCGACCTGGATGTGAAGCAACTGCAGTCACATGACACATTGTTTGGGTTAAACATGAGCATGTTACAGTCCTGGAGG
>NC_065529.1:11669706-11674312 GCF_006386435.1 Epinephelus moara
GTCTCATGTACCCACACAGATCTCTGTTTATCTGCTGACAGCCTCTCACCCTCAACCAGAGCTACAGACAGCACCCTCTGCCTCAACATGGCAGCAGCTACACACTGATTACTGCAGGACACATACAATATATTAACAGTAGAGTGATAACAAGGGAAGGTTAGGGTAAGGACGTGATGGTGTGGTTGCCTGGTAACAATAAACTAACTTTTTTTTAACTAACTTTTGCAGCCTGCAGAACACATCCTGTGTGATCAGGGCCTTGAGTTACAATCGAGCAGCAAATCAAGAGGTTTTGTCCAGAGACCTAATGAAGTCATTCACTAGTACTGAGAGCATTTAAACAGTTAATTCTTGACCTTGGAAAAAGCGGTTTGACTAAAACTAACAAATTCAATCTTAACTCAAGGTCTACTTACTGCCGAAGATCAGAGCTCTCAACCAGCAGGCCAGTGAACACATCTTTACTGACAGCAGTTATCAAACGGCAGGAAACCATGGCAACAACACTGACGCGTCACACTGAGTAATATACCGATTCTGTGCATGCGCTGGCGTTGTGTGTGTCCGTCTGCAGCTCTACTGATTTTTTTTTCTATTTTATCCAGTTTTTAATCCAGAATTTAACGCCGCACTTTTAGACTCTGCCTGTCCTGCACCTGTTTTAACAAGGTAATATTTTATTCACCTGTCAGCTGATACCGGACTGCCTCCCGCTGCTAGCTTAGTAGCTTAGCTAGCTTAGCCTAGCTTTGTTTTTAGCCTGGTGGCTAGGCTAGCCGCGTCTCTACTCAGGTTTCTAATGAATTCTGCTTCTGTATTTTACTCTGACATTCTCATCTGAGTGGGTGCAGAGGCTGAGCTCTCTGCTGGGTGTACGGACAGTAACTTACTCAGCCCGTCCACTCGTGGGTTCTTCACTTGAGAGACCGGACTGCTAACACTTGCTAGCTGTCGGTGCTAGCATGGCTCCTGCTCAACTGTCCTTCTTTAAATCTTAACTTTTGTCCCTGGAGAAGCTCTTTCACAAACTTTCCACCGCCTGTCTCATTTCGTCTCCGGCTCCAGCTAGCTGATGTGGAGTTAGTTTAGCCGTTGACCTCTGACTCCCTCCTCCCTCCAAGTCGTCGGCGGTCCCCTCCTCCCCCTGGGTCAAAGGGGAACTCTCTTTCCCGGATCCCTTGCATCCCCCCTTCCATCTCCACAGTGCTGACCAGTCGTTATGGCTTTATGAACCACTTTGACTCGTTGTGGAAACAGTCTGACCTGTGATCACCTACATCTGAACAATAAGGGAATCAAACTTGGCCTTCAGTTTCTCCTGCCATCTACTCAGTCTATACTATTTTTCAGTCTCAGAAAATACCCCACCTACCCCACTCTTACCTGCTGTATGTACAGTGAGCGCCCCATGTATGGAAGACCAGGTGGGCCAAAAATGCTCTTACTACCTCCCCATCCCTGTCATTGTCACCCTCAGAACATGTAGACAGCGATAGATATAGAGATATACAGATATATAAGGCCTATTCTGGGGGGAAACAATATTAATAGCCTGAATAGATAAAAAGATTTACATCATTTTCCAACAGTAGATTCATTCAAAAGACCGACAGATGCAAAACGACGTTTATAGTCATGTTATAGTTCAGTGTCCTGAGCTGCAAACCTTTAAACCTCTGCAGCTCCACTGCTGTGTGCACAAAGTTAACGTACACTCCTGCTGTTTATTGATGTCATTTTTCATTCACATGTTGTGCAGCTGTTTATACTCAAACTTTGCGTGTTATTTTAATCACAGTCTGTTTTTATAAAAGTACCCATGATCCTGAATAAATTTGTTGAAGGTGCATTCAGTCATTACGGCCCCACTCTGTGGAACAGTCTCCGTTACTGTGTCATCCTTTAAAGTCAAGCTTAGACCTACCTGTTCTCTCTCTGTCTATTTGTCTCCACCCCCCAAGTCAATTTAATAAGCTTTACAATTCAAGACAGTGAAAATGTTTAAAGAAAAAAATGTATTATTACAAATGCATAAACATTTAAAGACAATAAACTAGTATTTCCTGAATTATGTTTATTTGGTGTTGCTCTTAAAGTGTGTAATGAGATTAAATATCTCGGCCATCATAGTGTCAATGATTTATCTGATGACAAAGACAGGCAGTGTCACAAGTTGTATGCACAAGCTCTAATATGCTGCTTGCAAATTCAGTTTATGTTCAGTTAGTGTGAAGAGAGCTCTTTATATTTTTGCACTCTGCTGTATACTGCCCACTTGTGGCGCTCCTGTGGGAAGAGCAACATGCAGAGACTTAATGTGGCCTGTGATGATGGAATGAGACTGCTTCTTAAACTTCCACGATGGTGCAGTGCCAGCCAGATGTTTGTAAGTGTTGATGACGTGCCTACTTGTTCTGCTTTATTACATAATCTTATATATGACTATATCTCAGTCAGGTTTTCATCCAGACTGTGGAGCCACTGGCTCTCCAGCGTGTGCGGATGCAGTTTAATGAATTTTGTCCATTTTTATGAACTTGCATAATATAGTGATGGTATTTCCTGCACAAGACCATGAGACACGTGCTGGTTTTCGCTGGACACGTGAACACACATGAAGGCGGTGCCCATGTCTCATGGTCTCGTGCAAGCACACACACGTGAGCGCGGTGCCCAGAGAGGCAGTCAGAGCTACAGGCTACAATGAGGCTAAAAACAGAGTTCAAATGAGGTTTTTCCAAACAACTTTTTATGTCGGGGCTTCAGGA
The DNA here is from genome assembly GCF_006386435.1 of Epinephelus moara. Taxonomy (NCBI): domain Eukaryota; kingdom Metazoa; phylum Chordata; class Actinopteri; order Perciformes; family Serranidae; genus Epinephelus; species Epinephelus moara. The sequence continues at coordinate 11,672,478 of NC_065529.1, forward strand.
CACTTGGATCACTACGGACGAGCAGTATGGAGATATTTTGTGGTTTCAATTATGTGTTTTTGGACGTTTGAATCTGGGGCGCCGTCAGCCTCCATTAGGTGGAGTTGTGTTGCTACCTCCTCTCCCCTTGGATCTCTGCAAGTGATGTGAGGACTCTAAAACTTCACCTGAGCCTCCCTCGGCATATGGGTGAGTAGATAATGGCTGAATTTTCATTTTTGGGTGCACTATCCCTTTAAAGGAGAGAAAAACGTATGAGGTGAATGTGTACTGTCTGTTAAAAGCCAAATAGCATTGAAGTTAGTTTTGGGTTTTTGTGGTAGATATCCAGTAGTTGATGTAGTTTTCTTCTTCTTTAGCTATTATTTATTCTGGCTTGCTTTTAGGTGTTTGTAGAATTTGATTGCTCTTTGTTGAATCCTAATTAAAAGGGAGAATTGGCCAAGTTCAGCTCGGCGTCCATTGTTTGGGGTGTTCCTGTGGACTCTGAGTATACTCTCACAGATGTGTGTGTAGGACATCAGCTGGGTGTGTTGGAGCCAGATTCTAACAGGTGTATCTATGTTTGAAGACTTTTTTAGACAGATTGAAACTTGCTGTTGAGGTTTTTTGAGTCCTAAATATGTGCAGCTGTGTGTGTGTTCTATGTCAGCAGAGCCCAGTAGGAACCTGATTGGGTTCCCCTGACACTGGGGCATTTCTGGAAGACCATAATTCTAGTTTTCCAGATTAACCATCAGGACCCGGGTCTGACAGAAGTTTTGCAGATGACCCGGTTGCTGTTATAATGCTTCTTCAGATGGAGCGAACAATATTAGATCATCTGCAAACAGCAGGCATTTAATTTCTGCGTCGGAAAGGCTGAGACCAGCGATATCTGACTGTTCTAGTTAAACAGTGGGGCTGAGACTGCAGCCCTGCTCCCCCCCTCTGCTTAGGGAACGGAATCTGTTTCCATGTTGTCAGTTTTCACAGCACATTTATTATTGAGCTTACTTTGTATGAAATGAGCTTTATAAATAAAATCTGATCGACTGATTGATTGAAGTAATGATGAAACCAAAGATACTCACCAGGAGAGGGTTAAACCACAGAGTCCCAGAAAACAGAGGATGATGCTGAAGGTGAAGCAGAGCAGAGCGATGTTCTTCATCTCTGCCTCGTCCACTGTTCTCCATAAGAGGACATCATCACCTACACTGTGTGTGATTGTTTATTTGGCTGCTTGGAGACCAACAACACGTTTACATCAGAGACACAGGAGAGCGCTCTCACTGTCGCTTCCAGGCAGTGTCGTGTTGACAGTAAAGTTTCAGTCAGCGTGTGTGTGTGTGTGTGTGTGTGTGTGGTCTCAGGTTTCACAGCTTTTAGTTGAATTAAAGAGAGACTTGCGTAACACACACACCAGCAGAACCAACTAAGGCCCTGGTCACGCAGACAGCATTTTGCAGGTTGCAAACCGTGAGTTGCGCCACACTGCATTCTTTTAATTAAATGACACCAGTGAAAAAAAAACACTTGTTGCACCTTTTTATTGTTGCCAGGCAGCCACAGACTCATCTCTGTACCCTAACCTCCCTGTGTAATCAATCTACAGTTTCTGTATCCTGCAGTAATCAGTGTAGCTGCTGCCATGTTGAGGCAGAGGGTACTGTCTGTAGCTCTGGTTGAGGGTGAGAGGCTGTCAGCAGATAAACAGAGATCTGTGTGGGTACATGAGACCCTAAAAAAGAGGCTGGATCATGGGGAGTACCACCAGTTGGTCCAGGAGCTTCTCCTCCATCATGGACGTTTACAGGCAGGTTTTAGGATGACTCAGGGGCAGTTTGACAACC
>NC_065529.1:11675230-11678601 GCF_006386435.1 Epinephelus moara
GTGACTGGAGAAATTTAACTCTAATTGGCAACTGGGTGGCGCTATAACAACAGAAAAATGCTTCAAAATGGCTAAAATGCGACCGATCGCTGTGGCTCCCCCTGTGGACCAATGTTGGTGTTGTTTTCTAATGTTTGGTATGACTAAGTCATGGTATGGTATGCTGTACTCAATGGGTATGGACTACTTTAAAATAATTCCTCAAATTTAGCACAAGTAGGTCTATTAAACCTTCATCAGAACATTTGTGTAATTTCTACAGTTATTTACCACCACACAGTAAGATACTGTAATCTGTTGTGACAGTAAAAAGCTGCAGTTCCCACTGCATCATGGGTAATGTGGCTGTCTTATACACTGTATACAGAGAGTTACTGTATGTAAGCTTTCTCTAGTACACAGAATGGGATAGTTTTACATTCTGGCAAATATCTATCAGAGATCAATTAACCACTCTGCAAACCATAAAGGACAGAAAAATCCCTCAATCACTGGCGCCTTCATTAATCAATAAATCCAGAATCATAACTACACTGCCCTCTAGCAGTGTGGCTGCGCTATTGACCAAATAAAGTCAAGGTGGCCGGAAGTCATTTCGGCTGCGTGATTGGCGACGGCAGCTTCGAGAAGAGCCAAGATGGCGGCGGGACGAGGGGAGTTTTTTCGGAGTTTAATTGAGGGTTTAGAGAGGAAACCCGTCCAGCCGGCTCCGGTTGGACAACAGCGGGGTCGTGGTAGAGGAAAGCCGGGTACAGGACAGAGGAGGAGACAACGGCAGGCAGCACCGAGCTCGGTTAGCGGGAACAGCCTCAGGTAACATGGCGGATAGCACCAGGGACAACACCGAAGATTCAGTCGAGGAGATTAAACGTTAACATTATCTGTTTTTATTTTGTGTCTCAGCCGCCCGGACCCGAGAGCAGAGGGAAATAAATCACATTTTCCTCACATTAAAACGTCTCCACCCAGGAACAACTTCATAGAAAGGTAAGCTAATGTTAGCTCGTCTCTGCCGCCATTAACGGTGTCAAATTATAACTTTATTGTTCCTTACAGAGACAAAGTTAAAGGACACTGCAGATTATATTTTATATTTCTTATTTATAACATTTAATTGACTAAAAACAATTAATACATTTAATTTAAATTGTTTAATTTTATGTTTATTGGTAATTAATTAATTCATTGACTGATTGTGTCGCCTGGTTGGCCAATTGATCTGCAACTACACTCACCGTCCACATTATTAGGTACACCTGTTCAACGGCTCCTTAGCGCAAATAGCTAGTTGACAATCACGTGGCAGCAACTCAATGCATGTAGTCATGATGAAGAAAGGTGATTAAAGTGACTTTGAACGTGGCATGGTTGTTGGTGCCAAACTATCCTCCTCTGTCATCACGCTGTAACCTGTGACGCTGTTACGATACATAACTGTCCAACATTCACATGCATGGAGTTTTCTGTTGAGCTGCGAGAGTCGTTTTCACATTTTAAATCTGCTCACATATCATACTATCAATCAATCAATCAATCAATTTTATTTANGAGAGAGATGCAGGTAATGACAGTAGCTTACAACAACATTATTGAAAGTAATAATATTATAGTTATAGTACTAGTATACTAGTATTTACAGCACACGTTCATCAGAAAAAATACTATTAACCACTCCTTCAACAAGAACAGAACTTCTCCTCATATGCACCATACGCCTGGAGTGAACTCCAAAACACCTCAAATCTGGAGTCACTTCCACCTTTCAACATATTTAAAAGCTCTTAAAATCTACCATTACTGAACAGTGTCACTGCTTCTAACTTGGTGCCTTTCAATAGTATGTCTGTTTTACCTTGTTATGTGTCTTACTGAGTGTAATGTGTTCTCATTGACTTTGTGTTTGGTTTTAGTATGTGTCCATTGTCTTGTCTTTTGTGTACTTGTAACTTTTGCCGCCAGTCTTGGCCAGGACTCCCTGGAAGAAGAGTTACTGTAACTCAGTGGGACCCTTCCTGGTTAAATAAAGGTTAAATACATAAATGTAAGTTCTTGCTAATATACTCTTAATAATAATCTCAGTCTCCAGTCCTCTGTCAGATGATGTTAGGGTCACATATGAATCACTGACCTTGAAGTCACAGGTTAACGCCACCCTTCCTGCTGTACTCAAAGATTCCTCAGCTTTATGCTTCACTTCTCTGTAGAGTTTGCAGATTAACTGGTGACAGAGACAGATGTGTGGTAGGTGTGGCCTTTGGCATGGCCTTTGTTAGCATCGTTGCAACAAATTGAATAAATAAGATCAATAATGAATAAGCTGTGGGACTAAAATGGATATAATTAATATGAATGATGTGCCAGTAGGAACAGTTCCATGTTCACTTGGTCTGATTGAGGAGTCTAATTGCTGTGGGGAAAACTGTTTAACAGCCAAGTGGTCCTTGTTTGTAACGTCACTATTGTATGGACTTATATCGCATGACTACAACATATATATCTCAAGTCGCTCACATTTTGAATCCATTAGGTTTTTATCACTGTGAAACCTTTACTGAATGTCACACGGGATGCTCTCCTGGCTCTCGTCTTGGTTTGATATCGCCGTGGCTCAACGTTACTTTGGAGGGCATCAGTGGATCAGTTGAGCCATTAATAAAATGAATGTCCAGCAAACCGTTCTTAACATCATGTTTCAAATGACAGTGTTAAATGAATGTAAAAGAGGTGTGACGCGATCAAAATGTTCATTTCCTGTTTAGCTGACAATGGGTTCTCAAAGGCCACGCCTACCACACATCTGTCTCTGTCACCAGTTAATCCACAACAGATGTGATGGTGAAAAAACGTGGGGGTGGAGTCACATACCTGGGTTCACGTGTTTTTAGCATGTAACAAAAGCCTTGGTTTCAGCAGCTGTATGGACGCAGATCTTCACACATGAAGTAGGTGATGGACTGTGTTGTTTTCTTTCTTTCTCACAGTTGATGGTAGTTGTGTCGAGCTCAGAGTGTCCAGTGTTGGTTGATTTTTAGCGTTAGCTTGGCCGTCAGCAGCTAACGCTATCTCTGGATGGTGGCGTGAGGTGAGCCCTCATGTTTGCAGACCTGCCAACCTGTACGCATTTTGCGTACCAGGCACGCATTTTGACATCAAAGTACGCTGGTACGATTTGATGCTCTAAAAGTACGCATATCACTCGGTCGCGCATTTCGCCGGTTTCAGTGTATTTGTCTATGCAAGATGTCACTCAAGTTGATACCCGGTGAATATAGGCGCGTAGGCAGAACGAAAAGATTTCGGCCAATCAGATTGCTGCATATTGCCCCCCGCCCTCCCATCCACGGCTGACTAAGAAAGATGCGCTTGATTCA
>NC_065529.1:11679614-11684293 GCF_006386435.1 Epinephelus moara
CCCCCCAAATCCCACTTGCAATCTTTCTTTTTGTCACAACAGGACATATTACTGTATTTTTTAAGCAGATGATCAATACTACCATCAGATTGATGAAATTGACCTTGATCTGCGCCATAAAACAAATATTGGGCGTCTATGGACGTATGTGGGGCTTAGGCCTATAGATATGAATATGTAAACGTACGCTTGTTTCTTCTGTTTGCCACATGTGCATATTGACATTAATGGTAAAACAAAAAAAAGTGCCGCCGTGTCCACATATGTTCATGACCACGCACGAGTGTCTGGTAAGGTGGTACTCATAACCTTTCTTCAAGGTTGGCAGGTCTGTGTTTGTAGTATTCCTAGAGTATTTTATGCTTATATGACACAGCTGTAAATCACACGTGTCATACCCAAGTCCTCCTTTCCTTCTGTGTTAGAAAATCCAAAATGAGTCCAGATGTTTGATTTAAACGCTGATGGCACATTTCTGATTTCTGTCTCCATCTTTGTTTTGATGAACTTCCTGCCAAATGCCGCTGACTGAGACCTCTGCTGACCTCACCAGGACTAATAAAGCAACTGATTTTATTATTCTAGGACCAAAAGTTGTATTATGTGTATTAGGAAAAATAAATGATGTATATAATAAAGGATCGATCCAATATAGCCTCGCAAAATATCGTGATGCGATGCTGTATAGATGTTTTCCCCCACCCCAACTTGTAGTAATCATCTGAAACATGGTGGCTACAGGTGTGGCTACCTGTACATCCTGGCCACTGCATCTTGACTCTCTCCACTTTGCCTTCAGCATCTTTGAGCTCACATTTAGTGGAGCTGCAGGCGCACTCGCTTCAACACTCAGCTGCAGGTGGAATAAAAACAGTGGCATCAGTTCTTCGCAGTGACACTTGGTTACTTCCTCCACAGGCTGCCGCATGAGATCCTGGTGAAGATTTTCTCGTACCTGGATGCCACCTCGCTGTCTTACATCAGCCACGTCAGCAAGCTGTTCTCCCAGCTCTCCAAGGATGAGTAAGTCTGACAGAGTCAACACAGCCCAACATTCAGTAGTTCAGTATTTGAATCAGAAGTCATAACTGCCCCGCACAGTGCTCGTATGTTTCTAGTACGCTGTAAGTAGCACTTGACTTTGTTTCTACCTTCTGTCATCACAGTGTCATATGGCGTGGGATTTACATGTCAGAGTTTGGGTGTCGAATGTGGAATCTGAAGCCAGCAGCACCGAGGGTGGACCCAGCGGAGGTGGAGGGTTACTCGACGGGCCACTGGAAGGAGAAATACTTCAGGACTGTGAATGCGACGGAAATGAACATGTGGAGGAGAGAGATGATAAATGTTCGGCCCTTCACTGGGTTACCGTGGAGGACAGACGGGTTCCTCAGGTACGTGAGGTCGTCCAGTTGATCAGTTTTTCCTTTTTAAGGTTTTGTTTACTTTTTGATTTATTTCCTTTTTGCAGATTTTCATTTGTTTGAGTTCATTTCTGTGAAAAACATCACAGAGACTAGAAACTATCTGTAGTTAGATTATCCATCATAATCACATTTAGGGCCCTATTTTTGTGTTTCTGTTTTTCCTGACCCTGAAATGTTCCTCTGTGTGGTGTGTTCAGGCTGTCAGCAAACTTATCATTTTGTTGTTGTTTTTATCACTCTGTGTTCCCTCTCTAAATTCAGAGGTTTTGTAGGTCAGTGAACGCAGCACAGGCAGAACTCTTCATGAGTTGTTCTTCCCTCAGCAGCAGTTTGTGGGGTTTGAGTCGTGGGGCGGATAATTGACCTATGGCTAAGTCCCGCCCTCAAACACGATGAGCCAATCACAGTGCGTATAGCCATTCCCATACACTGGGACATTCTCTGCCTGGACGTCCATTGAAATGCATTACAGAAAGTCAGTTTTGTTCGGTTTTATGAGCTTTTTCTGAGATTTGAAGTTTAAAAATGGTCAAACGGTGTGCATGGGGTACATGCAACTCTGACACAAGGTATCCTGAGAGGCTGGGCGACCAGGTGTATTTTTTACACTTTAAACCACATCTCAACCGAGAAAAGTGTCTCCTTTGGATAAAGTTGTGTGGTAACGTTAGACCACAACATCAACTCAACGTGAATAAGATTAACAATGATGTCTACATCTGTTCTAAGGTAAGTCAACATTGTGTTTGAGGCAACATATTGTCACTTTGCTGGAAAGAAATATAAAGTTATCTTTAACATCTCTAGCTAACGTTAGCTAAAGTTAGCCTAACGTTAGCTCCTAGCTGCGTTGTTCATCATGTCACCTTGTTTGCTGGGAGTTCATTAGCCTATTTTGTTCTAGTTTTGTACTTTGGTGATCGTACATCATTGTTAGCTGTTGTCCAAAGGGCTCTAGTTAAGCTAACGTTAACTTCTGGAGCTTAGCTTCATTAACTTATCTGTAATGGCAGAGATAACAAAGGTTGGCAAACGTTATGCTGAATGATTCAGTGTAAATACTGTAGCACCAAACTAACGGAGAGACACTCTTGGTAAAGATGGTAAAAAGGCCGTTATCCTTTTCTCATATTCTGAGCCAAAAACCTTAACTTCAGTGGCACTTTAACTTGTTGTCTTTGATGGTGACGGCAACCAGATGCGGTTCACAAGCGTACACTGTGACCTGTAAATTTTGGCTTGTAATTTAAGCTTTTCATCGACCTTCTCAACAATAAAATGATGAATATATCCCTCCAATGCGTAGTTTAGGCCCTTTTGGTTACTTCTCAATGACATCTGATCGTTATGTCTCCAAAAATCATCAGTTGCCTCCTGTGAAATGCCGTGTACTGTGACACCTGCCATAGCGCCGTTCACTGAATGTTGATAGTTTGTCTGAGTGAGTGGAGGGGGGCGTGGCTTAGCCATAGATCAATTGATCAGTAGATCTGATCAGAGCTGAGGCCTGTACTATGAAGCCAGTTCAACTTACCCAGGATATATTCTCATTATCTGGTCTGACTAACCCGTCACATTGGCCGTCTAATAACAGATACTACAAAGCTGGTTGTCAACTAGTTCAGTCAACTCTGGGTTTTCCTATCCAGCCACCAGTGTGTTCATGTGAAAGAGGCAGGCTGTTAATTATGAGTGACATCATCAGAACCATTAATAAAGTAGGCTGCTTCATATCATGTGAGATGAAACAGTGAGACAGTAAAATGTCAGTGGCATGGGATCTAAATGTTTTATATCTTTGTAAACGGTTTGTGAAGACATCAGCAGCTACTTTCTGACATTCATTGACCAAATGATTAATTAAAATAAGGCAGATTGATGATAATTATAAAATAATAATTTTTGAAGCCCCACTTTAAACCAGTGTGGATTTTGGGAAAAAGAAAAAGTGTATTTTATTTTATTTTTTATTTTTTTTAAGATATTTTTTTGGGCATTCTTTGCCTGTAATGGACAGGACAGCCAAGTGTGAAAGGGGGAGAGAGAGAGGGGATGACATGCAGCAAAGGGCCACAGGCTGGACTCAAACCCGGGCCGCTGCGGCAACAGCCCTGCACCTGGGGCGCCCGCTCCACCACCAAGCCACCGACGCCCCAAGAAAAAGTGTATTTGTTTGTTGTTTTTGTGTGTGTTTAAAGGTTTGTCCAGCAGCCAAATCTCAAAGGTCACAGGTTAATTCACAGACCTCAGTAACTTTAGTCAGATTGTGTGTTACCACAGCTCTTCTTTTTCTAAAGCCACTCTCACCTGCTTTAGACGAGTGCTCATGATAAAGGAACAGACTCACATCTACATTTGGCTTCTCAGGGCTGTAAATCCAAGTAGCTCCCTAAAACACATGAGAACTTGGGAAACACTACATCTCACTCTCCTCTTATGTTGTGTGTTTTTTCCAGGGAACTGCATGTGAGCTGGGTGCTGACGGTGTGTGATTGGCGGGGGCAGGAGGTAACGATAAAGCAGAGCAAAGCGTTGTTCTTCCAGTCCTCTGTGATCGTCCGCTGGAGTGAAGGAAGGTTCCCCAAATACCATCACATCAGAGACATGAAGCTGTACGGAGTCAGGAAGGAGACGCTGAAGACCAGGTGAGATACACTTCCTTCCCCCTGTACAAGGCCTCATCCCTTCCTTCACCACTCCCTCCTCTTCCTCTCCATCAGGCCCGGCTGGCGCTCTCTGATCTTAAAGCTCGACATGAGGACTCGGCCTGCTCGGTTCATTGACAGAGACAAAGCAGTCAAAGTGATGCATCACCAGCCAGGCTTCGTCGTAGGCGTCTGGAGGGTGAGTGTTGAGCACATGTTTTAATGGCTGCAACAGAAATGGAAATATTCAGCATTTTATTCACACTCATAAAAAGTCAGCCTGACATATCTGTGTTCTGAACCTAACATTAGTCACATGCACGTTAAAGTGTAAATAGTTGAAGAGGTCGTGAGACTGAGGGTTGTGCAAACATAATGATGTGTTAATGTGCAGAAGAAGACCAGAGGCCGAATGCATAAAGCAATTTAAGGTTTTCCTTAAAACCCAGTTAAGGTTTCAGTCGCACAAAACATACTTAAGTCTTCTCCTTAAAGGGATAGTGCACCCAAAATGTAAATTCAGCCATTATCTACTCACCCATATGCCGAGGGAGGCTCAGGTGAAGTTTTAGAGTCCTCACATCACTTGCAGAGATCCAAGGGGAGA
>NC_065529.1:11684390-11711982 GCF_006386435.1 Epinephelus moara
AGCAGTATGGAGATATTTTGTGGTTTCAATTATGTGCTTTTGGACATTTGAATCTGGGGCGCCGTCAGCCTCCATTAGGTGGAGTTGTGTTGCTACCTCCTCTCCCCTTGGATCTCTGCAAGTGATGTGAGGACTCTAAAACTTCACCTGAGCCTCCCTCGGCATATGGGTGATTAGATAATGGCTGAATTTGCATTTTTGGGTGCACTATCCCTTTAAGGTGGCCTAAAGTTTCTGTCCTTATCTTGGTCTTATACTTTGGGAATTGCTCAGTTTATTGAAACGATGCACAGAGGACCTTAGGAAACAAAGTAAGGACAAATAAACTAGGGCTGTCAAAATAAATATTTTCACTGTGGAAACAGAAACAATAAACTGAACTGAACTGTTCGACGGAAACAGGGCTTTAATGTCTGACCTTGGCTATGGAAGTCTTTTAAGAGATTCTGTGCAACACCCTTAAGTAATTTCTTCAGCTAAGGAAAAACTAAATGTTAAGGAGCAAAGTTAAGGTGCTTTGTGCAGACGGCCTCAGCATCACAGGATAGTTGTGTGTAAAAGAAAGTGTTGTGTTTGTTTTTTTTAAACCTGAATAAACCTCCAGTTTCCCATGTTTCTTTAATGTGAACACAAACAGATAAATATAAGTGTGTGTGTGTGTGTGTAGGTTGACGGCGGTGTGGCCTTCATCATGGTCAGCCTGCACCTCCACAGGCTGGTGGAGAGGAGTCTGCTGGGATCTCCAGTCTGGTACGTTCAGCTGTCATTAACTCTCTGCTGCTGCTGCTTAAACTGACAGATGTGTATCCAGATGTGAACTCAAGCTACTGAATTTTATCCAGCAAGTTGAGCGCTCCCTCTGCTGGTCACAAGTCACCACTGCAGCTTCATTAACCAGCTGATCACATGCGAACAACATTTTCAACTGTTTGGTTATTTCTATAAAAATAACAATAATGGAAATAATCAGTGTGTAAGTCAACGCAGGGATACTCAGTTTGTTTTCCTGGGGGCCACTTTTACAAAGTGACAGGAGGCTGGGGGCCAGTTCATAAACACACATCGATGCTTTTTTATGCACTCTAGCTCCTCATCTACACACAAAGTACACAAAATTCCCAGTGTAAATCAATTTATTTTCATTGTGAATTAAAAAAAAATGGTGGTTTGTCCACCTGACACCCTGAGCTGTGAGTTCATCACTATTCAGGGAAAACTGACTCAGCATTAAACTCTTTTACAACAGGTCCTTGAATTCTCATTCATACATGCTAGAAGGATATATAATAGGGCTGGGTGATATGGACAGAAATTCATATCTGTGTATCAGAGTCCGTTCACCCTGAAAATACTCTCTGTATCTGTGTACTTTCTACATGTTCAGTTACAAGTCAAAGACACATTTGAAATGTCACAAACACTTTATAAAAACAGAACAATGAATTATTTGTGCTCCATGTCTTTATCCTGACCTTCCTGCAGCCCGTTCTCTGAGCCTGACGACCCTCCACATGTGGATAACTCCGACCCTGAGTTTGGTCTGCACGGCTACAGTCTGCACGTCCTCCTGCACAAACCTGCCGCTGAGATCATGTCAGAAAACTTCGGCAATCTGTCCTTTAACACGGGTAATGTGATTACAAATGCAGTCTGATTAACAGGTACTGTGATGACTGTCCTGATTAAGTTGTTAAGACTAAAAGTGTGTTGTGTTGCTGCGAGCAGGTCGTATCCAACGTGGACTGTTGGAGATGAGGGTCATCAACACCACCGACTTGTTCCATCACAGGCCGCTGTCTGGGAACATCACGCTGCCCTGGGTGAGCGGCGCAGTGGAGGGCTCAGTGGAGGTACGTCTGCTCAACACTGTACAGACATGAGGAAGAACACACATAACCAGACCAGGCAGTGTGTTTGAATCACTGCCCTTTATTTAAAAAATCATCCGGTTTACTGCCACGACCCATCGTCTGCTCAGCCCTGAGCGAGGTGAAACATCTACATGAACCAGCTGACCATCAAAACTACAGATATTTACATAGAAACTTAAAGAACAGTTTTCTGGCCTGTTTACTTTCCTGCCGAGTCAGACGAGAAGATCGATGGCACTTTAGAATATCAAGACACGTGTTGTTTATCGCGATATGAACAATCGCACCTCGCACCTTTTTACGTGAGCTCTGATGGTTCTTTCTTACGCCGTATAGAAATGCTGCATCATGACGTTGACTCTGCTGGACGAGTTCCAGAAACCCTTCTGGTGCCTCAGCTCGCCCATCGTCATCACGCCGGCAGAGAGGCGGCTGTCGTTTGACTACGACGGTGAGCACTTTGTGATGGTGCTCTACCGCACAGACGGCAGGGTGGAGTTAAAGCTGGTGTGGTTAAAGGAGAAGAGGCAGTTTTTTCTTATTGGCTTCAACCTTTTTATTCCTGTTCATAGAGTTAACAAACGTTTCAGCTCTGCCTTCTGAAGTTCAGTTTGAGTTCACGTGTTTATTTCTAATTCACTTTCCTTGGTTTCAATCAGCGTTCCATCAGTTGTTTGTTCATGTGTTTATTTTATAAAAATATTGAGTAAAAAAAAAAAGAATTGTCAGCCTCCTGTTTGTCTGACGAGTTTCAGGAGAAAAAAAACAATTAGATTTAATTTCAGAAGAAAGGCTTTTAAAATTCTTTATTTGAATTTTGTTCATAATACAGAAAGTGTCACGGTTTTTGTTTCTATTACATTTGTAGAGTAAAATACAAAATGTATGTAAATACATTAGTGACAAGATCCTGAAAAAACATAAGTTCACCTTAAATTTCAGTATTTACTGAGAACATCTGAATTTCATTAAGTCAATTGAGCGAGCCTTCTGTGAGAGTAGAAAGACAAAACACGGCCTTGACAGCAGAAATTACAGCAGAAGAAATCACCACAGCAATTTCAAAACTTAAATATTATTAAAATGTCCAAAATTATGTTCATAAAATATCGTAAAAAATATAAATAAAATGTCCGAAAATACATTATTAAAAATGTCTAACAAATATTAATAAAATTTCGGAAAAAATATAAATAAAATGTCCGAAATGATATTAATAAAATGTATGACAAATAACAATTAAATATCCGAAAATATATTGTTAAAATGTCCGACAAATATTAATAAAATGTGGGAAGAAATATTAGTAACATAATCGAAAATATATTATTAAAAATGTCCGACAAATATAAATAAAATTTCGGAAAAAATATAAATAGAATGTCCAAAATTATGTTAAATGTTGGACAAATATTGATAAAATGTTGGATAAAATGTCCAAAAATATATTATTAAAATGTCTGACAAATAACAATAAAATGTGGGAAAAAATATAAGTAAAATATCCGAAAACATATTATTAAAAATGTCGGACATTTTATAAAAACTTTTCAGACATAGAAATAATTCTTTGGACATTTTATTAATGATATTTGGGAAATTTTACCAAAAAATATTTTCAGACAATTTATAATCATTGGTTGGACATTTTATGAATGATTGTCGAATTATTTATCAACATTTTTTTGGAGATTTTACCAATATTTCGGTCAATTGGACATTTTATATCTGTCAGACATATTACTGATAATATTTCAGGACATTTTATAAATAATATGTTGAACATTTAATTGAGAATTTTTCAGATATTTTATTAATATTGTTTCAGACATTTTATTAATTTTTTCAGACATTTTATTGATCATTTTTCGATTATTTTATGAACAATATTTTTCTATATTGAGCACAGATCTGAGTTCTTAAATTGCTGTTGGGGTTCTTCTTAATTTACTTTGAAAAAATGTCTGATTTTCGTGAGATGTTCAGTTTCTGACTGTCACAAATTGTGGTTACTGACTAACATTCAGCTGTGTGCCACTGCCACATATTTCACTACGATGTTACTTCCCTTTTGACTGAAATAAATTGTCAGTACTGACATTTTAACATTGCACGGTATGTCTTTCTTAACAATCATGGCCTTGCCACACACCTTATTAAATGTAACTCATTCAGTGGATTTCAGTACCAACATACAACTGTAGCAGAACAAGTGAAATGATGTCATCACGACAGGCATCTGTGTGACATCTGAGTGGGAAAGCGCACTTTGTTAACGCCCCAGTATTACACCGGGTTGTCTTCCCGCGCAGTTGTCGGCTCTCCAAGGTTTGTCTCTGGCCCTTGTGTAGCTTTCTGGCAGGTGGCTCCCCCAGATCCTCCTGCTTGTCTGCCTCTCCTCCAGACACCTCCTGCAGCTCCATCATCACCATGTCCTCGGCCTCTGCAGCAGTGATGTGCGAGACAAAACAATCTTTATACCTTAAACAGTGAAAACAATAATCTTACGCTGGTAGAACATGAGCTGGTCTTAAATTATTATAGTGAGTGTGAGTATTTTACCTCCTAATCACTTATGGTGAATTAGTTAGTAAATTAGTTTTGGGGATGCCTCACGTTTGAAGCACATCCCCAAACACTCCTGCGATGGCTTGGCTAGTGTGTGAACCTGAAACTGTTTTGCATGTGGGACCACTGTCTGCTCTTGGATCCACTGTGCAGTTCAGCTGATGAGAGACACTGGGCTGACACTGCTGGTCTAAATATCAGTGGTGAAGCTGACGGCCCAAATGTCCTGCAACAGGCTGCTGATGTGCTTTTTCCACAAAGTGGTGCAACTTTGGTAACACGGTGTCTGTGACATGGTGACGGCTGGGAGTCTCATACCTGGGCTCCAGCACACTGAAAAGACCTCGACATCCCGTATCATCAACAACTGACGATGGCTGGTCATCGGGAGCAAAGTACTGGGTGAGTGCCTCTGTTACTGTCTCTGGACATTTTCTCCCACTTCCCAGCGTCTGACGCAAAGTGGGCTGTTGCTGTTTCCCGCTGCTAGTGTTAGCACTAGCATTAGCAAACTCCTTGAACTCGTTGTGGTGTTGGTTCTTCAGATGCTTTGTCAGATCACTTGTGTTGACGGAGTTTTGTCCCTCCTCTTGACAGTTTAGCAGAGCATAGTTTTACTTTTATCTTAAAGAAATCCTCAAACTGCGGACATTGTACGTATTTTTACAGACAGTCTATGGTCCGCTCCTACGGTGTTGCTAGGCGGAATTGACCTATGGCTAAGCCACGCCCCCCTCCACTCACTCGGACAAACTACCAACATTCAGTGACCGGCGCTATGGCAGGTGTCACAGTACACGGCATTTCACAGGAGGTAATTGATGATTTTTGGGGCCATAACAATCAGATGTCATTGAGAAGTAACCAAAAGGGCCTAAACTACGCATTGGAGGGATATATTCATCATTTTATTGTTGAGAAGATCGATGAAAAGCTTAAATTACAAGCCAAAATTTACAGGTCACAGTGTACGCTTGTGAACCGCATCTGGTTGCCGTCACCATCAAAGACAACAAGTTAAAGTGCCACTGAAGTTAAGGTTTTTGGCTCAGAATATGAGAAAAGGATAACGGCCTTTTTACCATCTTTACCAAGAGTGTCTCTCCGTTAGTTTGGTGCTACAGTATTTACACTGAATCATTCAGCATAACGTTTGCCAACCTTTGTTATCTCTGCCATTACAGATAAGTTAATGAAGCTAAGCTCCAGAAGTTAACGTTAGCTTAACTAGAGCCCTTTGGACAACAGCTAACAATGATGTACGATCACCAAAGTACAAAACTAGAACAAAATAGGCTAATGAACTCCCAGCAAACAAGGTGACATGATGAACAACGCAGCTAGGAGCTAACGTTAGGCTAACTTTAGCTAACGTTAGCTAGAGATGTTAAAGATAACTTTATATTTCTTTCCAGCAAAGTGACAATATGTTGCCTCAAACACAATGTTGACTTACCTTAGAACAGATGTAGACATCATTGTTAATCTTATTCACGTTGAGTTGATGTTGTGGTCTAACGTGGTCTAACGTTACCACACAACTTTATCCAAAGGAGACACTTTTCTCGGTTGAGATGTGGTTAAAAGTGTAAAAATACACCTGGTCGCCCAGCCTCTCAGGATACCTTGTGTCAGAGTTGCATGCACACCGTTTGACCATTTTTAAACTTCAAATCTCAGAAAAAATGCACACCGTTTGACCATTTTTAAACTTCAAATCTCAGAAAAAGCTCATAAAACCGGACAAAACTGACTTTCTGTAATGCATTTCAATGGACGTCCAGGCAGAGAATGTCCCAGTGTATGGGAATGGCTATACGCAGTCTATAGTTTGTTGTGTTTGTCTTTATTACACTTGTAGAATTTAGGTACAAAAAGTGCAAAATATAATCTGCAAATATATCCCATGACTGAATCCTAAAAAAGCATTTAATATTCTATTTTATAAATAATATTTTGCGTTTCACCATTTACATTCATTTCAGTAAATGTTGTCAGATTTTTTTAAAGACTTGTGGCAGAATTTAGTGTTGCTGATAAACTGCTCTTTCAAAGTACATTAAAAGATGTAAAAGTTGTTCTTTTGAGTATTTAAAATGAAAGATTTTGTCGCTAAGATTTTGCCGTAGTTTTTTGTATGGTTGAACACAAAAGTTTCAATGTTGGATTACACTTTAAGCAGTGGTGGAATTGGGGGGGGGGGGGGGGGGTGCACTGTAACGGCGTTCCAGGAGTAAAAGTCAAGAGGGAAAGCCTGCCCCCTCTCAGCAGATTTAGAAAATACAGACTATTCAATGTTTTATATAGGGGTTTTACCAGAGATGTACCGATACCACTTTTTCCTTCCCGATACCAATTCCAATCCCTGAACCTTAGGTCTCTGCCGATACTGAGCACCGATCCAATATCAGCGCATAAAAAAAAATGGATGGGATATGAATTGTTGTATGTCTCAACTCCTAAAACTCTGTGTAAAATATTAAGAAATAAATACATAATAGTAGAATGAATGCCATAAAACTTTTTTTTTTATTATTATCCAGTGTTGACACAGATCAAGACACAGGTTAAACTGCAGCCACACAATTTGGTAAAAAAGACATTTTAAAGGCTACAGTAGAATGCTTTTTAAACTCCGCTCCGTTTCTGTTTTGTTTGCTTGTGGCGTGTGTATGCGTAATGATTATTACATCATTACATGGTATCGGATTGGTCATAGGCTGTACTCGTCGATATCCAATACCACATTTTAGGCAGTATCGGAGGCATCTTCGATACTGGTATCGGTACAACTCTAGCCCCAACAGCCAATGGGAATTCATCCCTGCCAGCTCGAGACAGCTGCATTTTTTGCCAGTGCGTTGTCTGAGGAGAACTTGAAAGACTGACACACGAACAGCAACGATAGCTGGTAAGTTATGAAGCTGTTGATGGTGGGAGTTCAGTTCGCTTGAATTTCCTCAAACATTGGTGGTGTCTTTGACATATCTAGTCTTGTTAAAATAACGTTAATCTTGATTGTTTGATGATTTTGTGTTTATTATAGCATTGTGTACTGTGTGTTAAAGCTAGCTAGCTAACATGCTTGCTAGCTTGTTAGTAATGTTAACGTTAGCTTACCCGCTAGCCTTGGTAACAGCCTGATATGGCAGCCAGTATACCAGCCAAGGTGTTAGCTAGCCGTTATAGACATAGAGTAGCAAGCCTTGCTGGTTTAATTTAGTCAGAGATATTTAGTCAGTTACTCTGTGTGAAGGTTTTACATGAGATGAACTAACTTACCTGCTGACTAGCTAAAGTTACCTAATGTTATTTTCATTAGCTAGCTTGTTCTCATGTCTGTATGCACGGTCGATTATAGTGAATAGAGAATGCTGCGGATAATTACAGGAATAGTTTCACAGTTGTATGGCTGTAGTCTCCTGGTCGACTAGTCGATTATTTGGTCACTATGCTCTCGTCTGACCAAATTTTCATTAGTCGAATAATCGCTGTGGCTATGTTACCTGTGAAAACACCCCCTTTGTTGACAGAAAGTTGAACTCGCCCACCCTCACGCTCAGTGTCACGGTGATGCAGACCTGTCAGTTTCTGTAAACTGAGACCATTTCCCTCAGTGGAAACAAAGCTTGTATTTACTTGTATTTCACAGATAAGAAACAAATTGTGAAGACAATAAAGCCTCCACTAAAATAGCCTTTTAAGTCTTGTGTGTGATTTATCCTTCAGGGATTTATACTTTGGGATTTATCCTGGCTTCATATGAGCAGAGGAAATCTCTGCTCATCGCTAGGCTAATGTATACAATAGGGCCGTAACGGTACATGTATTTGTGTCGAACCGTACGGTACGCGACTTTCGGTTTGGCACGACCCTGTACCGAATTATTGGGCGCAGGATATTTTATTTTATTTTGTTTTATTTTAATTCCGTTTTTGCGAGCCGAACCATTTAAAATATCTAGTTCCCCGACAGACATAATTGAGTGACGGACCGAGTCCGACCGTAAATCTCCGCTCTCACTTTGTGCAGCGCATTCTCGCATTTTGACAACATGGCAAGTGAGCCTGACGAACCTGAAGACCCACCCGCAAACCTTAAGTCCTCCGTTTGGGAACACTTTGGTTTCAGGGTAAAATACGAAGATGGAAATAAACAAGTGGACAAGACAAAAGCAGTGTGCCGACACTGCAGAACAGCGGTCGGGTATGTACTTGGAAACACGTCTAACATGCTAACATATCTAAAGCAACACCACCCGAGTTTGAACGTTAACCGGCACGACTAGAAAAAGCAATCTGGTGCAAACTACAATATTGTCGTCGTTTAAAAAGAGAGAGTGTTTCCCTGACCATCGCGCTAAAGAAATAACCAACGCCATTGGAGTTGAGTAAAACTGTTTAAGCTGCACTTTAGATATAAGCATGTTTTGTTTACTGCACTTTAACAAAGTGGGAAAGCTAAGTAAGTTCCTAGTAAAATCTGAGCAGGCTTTAAAGCTGACCAGCTGCACTATACTTTTTATTTTAATTGAGTAAAACTGTTAAAGCAGAAATGTATATTTATATTTTTCATTCAAAAAATGTGTTAAAAAAACAGCAGGATTTTATTTTTCACTTTTATATTTCTATTTTCATTCAAACAATGTGAAAAAGCAGGATTTTATATATATTTGTTTCATTCAAAAATTGTGTAAAAAGAGTTAACTGCTGTGGTGGTATGTTTTAATAAGGTTACCAATAAGTAAAAGATATTTAATAGTTGTCTATTTTTTTCATTACTGGACCGAAAAAAACCGAACCGTGACTTGTGTACCGAGGTACGTACCGAACCGAGATTTTTGTGTACCGTTACACCCCTAGTATACAATGTAAAATGCCATAGGCTGGCGCTAATAACGTTAGCATGTTGTATTTGCTTGGAAAACGTGTTTAGTATGAGACAGTTGTTTTGTCGGTGAATGTTGAGAGTTGTAATGGAGCCAAATTATGTACCGTTACCTTTGTTACATGTTGCTGTTGTCCCTGGTTTTATATGAGAAGAGAGATCAACATGTTTACAATATAATAATAGTTAATAAAATAAGGGAAACATAATCAATAGATCTTGGTAATCTTTTTTTTAGTGTAGCTTTCATGGTAATGCGTAAAATCAACTGAGGAGATTGAATGCAGAGTAGAGCAGTGGAGAGTTAATTTGAACAAAGAGTATCCTACATTATTGTGCAATGCAGGAAAGCATCATTTGTTTATATCTCTAATGATTATCTTAATTTTCCGAACGTGGGGATGCGGGTGGGGTCAGCGTCCGTTGTCCGGAGCCCATCCACCCATATCCAAGGGTTCCACTAGTAAAAACTGGCCATTTCCACCACTGACTTTAAGGAAACAGAATTAAGTAGAATTTCAGTCATGCATTATCTTTTATTTTGAGAAAACAAAGGATGAATCTAATCAGTGTGATTAATAGGAGCAATAATCAGAGGAGCATAAAAGGAGACCACTCCCTCGTCGTACTCCACAAACAGTCCCATCTTCTGAGGGCGCCAGTTGGGACGGATTGCACCAGGGATGCATGATATTGGATTTTTTGCATATACTCAATATGTCGATATGTGACAACTCATTTACTGATACTTATATCGATATATCCACTTTTTCCCACCTAATTTCAGTGATCATAAAGTCTCTTCTGTAGTGGCATTAACATCATGTTATACAGACATACTCTTGACATGCTGGCCCTCCAGCAGATGGCAACATGAAATACTTTTCAGTGAATGTAATATTCAGTCATTGTGCAAAATAGGAAAAAGCATGTTGGCCGATTCTGATAGTTCATTATAAAGCCAATATCGACTGATAACCTATGACATGCTGATATTATCGTGCATCCCTAGACAGGGTTTTTATCATTGGCACTATGCTCATCTCCGTCCCTCAACCATGAAGTCCAGTAGTGATCTCAGGACTTGTTGTGATTGGTCTCTTCCTTTTGATCAACTCTTTGGCCATTCCAACAAACACATCTGTAAACTATCTCAGGGTTGAGTAGTAGCGTCCTTCTCACATCACCACAGTGGACGTGTTCTCTATCGCCAGGCTGGGTGAAATTAGGATCCAGAGTCATGTCCACTGCAAACTGCTGGGCACCCTTCAGCTCGGCCTTCTTTCTTTCATGATCGTCTTTGAGAGCACCGAAATCTGTCGGTCTGAGGTCTAAAACAAGGCACACAGAGAGAGAGAGACACACACACACACACACACACAGAAACACACACATGATGGTGATAAATATTATAAAGTTAAATGTTAAAGCTTTGTCTAAAAGAAATCTCAAGTTTTAGGTTAGTTTTGTGTGTTTATAACTTCAGCAGAGGTTATAATTGTTTCATTTGTAAGCTTAAAGCAATAGTTTGACATCTTGGGGACTTTCTTTCTTGCTGAGAGTTAGATGAGATTAACACCACTTTCATACCTGTCTTAAATATGACGCTACAGTCAGCAGCCTTAGCTTAGCTTAGTATTACAAACTAAACAGGTGGCCTGGCTCTGTCTGAAGGGAACTGGGGGTTATGTTCAGGACTTCTTGGCCCTGGTCATGAATGTATAAAGAGAACTGGACACAGCGTTGGAGGCGGAGCCCTGTTCAGTCTTATAAAAGTTGCTCAGTGATGCATGACGCCAAAAAGTCTGACTTCTTTGTGTAAAATTACCCGATCTTCCACCTTGCTTCTGCATTGTCGGGGCCATAGAGCAGGTGTAGAGACTTTTGCTGGCCGAGTGTCTGACATCCAGGTTTAGCCCTCTGCTAACTTGAATTGGGATAAAATGATTAAATTGGCTCTCCTAGACCTTTTAAATGATATCGGGTTGAATGGATCAAATCCCAATAGTGAGGGTTGAGATGCTCCGCTGATTCACAGACGTCTCTTTTACAATGTATGTCTATGAGAAACTGTCTTTTTGGGCCCCATGGCATCACCTGATGGACCTGGAAGTTGTGTTTCCACGGTTTTGCCACTTTGTCAAATTGGCCTCAAAGCTCAGCGCTGTTTTTGGGGGGCTTGGCCTGCGTACAGCAACTTCCTGGAATCTTGTCTGGGTGAGGTTGCCAGGCAACCAGTGGTTCAGTTTTTTTGTACAGATTGAACAAACTCTTCCTACGATGTAAAGAAGGGTTTGACCCTTGGAGTTAAATATTTTAAGTGACACAAAGCATATACAGTGGCGGCAGATAATATCCCTGAATTCATGTGACTGGAGTGCCAAAAAATAATAGATATTTTTACTTAGTCATGTGACAAGTCGTCTTCCGTTTCCATCTTCCTGCAGCAATTCTGCTAGTCATAGTGTGATGGGAAGCTAGTCGTGACATAAATGTAAAAATATGGACATTAGGAGGTTTTTAAAACGTCCTGTTCCAAAGGACACAGACGGACAGCAATCAGGATCCAACACTGTAACAACGAACACCCACAATGACGGGCCAACAGAGACAGCAGCAAGCTCGCAGCCAACTTTGAGCAGCTCTGGAGCAGCGTCACTCTACCGAAGAGTAGCGATCAACTATGGGGGCAACAAGATTTTCGTCCCTTGCGCTACTTCACATCGAGAGCGACATCACAGCGCAGATGTCACCTGAGACCATAGTGGACGTATACGCAGGGCGAAAACAAAGACGTTTACTTCTCCACTAGGACATTTCGCAATGTAAGTTAAAATCTGCTTTGCAATTTAAGGCCTGTGGTGTTTATTTAGTATTTATGAGTCGTAATGCACTGTTGTATGTAAAATTGTTATGCTTCACCCAGTGTGGTAGGGTCAGACCTCGAAACTGTCTAGACCTATAGTTGTATTTTTTTTGTTGTTGTTGTTGTTGTTTTTTTTGTTTTGCACGAATCTCAAACTCTGCCTATGGTTTGACCTTTGACCTCAATAAAGCTTAAACTCCCCTATAAGCCAATTTTTTCCACTGATTACATCTTTGCATTTGAACAAACCATAAACTGTATAAAATAATGGGTGTGGCCAACTTTTGTTTTGAAGAGTTTGGCATTTAGGAGATCGCCACCTTGGATTTTTGGAGCTAGATTTGAACATATTTGTAGGTGAGGTTGGAGCTAACCCTAATGCTAGCTGTTAACTTTGTTAACATGGTGCATTTACACCCTATGGTTTACTGTGATCATGCTAATGCTAATTTTTGTTAGCAAAAAACATTAAAACAGTCTTCATACTAGGGCTGTAATGATTAGTCGACTAATCGGTGACTAATTGGCTATTAAAATAATTGGTGACTTTTAGTAGTCGACTAATCCATTTGAGTATTTTTTCATAGAAAAGTACTATAAAAGTACCCAAAATACTCTTATTGCAGCTTCTTAAGTTCAAATACTGGCAGCTTTACACACACTGCCATGATGGTAAACTAAACCCTTTGGCGTGAGTATGAAACAAGACATTAGATGACATAATTTTTGGGTTTGGAAGAGAGAGGCTGTCATTTTTCAACATTTTAACACATTTTTCGATAAAATGATTAGTCGACAATGAAAATAATCATTAATTGCAGCCCTACTTTGTACCGGTAAACTGAACATCTGACTCCTGAGAGCAGTGGTTGTCAACGTTTTCATGTAATAGACCCCTACTTTGATACTGTGCTGAATCAAATTATGAAAATAAACCATTCCCCATTTTTCTGGGGACCTCCTGGATCTACCTCAAGAACCCCAGAGGGTTTCTGGACCCCTGGTTGAGAACCACTGCCTTAGAGGGTATTTTAGTACAACACTGAACAAGACTTATTCAGACAACCAAAAAGTTAGAATTAACTTTAATGAACTGAAAACGCGCTGAAATAGTGACAGCTACGCTTATACTCTGAATATGGGTTACGTCATGGTTACGGCACCTAACTACTGTTACTGTGTCGCCGTGGTAATGACTTGTCAACAGACTGCACTCACCTGTCACTCAAAGCAGCCAGGATGTAAATTATTTTATTTTATTTTTTTTATTTATTTATTTGAAAGGGACATTAATGAACATCAGTATGTGAGTACATGTGTAAATGTGTCGGAGTTAGCAAGCCTGCTAATTTACATCCGTAGTCCCTTGGCAGGTAATTGACAGACAGACACATAGGAGGTAGACGAGAAAAAAAGAAGGAATAATAATAATAACAGTACACAAGGAGTTCACATTAAAATACCCATTCATACATAGACATAAAGTGCAGTGTGGATTCTATAAAGTGCCGGGTGTAAAGTGCCAGTTGTTAAAGTGCAAGTGCATGATAGTTAAATAGATCCACATGTGGTGGCCCACTCCTGCCGCTTAGAGTGGACCAAGACATCGGATACTTAGCAGCAGATGAAAAGTCCCATTCACAATTTAGGTACACAAAGATAATACATCACAGTGCAGTATAGTGCAGTGCATGCATACATACGTATATGTAGGCATGCACTGCACAACAACAATAACAACAACAAAGACAGTGCAAAGCATGGCGGACAGTCACAGAGCACGGCACATACGTATATGTATCGCGCTCTGCGAGAGGTCCGCCTAGCCATGATTACAGTGTTGGTTTGTTTTGAGCCAGTTTTTGAGGTGGGCCTTAAAGGTGCTGTAGGTAGGGCATTCTCTTATTGTACATGGTATGTTGTTCCAGATGTTACTGCCCTTAACCGACATAACAGATTGTCCAAAAGTCGTGTGTCTGTAAGGTACTTCGCAATCTCCCCTGGAATTGGCTCTGGTGGTTCTGCCACTGCTAACTTTAAGTTTTATATATTCTTTTAATGGAGGAGGTGCAAGTCCATTCAGTATTTTGTAAATAATACAGGCGTACTTAAGAACTTTAAAATTTTCAAAACTCAAGAGGTTGTACTTCTCAAGGATATGGCAGTGGTGGTGAGAGATCGGTTTTCTGTCAAGGATTTTTAGGGCCCTTTTATATAATGATTCTATTGGTTTAATTGTAGTTGTTCCAGTGAGAGACCAGTTTGTAAAACAATATTCAATGTGGGAAAAAATCATAGCATGTGTAAACATTCTGGCCGCGTTAACTGTCAGCGATGGCCTAATCTGCTTGAAGTTAAGTAGATTGAATTTGATTGTTTTTGAAATCTTTTTAACATGATTTTTAAAAGAGAGAGTAGGATCAAGAACAACACCAAGGTACTGGAATTCTTTTACTAACTCAAGTTCCTCTCCTCTCAGGAATACATTTGATTGTGTGACCTTCTCTGGCTGTTTGGAAAACATCATACAAACAGTTTTTTTGGTATTTAAAAGGAGACATGAATTCGTGAGCCAATTCTGGATATCGGACAATTATGTGTAAGCCTTACTAAAATGTAAACGGGTGAGTTATATAAACATTAATCACCCATACAGTTTTCACAAATATGTTAAAGAGATCAAAACAGTTTCTTGTTCCGGGCTGTGAACATGTTTATTTCTGCTGTAAAGTTTGGCATGTTAACATGGAGGTCTGTGGGGACTGACTCGCTTTCTGAGCCAGCCTCAAGTGGACATTAGAGGAACTGCAGTTTTTGGCACTTCAGCTTCATTTTGCAACACTGGAGGTGTCCGTTTGGGACGAACCCCTCCTGGAATGTCCAAATTATTGTGTCGGTGCTGTCAGTCTTTGTCACCTTTGTCACAGTTTGTGGACCATTACCTCCTGATAGTTGTATTTTATAGATTTTCATCTCTTTACCTTCCCCCAGCTTACCTTTTGAGCTCAGGCAGGAGTTTTTCAAACCCTGCACCAGATCATTCCTGCTGATCTTCTCTAAGACAGTCATGGTTTCCTTCACGGCTCCATTGCCGCCATATTTTTGTGCCATCAGATCCACTGTGTCCTGCCTGTCCGCCTTCTCCAGCTGAGCCGCTGAGATGTTATCCTGCTTCAGGAACCACTTGAATTTCTTGAACTCATCATCTTTTAATTCCTCTAGAGCATTCCAGAGCTTCACTGGAAGATTCACCATTTTGGCTCCCTGATAAAAATTCAGTGAAATGTTCAGTCTTGAGGTCGTTAATGTCTGTTGGCCCAACAAGCTGTGGACACAACACTGATACATCATTACCTTATATGCTCCACTATGTTCACCAGCGAGTCTCTAACTGTGTCTGTCTGCTGTTTTTTGCTGATCAGGTCATGTACATTGGCTTTTTATAGCACTGTGAACAAATATCGTGTATTAATGTCTGTATGTTGACTGTGAACACATACAGACATTAATGAACATATATGGACTGTATTATGAAAATGTAACTGGAGTGAGTTACGAGTTTATGTGTTACAACTTTATGAGGGATAGAGTGTCCAGATATCGACTCTATGCACTTTGTGAAACAGCTAGCTTTATGCTAACGTAACGTGCTGTTCTGTGAGCTGCCTGTAATGAGCCAAATGTATGACTGACCAGTACATATCCTGTTCCGGTACATATTTTTGTATTTTTATAATTGTATTAATAATTTGCTGTGTCAAAAATGTCACTGCGGGCGTTAAAAACATTGCCAGTTGATGAGTGACGTGCCCGAGTATGCTATGTGTGAGCTGCCTGTAATGAGCCTACAGTGTGACTGACCAGTGCATATCCTGTTCCGGTTCAGAGAATAAAAGGACAACGAGCCTCCTCATTATTGACCACACAACGCAGATTCCAAGGGTTGCTCACCAGCAGTTATAGCGAGGCTTAACTCTGTTCAGTTACATGTGCACACCAAAAATTCAGCCATGACTACTCCAAACAGAGTAACTCCTCGCGTTTGTGAGGTCACTCCAGCGGTAACTTTCTGCAACAACTCAAATCTCGCAAGACGTGAGATTTCAGTGAGTGTTTTGACTTGCCACAACAAACGTCCGAATTTTTACCCGATTTTGACCAACTGGATCTGGATGAGCCATTTGAATGACTGCCCGTATTTATGTGAACACGGAGTACACAGACGTACACGGACGCAGAGCTCATTGTAACTGAGGAGCGGACGAGGAGAGAGAGGGAGCAGCAACAGGCAGAGGAACATGTCTGAATCCAGCTAAAGGTAAAGACGGACATTCATTTCTCCTTTCCGTTATGTCGTCGGATAATTATACTAACAATCCGAGCCTATCTCTGTGGGAAAAAAATGCACTTTTAGTGGACGTATTTTGATGTTGTTTGACGCTGTCTGAGTGCGTGGACGTATTTTGATGTTGTTTGACGCTGTCTGAGTGCCCTATTATTTAATATAGTGCGCGCTCAGGCAGGTCAGCCCTAGCTTCATACTGGAGAAATGTCACATATTGAACATCCTATCACTCATTTAGACAAAAGTAGATCGGAAAATAGGGCCCAGGTTGAAAAAAACATTAGTTCCCCTTTAACAGAAAGAGGAGCACCTGTTTCTATGACACTATTTAAAATCATGCCATTGGGATTTCTAAAAACCCTGGTATATCGTAATACCGTGATTCCACCCAAGCGTAATGGTTCTTACACATTTAGAAACTGAAAAAAGAAGTAAATCTTTCTTTCATTTCAGAACCAGAACTGTTTCTTTGTTTGAATTTGTTTATAACTATTTTACTAACTTTAATATTTTTAAAGGAGCTCATCAGAGGATGTGTCACTCAGGTACAGCTCCATCATTGCTAAAGTCAAAAACATCATATTTAATGATGGTAGTTTTTATAAATTAAAAATTTTAGAAATCAGTGAAATTCCTACTGAACCGTGACACCACTGTGTCATATAGAAACTGAACTGTGTGAACAGTTACACCCCTAATTTTCACTGTTTTGATACTTGTTAAAATGCTTATTAAGAGAAAGGGAGATGTCTCTCAACAGTTAAATCTTTACCATCTTTACTGCTCTTTACAATGTAATGATGGTCTGATTATCCTAGTGAAATTGTAAAAGTTATCTACCATTTTCTCTTTTGATCTTCTGATTTCTTTCTATGAGTAAAGTTTTCTTCTTAAGATGTAAACATCTCATTTAGTTTTAGTTTAGTTTTAATTTAGTCTTTTTCTAAATTCAACAACTCAAATAAATACACACGAACAAAACAAACAATATTAAGTCATAACTTGTAAAGCAGAGACAAAAAGGTGCAGGCTGAAACTTTAGTTTAATGCACCCTCCCTCTTTACATTCATTGTGTTGTACTGTTAGATTTTAGATTTAAACACTGAAAATATAAGAAACCTTGTGGGTAGTAACAGCTGTCATAATATTAATAATTATTTTTATTATTTAAGGAGACAAAACTAGAAAAAGTACTCCTCCAAAATTAAGAGTCAAAGAGGACCACATCTACACCTGTAGGACCACATCTACACGTCTAAGAACACGTCTACACCTGTAAGACCACGTCTACACCTCTAAGAACACCCTCTACACCTCTAAGAACACCCTCTACACCTGTAAGACCAGCAGTCCTGAGTAAACTTCTGTTGTCTCTCTTTAAGAAAGAAACACTGATACAACTCACCAAGAATTCAGCACCGAGTTCTTCAAGTGCAGAACGATGAGTTTGTGATCCTTAGTCAGGGAGAAGTGAAAGTTGTCTTTTCCTTGACTTCCTCTTCTTCCTGTGGAATTTTCAGTCTGCCTCCACTTAAAAACTCTGATTTGCTTTTCTCACAAGCTTCTCATCATCTTTTGGTTTTGCACTGTTTTTCTCTGGTTCCTCATTGAGGTGGACTCCATGTGAGCTCATACACAAGTCATCAGACCAGCTCATGAATAAGACTTGCTGGAAGATATTCTTCCTCTTCTTAAATAGAATTATACCTTCGTCAACTAACTTACTACGATAGTTTAAAGTTACTTTAGTTAAATAAAACTAGGTTGAGTTCTCTGAAATAAAAATAAGAAATTGAGATTAAAAAAAAGAAAACTATCAGAAACAGTGTTACAAAACATTGAAGAAGAGTACACTTGCAAGATAAATGTGACACTTTCTAATGTCACAATGGAGGGACAACTACGCAGGTTGATTTTAGCGCTGCTCATCGTGGACTATATTGCTGTCATTGTTCATTTTAGTCAAACCATACAGTTTGAAAACGAGGCGCGGCTCCAACTAGAAAACAATGTTTTGATGCATTGGATGTGCTGAATGTGCATATTAAGGCAGTACAGGAGGAGGTGCACATTAATAATCCTCCAGGACTGTAACATGCTCATGTTTAACCCAAACAGTGTGTCATGTGACTGCAGTTGCTTCACATCCAGGTCGGAACACATTCTCACCACAAACCAACCGCACCAGAGTTCCTTTGGAACCAGACTGAGACCTTGCTGTGTTCACACCTGCCCAAACGAACTGCACTGAGGGGGCAAACCAACTGAGTTTGATTGAACTGAACCAAACAGGGCAGGTGTAAAAGCAGCCTAGGATGTCTACTGTGCAAGACTATGAGCCAATCGCTTTCCAAAGTGTTGTGTTGTTATACCTGTTACAAACGTCTTTAATCTTGCCTCTGACAAATACCCCCATATTACACAAAAAAACACTAAAACCAATAAAGTTAAAATAAACATTTTTCAGCGATGAAACCTAAACTGAAACAAGCAAACCCACCCTAGAATCTAAATGAAACTAAACTGAAGAACAAAAAATAAATAAATAAATAAAATTTAAAACAATTAAAAATTACAAAACTATAATAACTGCTATAGTTCAGAGGAAAAAGGTCAAAGCCACTCTAGGTCATAAAGTCAAAGTATCTGCTACAGTGCTTTTTGAAAACCGCACAACAGATGCTGACTATGGGCAGATACAAGTCTCACTTCCTTCTGCAGGTTTCAACATGAGACCACTCGTGAATTTTAGCAGTGATTTACTACATATGACGAAATGTGACTTCACTGTCATCCTTCCTCTCTCTCCTTCTCAGCATTGCACTGAGACTGTATTCCTGTAAATGCAAAGGCAAACTTAATGTGGATAAAATTTGCAGAGGATAAAGAGTGGAACATGCACAAAGTTAACAGATCAATCCACAGAGGCAGGACGCGCCTCACATGACGGTTGGAAACTATCGCTCATTTCAAGAGTCAACGTTCCCTCTTCAGACCCTGTTGGTTAGCAATATCTGTACTAGCCAACCCCACCTCTCGTCTGTTTGTTCAACCTTTTTAGCTTCATCGTTAATCTTCTCTGAATGCTCGCTCAGATTCTGCTGTAAACCAAGTGTGGAGACAGAAACAACATAAAGCAAGAACAGCACCAAGGCTCCTGGAAAGTTCCTGGATCTTACAGACCACATCCCTTTATCTCTAGTTACAAGTTTAGTACTCTATTACCCAGCTTAACATAACAAAGTCAGATACTTTTAATTTAATAATAATGATCATAGTAATAAATCATTAAAAAAAAAATTCCATTAGCATCAGTCCCTTCTTCAGGAAATGCTTTTGGAAAAGTTTGTCACCAGTTTTCCAAACAAAAAAATGACAGAAACCAAAGGACTATAGATAAATATAACCACAGTCATGTCTTTTAAGAGTTAATCTATCTTAAAGTAAAAAATTGTGATATTTGGTCCAGAAATGGCTGAAAAAGTTTAAGATTTATTTTCCATATTTTCCAAAGTATACATTTCTTAGCAAATTATGTTATTGCAAAAATACTCGGATTTTTTTTTTTTTAAAACAAATTGAAAATCAGGCATTTAATTAGTAGCAAAAACTGAGTTAGTGAAGCTTAAAGTGAAACTTTCCAGCAGATCACGCTGCTAAAACAGATGCATACATTTTCCGTCTTTAGTTTTGCATGTAGGGCAGTTTGGTGAGTAATCTTTGAATTGTGTGCATATTTACAGGAGTGAGATAGTTTAGGGATAACCCGACAATTAATTTCTTTGATTTTGCTACTTGTAAATAAGCCACGTATACCTACAAATGTTTTGCCAGGTATTTAAATCTAAAACCAACCTAGATTAGATTATTGAACAACTTTAACTGCATGTTTTTGTGAAGCAAACCTTTGAATTGTTTTATAACCATGTTTGTTAATTTGCATGTATTGAGTGATGCTTTATAAATATAAGAGAGTCCAAAGGCATATATCTTAAAATATATTTAAGAGTTTTAAAAATGCTGCAGATACATAACATGAAAATTAAATGTTAGGAGAACATTTACTCTTAAAACATTTATTCTTCCTAATAGAGATAATAATAGAGTAGACCATTTGCACAAATCCATTTTGATCTTATCTGAAAGATGGTTTAAGGTTTCTTTGAAGAGATTATCTAAATGCAAAGTGATATTTATTTAAAGCCTCCTGGTGTCCAGAGGAAAGGACACTGTGTGTGATATGTAAAGAAGCTTCGTTTTAAAAGCAAATCCTTTAATTTCAGCCATCACTGTGGTAGAAGCTGTCATGCTTCTGTTTGTTTGTAAACCGGCAACTCACCAAATTAAGTTTTGATAATAAAATTTGCAACTTTGAAGTTTTTCTTTAATCTTAATAATATTTGTAATACATTAACGAGTCACATTGTGTTTTGTCATTGGGATCCATCATCCGTCAGTTTGGTGTGAGTTTCCTCAGCTATGCTGATGGCACACAGCTCTATGTTAAGCCAGATGACCCAAACACTCTGACCATGTGTTAGCCATTCATGAATGGATGAGCCAGAACTTCCTCAAGCTAAATGAAGATAAGACTGAGATCCTCCTAGTTGGCCCAAAAAATAAAAAGGGATCCGGTTCTCACTAAACTGGGTCATCTGGCCACACGGAGATGACCTCAAGTAAGAAACCTCAGCATAATTTTAGCTTCTGATTTCGATTTTAAAGCTCATTTTAATTCATTAACCAAAACTGTATTTTATCATTTACGCAATATAGCTAAGGTACGACCTCTACTGAGCCAGTGAGATGCTGAGAAGCTTGTTCATGCTCTTGTTTCCGGTTGTCTTGACTATTGTGATACTCTATACACTGGCCTATTTAAAACTGCCATTGCAAAACCACAGAGCATTCAGACTGCTGCTGCTGCCAGGTTTTGACAAAAACTAAAAAGAGAGACCATATAACTCCTGTTTTGCGTGACCATCACCAGCTCCCAGTATCTTTTAGAATTGATTTTTAAAATCTTTTTTTTTTTTTTTTTTTTTTTTAAGGCTCTTAATGGCCTTGCCCCCTCCTATATCACAGACTCCTATCATTTTATGTCCCTCCACGAACCCTGAGATTCTCGACAGCTGCTCTTTTAACTGTTCCTAATGTCAGAAATGACAAAAACCTTTGGGGATGCTTCTTTTAGCTACTACGCCCCCAAAATACACCCCGCCTTTAAATATAAGACATGCTGGCTCAGTGGACAGTTTTAAATGAGGACTCAAAACATATCTTTTTAATAAAGCTTATAACTAGAAGTTATCTGTTTTAATATTTGTATATTTTTCTAAATTGATTGATAAATTAATGTTTTTTTTTTTCTAATTTCTCCTTGAACGGGTTTTGTGTAAGTGTATGGTTTTATGTCTTTGCTGCTGAGTTGTAAAACATTTTGTGCTACATTCTATGCATGAAAGGTGCTATATGAATAAAGTTCATCCATTCATTCAGTCAGTACAAATACTGTTGATGCAGAGCATGATTTAACTTCAGGGTGGGCAAAGGCCAACAAAACTAACCAAAACTAAATAGAAAGGCAAAACATATAACCTGAGGAAATTAAGAGAAACCAAATAACAGTCACTGATTTCCCTAACTGAGATAAACAGGGCATAACAAGGTTTACAGCATTGGACAGCCCATCTCTATTACCTCCAGAAAAAACAAAGACATCTGCATGGCAAAGGCTGCATGTTATCAAGGTTAGGATGCAGGTGAGGCCTCAGTTTGGGAGAAAAAGGAGATGAGTTTTGCACCCTGAGCAGACCCAACGACATAGTAACATAATAACTAGTGAACCAAGTGCCTCCTCGTCCCGGGATACACCTTTTTACTACTAACACTTTACTCTTTCTCTGCTGGAGAGAGACAACACTTGCAACAAAATATGGTCCTCACAAAGTTACTTGGGAGTTTCTCCCTCACATCATCATTGTGTACTTGTTTCCCATCACCAGAAAGGATGAGATTAGAACATGCAGTATCTTGATCCGGCGTCATTTCCACTGCGAGCTCCTCCACACTCTTCAGCTCAGTCTTATTTTTCTCAGGTTCTCCTTTCTCACCACCAAAGTCACATGTGTTAAGGCTCAGTGGCTCATTGACAGGAGAGATAATGAGGGGGGCAGAGTTTACACCGCCGTCATTAGTGAAAGGACTGAAGAATGGGTAGAGCTTCTCAGTAAAGGAGCAGCCAGTGAAGGAGTAGAGAAGATCTGCAGAATCTACGTTATAGAAGGAGACCAGATCCTCTTCATAGTCCACAAACACTCCCACCTTCTGAAGAGGATGGTTAAGAGACAGTTGGACAGGATCATCATCATTGGCTTCATACACATCTTCATTTGTCAACATTATGGTCCAGAAACCATTCTGTGGACATGCTGCGATCTGGAGTTTCCTCTTGATCGACTGTTTGGCCACTCCCAAAGCCCAGGCAGTCTTTCCCTCAACCTGAACCTCGTAGTAAAATTTTCCTGAAGAGAAACTCTGCTTTCCTAAGACGTTCACAAAACTGTAAAATCTCTCAGGGTTGTTTGGTAATGTCTTTTTCACATCACTGTGGTGTACTTGTTTCCCATCATCAGACAGAATGAGGTGAGGATTTGCTGTATCAGGATCCAGAGTCACGTCCACTGCAAACTGCTGTATCCTTTTCAGCTCAGCCTTCTTTCTTTTGTATTCTGCCTTCTCATCACTGATGTCATGTGTCTTATGGCTCAGTGGGTGATTGACAGAAGAGATGATCAGAGGGGCAGAGTTTACACCACCGTCATTAGTACAGGGACTGAAGAATGGGTAGAGTTTCCCAGTAAAATAGCAGCCAGTGAAGGAGTAGATAAGATCTGCAGAATCTACATCATAAAAGCAGACCAGACCCTCATCATAGTCCACAAACACTCCCACCTTCTGAAGATGTGACTTCAGAGACAGCTGGACAGGATCATCATCATTAGCTTCATACTCATTTTGATTCCTCAGCTTTATAGTCCAGAAGCCATTCTCAGGGTTTGTTGAGATCTGGACTTTCTTCTTGATTGCCTGATTGGCCACTCCCAAATCCCAGGCAGTCTTCTCTTTAACCTGAACCTCGTAGTAATATTTTCCTGAAGAGAGACTCGGCTTTCCTAAAATGCTTTCATATTTGGTAAATCTCTGGGGCTTGTCCGGTAGTTTGTTCCTCACATCACTGTGGTGTACTTGTTTCCCATCATCAGACAGGATGAGGTGAGGATGGGCTGTATCAGGATCCAGAGTCACGTCCACTGCAAACTGTTGGACGCTTTTCAGCTCAGGCGCTTTTCTTTCAAGTTCTTTTTGGTCACCAGTGTCATTTGTCTCCTGATTGACAGGAGAGATGATCAGAGGGGCAGAGTTTACACCACCATCATTAGTACAGGGACTGAAGTATGGGTAGAGTTTCTCAGTAAAATAGCAGCCAGTGAAGGAGTGGAGGAGATCTGCAGAATCTACATCATAAAAGCAGACCAGACCCTCATCAATGTCCACAAACACTCCCACTTTCTGAGGAGGCTGATTCAGAGACAGACAGACAGGATCATCATCAATAGCTTCATAGTCATTTTCATTTCTCAGCACGATAGTCCAGTAGCCATGCTGAGGGCTTGTTGTGATCTGGATTTTCCTTTTGATTGACTGCTCTGCCACCCCCAAATCCCAGGCAGTCTTCCCTTTAACCTGAACCTCAAAGTAAAATTTTCCTGAAGAGAAACCTTGCTTCCCTAAGATGCTCACACATTTCTTAAATCTCTCAGGGTTGTCCGGTAGTTTCTTCCTCACATCACCATGACGCACTTGTTTCCCATCACGAGACAGGATGAGGTGAGGATTTGCTGTATCAGGATCCAGAGTCACATCCACTGCAAACTGCTGGGCGCTCTTCACCTCAGCCTTCTTTTTTTCATGTTCTTCTTTTTGATCACCAGTGTCACGTGTCTCAAGGCTCAGTGGGTCATTGACAGAAGAGATGATCAGAGGGGCAGAGTTTGTACCACCATCATTAGTACAGGGGCTGAAGAATGGGTAGAGTTTCTCAGTGAAGGAGCAGCCGCTGAAGAAGTAGAGAATATCTGCAGTATCCACGTCATAGAAGAAGACCAGACCCTCGTCATAGTTCACAAACACTCCCACCTTTTTAGGATTCTTTGTCAGAGAGAGAAGGACTGGCTTACCATCCATCGTCCCGTAGTCACATCCATTCCTCATCATGAGAGCCCAGTAGCCATTCTGTGGGCTTGCTGTAATCTGGACTTTCCTCTCAATCGACTCTTTGGCTACTCCCAAATCCCAGGCAGTCTTCCCCTCAACCTGAACCTGGAAGTAAAATTTTCCTGAAGAGAAACTCTGCTTTCCTAAGACGTTCACACATCTGTAAAATCTCTCAGGGTTGTTTGGCAGATTCCTCCTCACGTCACCATGGCGTACTTGTTTCCTGTTACCAGACAGGATGAGGTGAGGATTTGCTGTATCAGGATCCAGAGTCACATCCACTGCAAACTGCTGCACCCACTGGAGCTTGGGCTTCTCTCCCTTATACTCTTCTTTCTTAGCACCATCTAAAACAAGAGAGCAAGAGAGACACGCAGACATAAGTCATAATGTGAAACTTAAGAAACAAAGTTTTAACCTAATTATATCTTGCCTTCTTTCATGGTAGGTTACACCTGCTAAGCATGGACTGTAGAGTTTAAAAGAGAACACAGATGTATTTATCTTGCACTGAATTTCAGTTGGTTGGCCTCCCCTGAAAAATAGGACTGCAATGTGTTTGTTTTTTGCAAAAGGCCACAGGTTGGAAGCGAACCCACGGCCACTGCAGCAAGGACTGAGTGTATATGGGGTGCCTGTTCTAACCACTAAGCCACTAATAGCTGAGCAAAGTTCTCAGATCTCCATCTCATCTTGCTTATGGCCTTGCCCATATGGTGGTGTACCATAGTAAATGGTAAATTAGTCTTTACCTTTTTTTAAAGCACATTTCTATTAATACAATGTTCATAATTCATGCAGTAATTAATGAGATGAATGTGACACTTAACATGTTCATATTTTTACTTTTCCACAACTTACTGTTGTGTCCCAGGGGGAGGTTTTGAAGATGCTGCTTCAGATCATTCCTGTGGATGTTTTCTAAAATCTTCAAGGTTACCTTCAGAGCTCCAGAACCTGGATATTTCTGTACCATTAGATCGACAGTGTGCTGCCTTTTTGCCTTCTCCAGCTGAGACACTGGGATGCCTGACAAGCCCTCCAGGAGCCCATCCTGCTCCAAGAACCACTTGAAATTCTCAAACTCCTCTTCTTTTAGGTCCTGCAGAGTTTTCCAGAGCTCCTCTTTAAGTTTCGCCATTATGGCTCCCTGCTGGAAATAAGGGACATTTTCAACTGGGGGAATGATAGACTAATCTCATTCCACTACACCAGTACAACTGTTTTAAATGTGCATCTTAAATTCAAATCATCTGCGACTTGACAAATGGATCACACACATTTGAATACTTCAAAGTTCAAGTTTTTTTTCTGACCCTTTGAACCTTTCTGAACTGTTGTGAATCTTGTGATAATCCACACAAGAATTCAAGCTTAATATATTACATGATATTAAATTAATTTGACCGACACTTAAGTCCAAAGTGACTGACTGTTACAGTTAGTGGATTTTAAACTCCTAACGAACAAGAAATAGATGTTATCAAAAAATGGAAGTGTAACTTCCAAATAAATAGCCATTAACAGATATCAGATATTCAGAATAGAGGCTTTAGTAGCATGTTTCACATTTCCAATGCTGATCCAGGTTTTTATGACTGTCAGGCCGTAGGTGAGTGTCTGTCACCCTAGGTTTTGCAGGGTGTTCCGCACTCGTCGGTCCTTGTTGGGGGCTTTTCAGCTGATTTAGCATGTTGAATCAGCAGCGGAGACCGTCAGTGAGGAAAAAAACAATTCTTATTTACCGCTCAGTGCACGAGTTAAGAAACAAAAGTGAGGTAAGCAAACAAATTACTGAAGTCAAAAGGGAGTGAGATCGAAACCTGCCCGCTGGTCTGAAGAGTTTTTTCTTCTCACTCAGGCGCAGACTGTACGTGTTAATCGGCCACTGGTTGTAGTCTTTAGCATTTGTTCAAGTGCAACTTTTTGGCAGAGGGGATGTGAGGCGACACAACAGTCCGCCACTATTATTTGATGTCGGCTTGATTTGTCTGGGCTCTTTCAGCACAGTTTACAGCAGTGGTGCCTGGCTGGTCCAGGTCATTAGTTTGAGGTCCACAATTTAATACATTCAGCATCATACTTGCATTAGGCCATGTCATTGAGCTAGTTTGCTGACTCTGTCAAGTAGTTGTCGGTTAGCCACACACTCTACAGCCATAAATTTACTGTACTTAAAAGTGTGGGGTTTTTTTTCACAAACTTTATATGTTTGACAGAATGACCCCGCAACCCACTTTTAGACCGCAACCCACCAGTTGGGAACCACTGCTTTACAGTGAACAATAAACTATTAAAAACATTTAGATTTTTTTCCCTACATACCTCTGCAGGAGTTCATGGCAAGTCCGTCGATACCGCTGGATGCTGAAAGGAGCGGAGCAGTTCCCAATGAAAACCTGGGATGAAAGTAATAAAGATTAGATACTGCACTTCACCATGGTCAGCTGCTGGTCAGGAGCCGACAGCTAAGTCCCGCAGGGAAGATGCTTGTCTACATTAGGATCAGAAGAACAGCCTCCTGTATCACCTATCTGCTGCTACAGTCATGGACCGCGGAACGCATCTGAACAAGGGGGGGCCATAATTTCAAGTCACGCAGAGGGTGGTGGGGGGGCATATGCATTAAACAGACAATATTACTGATGTATTAAATAACGTTGCGGAGCACTTTTTTTTTATTCCGACGCCACACAGTCACATCTACAGTACACGCATGAACACGAACACATGCTTGCTCAGATTAACCCCTCTGATCCCACTCTAACATTCACACA
>NC_065529.1:11712520-11717470 GCF_006386435.1 Epinephelus moara
AAAGCTGGTTCAGGGCATATTCGTCCATTTATGAATAAATATGGAGTGGAAACGCTCATGCATGTGCACCAAGTTCCTGTGTTGACATCCTGTCGCTAGGCTACATCTTCTTCTTCTTCTTTTTCTTCTTCTTCTACTGTTTAATGGCGGTTGGCTAACAGCGAATTGGCCCATTACCGCCACCAACTGGTGGAGTGTGGATCAAAATGACTATTACTATTTGCGTTGGGTCCCGCCGGGTCCCAATGCAGCCCTCTATGTCAGAGTACAAAAGTTACCCGGGCCATGGCCCCCCTGGCCCCCCCGGTTCCGCGGTCTATGGCTACAGTTGATGATGAGCACTCGCCGTGTTTCCTCTGGTTGAGCTAAAAGCCAGGCAAGTTTATTTATGTTGCACATTTCATACACAAGTGCTTTAGGTAATGTAAAGTTAAAACTGGAAATACAGCACAATAGCTGCTTCCTGTTTCCACACTTCCTGGAGTTTGCTTGGCCTCTTCCTGTAGGCTGAACGTTCCTGAAGGGAATCAACTGTGGTTCCATTTCACAGCAAGTATTTTGGCACTACAAGTGACATATCTCTGAACTGTTTTAAGGCATTCCCTTCTTACTGTTTTCTTGTTCTGATCCTCCACAATACATTTTCTTGTCAAAAACATAAACAACATAAAAACTTCACACGCACATTATATAATATAAATAAAACAACGCACATTTAATGGGACTCTGAAACCCTGTTTCAAAGCTTCTGCTATCTAACAGCTCTCCGCCAAAAACACACTCTGGCAGCTCCACATGGTTTCATGCTCTTTTATGAAGTGCTCTGACAAACCTACTGGAAAACTACTCGTCTTCATTTCTTGACATGGCTTTTGTTTGGCTCAGAGAAAGCCCTTGGGTGTGTAGGGCCACCAGTGCTGCTCATTTTGTGGCCAAGTTGTGGCTCATGAGGAAAGCTAAATCCATCA
Source organism: Epinephelus moara (assembly GCF_006386435.1). Taxonomy (NCBI): domain Eukaryota; kingdom Metazoa; phylum Chordata; class Actinopteri; order Perciformes; family Serranidae; genus Epinephelus; species Epinephelus moara. The sequence continues at coordinate 11,713,489 of NC_065529.1, forward strand.
TGAAGGAGACTGACAGACGTGTAATGTTCACAGAGGGCAGAGTGAGTTGTTCCAGCAAACAACCAGTGTTTCTCGTTTCCTACAGTTGTTTTTCTTTTAGCCACGGCCACTATCTTCCCTTGACCGTTGACCCCACCCCTGGTGGTTATTCTGTGTGGTTTATCTTGTCTACCCTGGAAGCAGGAAGTGCTTCACTTCCTTTGCAGATGTTGCTTGAGGCAGCCACATGTTACTGCTGGCTTCAATCTAATGTCACCCGCTCCTTCACAGTTTATACAAGGCATCATCTGTAAGTTTGGTTATTTGCCAAACCGTTTCAAACTTGACAACACGAACAATCTGAATGGGTCCCTTTTTATTTCCTTTTATTTTCTTAATGCAGTCACTGACAGGAAGTAAACAGGGACCAAAGCTGTTGCCCTAGCAACAGAGTAGCAATGAAACTGTCTGTAGGAATAAAAGTGACCTGGGTGCATCATCATTTATTTGATTACGTGTTTTGTTCGTCTTGTGTAAAGTAGCAATGGTTGGCTGAAGTTTTTGATATTTAGTGTTATTTAGTTGAAAGAGGACACTTAGCTCAACGGATGTTTGTGTGTAATATGTTACGATTTTCCTAGTGACCCCTGATTGGTTGACACTGCACACCGACAGTAGCTAGGTCTGCACTCAAAATATGTTGCATCAGTGTGGAACGAGGACAGTAACAGGCTATCAAAAGGCAACCGCGCTTTTTCCATCAGGGCCCCTCGACTTTGGAACGACCTGCCTGAAGAGATAAGGCTTGCAACATCAGTAACATCTTTTAAATCTCTTCTTAAAACCCATTTTTATAGACTTGCCTTTATGTGATGTCATCTTTTTATATATTCTCTTTGTTTCTTTTTATTTATTTTATTCTATTCCTTTTAATTGTTTATTCTTTGTTATTGTCATTATGCAATGTTGTCTTTTTATCCTTCTATTCGTTTGTTTCTAGTATTTAGAAATAATAGTTTTATTGCCTTTATTGTTATCTCTTTTAACATTCTGTCTTTATCATTCTGTCTGTGTTTTGCTTAACTTCACCTCAATTTTAGCTTAATTTTGTCCTGCTTTTGTTTGCCCTCACTGTTTTGACTCTGTTGCTATAGATATCCTGCATTTGATTTGTTTGTCAAAGCACTTTGTAAACTTTTGTTTTTAAAGGTGCTATATAAATAAAGTTATTATTATTATTATTATTATTATTACATATAAACTTAAGTTTATATCAGTCTGGTAGTTTAATCCGTTTTCTTGCTTGTGCGTGCCCGTTAAAGTAAACAGAAAATATAAAACAGCAGAATAACAACAGTAGTATTACTAACCGAGAGATGTTCCACGTGTTGATAGTCCTGATATGTCATACCTGGGTGGGAACAAAAAGCAAACAGATAGGACTGTCTTGCTGCCGTGTTAACAAACAGCTCTGGGATGCTTTCACTCCGAGTGCTGTGGTTACACTCCTGTCAGAAGTCATTTTTACTTTGTAGGAGAGGTTTTCAGGCACAGCTTGTTAGCTGAATGAATCTATGCTTTGACTGGGTGCAGTCTACTTTATTCCAACATGCCAAGGCACGTTTTGTAAATCAGTGTATTAACGTAAAGAGTGACATCAATTACGTTGATGAATCACCCAGCCCCTATTTAGAGGGCTTGTTGGGACACATACACAAAATTGAAAGAGAGTGCCACCATGCCTCCATGGTGAACGAAGACTTCTGTTAAAAAATAAAACAAACAAAAAAACAGCAGCAGGTGTATCCATAGATCCATAGGAGATGCAGTGAATTCAGGTGAGCAGGACTCTTATTTTGAAGTCTTAGTTGATGTGAAATTTAGAACATTAGCCGGAATGTAGCGCAACATGAAAGTGAGGGCAGTGCTGTGTTTATTTAAGTGTGAAAGTGCAATAAAAAAAAGAATGAACACATTGAGAAATTCATGTACAAATGATCATTTTGCGGTTGAAGTATTTAAGAGGAAGAGAGAAAGAAAGGGAGGCATCCAAGAGGAAGTTTTCTTGGTTGTGATTAGAGTTCGTTTTTCAGTTATCTTTTTTTAGGGCCACAGTATTCACATAACATTGCCGCACAAGCCAGTTGGACCAACCACTGTTGTTTAACTTAAACAGACACAGTGTAGATATGTGACCGGGTCAAGCTGCCGAGTATCTGCGCTTTGCTTATGTGGGAGTTTTAAAGGCATCTGGAAGGTATGTCAGGTCAGAGCTGGAGAATGTTGGTGCCTCTCAGAGGGCTCAGGAGATTTATGATGGCACAGCCTGATATAGTGCAGGTCCTAATGACAGGCCGAGACATTATTTACCACAAAAACTTTTTTTTTTTTTTTTACATTTTCATGTATGTTGAAAAGTAAAAGTAACCCACTGTAACCACACCCTGCTCTTATCTACACAAAACCAGCAGCTGCTGTGTACACGCTTTAATATGTCATGCAGAATCTTTCTCTGCTTCAACCTGAAGTCTGTTGCTGTGGCACAGCTTCTGCTGAGAACTGTTAAAACCTCACACGGTAGTATATCATTAACCAGTTTTCCAGGCTGGGGTGAGAAGGTGGTCTGCAGGACCCCACACAGACCGCCATTTCCCCGAAATACAAAGTAGACAACAGAGACAATGATGAGGTAAACCCCTTAAAAACCCACCAGAAACTAGATATCTAATATCCATTCCAAAAATGTGCCACAGAGAAAACAGTTGTTAGAAACTCACCCAGCCGAATTCAGCACAGATTCTTCTTCAGATTCTTCAGATTTAGAAAGATGATCAACACATGTAAATTATTCTTTATCAGTCTTGGTGATTCATGCGAAAATGACCTCATAAGGCTATGAGCTTCAGCCAGTGGTTACCGTCCTGGTCTTGGCTCTCTCCGCTCAATTTCTTGTTTAGCAGAGTGAGTGAGTCTCCACCCAACCACCCAACCCCCATCCCGGAAAGATGCTGCATGTGACCTTTTTTTTTAATCTTTTGACTGTACACAGGAGGCCCAGTGCTCACAGCGTCAGACCAGCTCCAAAAAGATACAGAGGCCAAACACACAGTGTAGAGAATACAGCAGGATTTCAAAATGACATTGACTTCTCCATCTGAACAAACACCACTGCTCAAAGGTTCTCCTGACACTAAAGCTGGACTGGGTCCAGTCAGAGGAGGGAGAGGACGACTCTGTGTGTTTGAGTGGTCTTTAATTCTTCTAGTTTGCAGAAAGTCGTCGTTACAAATAGATCTTCAAACTTCACAACAGACACAGCAGGTTAGTCCAGGATGAGCACTGTTGGAATATCAGCTGAACATAATATGGGCTGACAAATCATAGTTCAAACATATTCAATCTAACCAGAGGGCCCAGTGAAAAATGCACTAAGTCAGTATTTTTAACTCAGTATATTTAAAGTGGCAGTTCGGTCTGTTTTGTTTTGGCGTGTATATCCGACCCAGCCTTGCAAACTGTTGGTGAGCTGGTTTGTGTACATCATGTACATGACATTGCACAGAGCTGATTGAAAACAGACAAGAGACCCTGCGTCTACTAAACTACTTTAAAAACTCTAAGGTAAATATTCCAATTGTGCTTTATACATGTTTAACAATGCTATCGGCCTATCCCACCTGCACTAATCAGAAAATGCAAAATTGTGATTACAACAGAAATGAACAGGTATAAACTTTGGCTGTTTCCACCTCTTTACGTATATTACTCTTAAACTTGCTCAACAAGTGTAACCAAAAGTACTCACCTGTGTATGCTGAGGTTATTCAGCAGATTTCTAAAGTCTGTGCTGAGCAGTTTGTTACCACCACTCGCTCACATAGTTAACATGTCACTACAATCTGGAACATTCCCAAAGGCCTTGAAAACTGCGGTCATAAAGCCTCTCCTAAAGAAGAGCAGTCTTGATGCCACAGTACTGAACAACTACCGGCCCATTTCAAAT
>NC_065529.1:11718399-11720088 GCF_006386435.1 Epinephelus moara
TTCACTGTGCATATGACTGAAAGGATCTTATCTGCACTCTTCTCTTTTAAAGTTCATTTTATAATGATTATTTATGTTTTTATTTTGTATTGTGATTTTAATGCATTTTCTTGTTCTGTAAAGCACTTTGAATTACTTTGTGTACGAATTGTGCTCTACAAATAAACTTGCCTTGCCTTGCCTTGCCTTGCCTTGCCTTATTTAGAGAGATCAGAGAAGTTTCAGTTGTCTTCAGACACAAACCACAGTTAGTCCTGATTGAAGCTTTGCCAGCTCTCTGAGCTACTTTGTCTGAAAATCGTGGCGCTGAACGACTTTCTCGTCTTAATTTTCTCTACAGCTTCTTTTCAATGGTTCGTCGTCTCTGTAATCTGCTTAGACTTGTTAATATTTGACATCAAATGATTTCGCCCGCACAGACTGTTTATATCAATCCCATATCTAGCAATACATTTTTTATGATTGTGTTTGTCAAGAAACTGAAAATGAAACTTGAATGCTGTTAATATTTTATCTTCTAACTGATGCCATCGTTAACGTGTGCAACTTGTATAATAACTAGATTACTTTAGTGTCAGTGAGGATCACCAGGCATAATGTCATGTAAGTCCAACATTTCTTTCACTTATTATGCTCAGATATTAACAAATAAATTACATTACATTGATTTAATTAAACAGATTAGATCATTGTAGATAACAATGAAAAACTGGATCCACATAAGTGAAACGTTTCAGTTGCAAAATGTGAACACTCTCCGTAATACAGTTTAAATCAGAAGCCTGCTTTTCCTGCAGTTATTACCAAACAAACATCACCATCAGTCCCTGTATTCAGTCAGCCTAGTTTAATTTAACCCTTTCAACCTGGAGCCACATCACTTTTCTTGTGCTGCTTTCAGACACTTTTCACAAGTATTTAAACCTTTGATACTGCAGCAAATTGGTTTAATTACTTTAAATAAAAAAAGACAATCAGCAAAATGTCTTGCAAACTGCAAGAAATTACTAAAAGGTGACAAGAAAATTACCTGAAAATTAGCTAACAGAGTGAGTAAGAAAGAGAGGGAGAGAATTAGAAAATTCTAAACAAAAATATTAGCGGAAAATGCCCACAAAATTATATTTATAATGATTATAATTATACATAGAGTTTATTTATTATTGTTATTTTATTTTAGCTCCTTTTTCAGGTCATTTGCTGTTTGTTTTGTTTTTGTTTTTTTGTGCTAATTATCACTTTTTTGGGTCATTTTCTCATTTGCTCACTGCCTTCTGTCCATGTTTTAGAAAGACATTAAGCCAATTTGCTCAGGTTTCAATGATTAAATACACAATTACATGTACATTGTATGTACAAGCCTGAGAGCTAAATTAAAGACAACATTTTACATTCAGTTTAAATGTTTCCGCTGTTCAACAGTGGTTTATATTTGGAGCACATACTGGTCGCTAAATACATCAAAATTAAGAATAAATGAATGAAGAAACAATGAAATTCACCAGACTTGAATTATTATGTAATGAAATACATAGAAGTCTTCAGAATCAGAATTTTGTTTATTGCCAAGTAGATTTTTACATGCAGGGAATTCACTTTGGTGTTTGGTACAAAACAATACACATAGTGAGAGAATATTAAAGATAAAATCAAGCACAGCAGGAGTCAGAAGCATGAAAAAAAGATATA
>NC_065529.1:11720097-11748457 GCF_006386435.1 Epinephelus moara
TATATATATATATATATATATATATTTATATATTTATATTTATATATATTTATATTTATATATATATATATTTATATATATTTATATTTATATATATATATAATTAAGAGCTGTACAGGTTTTTTTTTTCCTCCCATAGATTCTATTTTAAAGGCCCTTCACACCCATGAAACTCTCTGAGAGGTGTTTTCACCTTAACATTTGCCACATGAGACATTGTTTCCATGTTAATGCGAACATCTTCATCACACTTGTGTTGCACCTGTTTCTCTCAAACATAGACTGCATTTTTCATCGTGCATTGCCATGTTACCTTACACATTAGTGCCACCAGCTGTGGACCAGGGACGTCATACTGGATTTCCCTTTTCAGTTGATAGAAATGGCGTGCATACTAGAATGACGCGACAGAACCTGACAGTTGAGCCAAGTTCAAACAACTGTTTACCAATGATGTTCGAGTTGGGTTGGGCCTACTTGACATGGTGCTTAATGCTTCGCTTCCCAGTGAATATCCGCTTCCTCGCTGTGTCGCTTTTGGTTTGTTAAAGTGACACGAGACAATGGACTCTGCAGTGTAAAGAGCAGCAGGACCAGAGTGATTTTCAGGGTTCCACTGGTCATGAAACCTCTGTTAAAGTTATGACATTTAAAAAAACTGTTTTCCAGGCCTGGAAATAGTTTTGAAAATACATTGTTATGGCAATTGTTTGAAGTAAAAATCCCAAAACGTCTTAACATTAGGCAACATCTGAGCATTACTAGTTTAAAATCAAGTGCTGTGCTTTGCGACCACTGAAACGTCACTAGTATCAATTGATGCACACAGACCACATCAGTATTGTGTCATCGCTGTATTTGATTTAATTAAATTATTGAATCACCAGGTATCATGATCCAAACATGTATGTAAATGTCCAGATCACGTCATTATGACTACAGTGTTAGGTCATAGATCCACTCGGACGTAGTGAGACTAAAGGAACATGAGAGCAGTCATATTAAATAAGGTATTGCGAACGCTCAGGTTTCGGCAGGGTTGCAAAACATTTATTAGACATGTACGTCAAACAAATGTTTAACAGGAATAAAAGCATAGATACTTATCAAAATTAAAATCCAAACACGTTAAATGACATTGACAGCTCCAGGATCTTTGGTTTTCTGTCTCCCAAAAAGGGACATGTCCTTGACATTTTGTACCCTTATGCGTCTGGAATCAGAAAGAGACGACTGATTGCTCTGTGTGATCAAACGTAGATCAAAACCTGCCAGGTGCTCATGGAGAGCGGAAATCAACAGCATACACAGGAAGATAGTCCAGACGTATTAAAAAGCTTTTATTGTGCTGACTAAATCATTTAAAGAACTCTTTCAATGATTTAGCCACTATAATAAAGGCTTTTTAATACTTCCTTCCTTGTTTTCTATATTTTTTTGAGTGCCTGGATTGACTTCCTGTGTACCCTGATGTGCCTGTCTGGCCTTTAGGCAATGCAACTAGTTGGCAGCGGGAATGTCTAACAAGTGGGTAAAGCTGGAAAAGATGTATCACTATATAGGCTTATCCATTTTAAACTACTTTAATGGAGTCATGGCAATGAGGTCAAATATTATGGAAAAGTTTTGAAAATTCATTCCAGTAACTGTGTCCCACTCAGGTTCGGTTCAGACACAGAAAACAGAACGCCTGTCGGGTTCAGGTCTGGCTTGGTTACTACTCTCTCTGACTCGGGTCCAGTTGGGGTTGCAGCCTGAGCTGAAGTCTAGTGCGTCCATCTGTGCCTTTGTACTAATGGAGTACAAGATACTCCAAAGTCAGACCTTCTCTTCAAAAGGTAGTATCAAAACAATTTAAAACCTTTACAATGTGCTTTAAGATGAGACAATATAGACATTTATTATTCTTATAGCTGCTGTATGTTCGGCTCAGTGACTTGCTGTGATTTGCAGCTTAACTCTGGCCAAGCTGAGCAGAACTCCAACTAGAACAACTGAAACACCTGCAAGTGTGATTAATCACTGTGACTAACAGGACAAATGATCAGAGGGGCAGAGTTTGTACCATTGTCATTAGTACAGGGACTGAAGTATGGAAGGAGTTTCTCAGTGAAGGAGCAGCTTGTAAAGGAGTAAAGAAGATCTGCGGCGTCTACATCATAGAAGGAGACCAGACCTTCGTCATAATCTACAAACACTCCCACCTTCTGAGGATTAGACTTCAGAGAGAGACGCACTGACGGGTTATCATTAGCTTCATACCTGTTTCCATCCCTCAACCACATGGTCCAGAAACCGCCTTTAGGACTCACTGTAATACTTTCTTTCCTTTCCATGGACTCCTTGGCAACTCCCACAGTCCAGGCAGTCTTCCCTTTAACCTGAACCTCGTAGTAAAATTTTCCTGACGAGAAACTCTGCTTTCCTAAGATGTTCACACATCTGGTAAATCTCTGAGTTGTTTGGGAGTTTCTTCCTCACGTCACCATGGTGTACTTGTTTCCTGTTACCAGACATGATGAGGTGAGGATGTGCTGTATCAGGATCCAGAGTCACATCCACTGCAAACTGCTGCACCCACTGGAGCTTGGGCTTCTCTCCCTTATACTCTTCTTTCTTAGCAACATCTACACAGAGAGCAAACAGACACACAGACTTATTAATAAAATGTAAAGTTCTTACCTAATTATATCTTGTACTCTTTTCATGGTAGGCTAGACATGCTAAGGATATACTGTAGAGTTTAAAAGAAAACACATGTATTTATCTTGCTCTAAAATGTAGTTGATTTTCCTGCCTCAAAAAGAGTATATATTCTTTTTTTCCCACAAAGCAAATCCAGGAAAATGGGACACTTCATTAGTATAAAAGCTACGGATGCATGATAATGACGGCACGTCATCGGTATGGGCCGATATTGGCTTTAAAATGAGCTATCAGAATTAGCCAATGTGTTTTTTCTTATTTTGCACAATGAATGAATATTACATATATTGAACGGTATTCATGTCTCCATCTGCTGGTGGGCTCCTTTATCCTATTTGTTTTGTGTTACCAAGTATATATACAGTACTCTAGAGGCTGACTGATGTCTTGGTCAATGCATATTTTTGTGGGTTGTGCAGTGTGAATTGGCTCTCACACCGGTCAGGTGGGTGCAGGTTTTAAAAACACCCAGACCCCACATCAAAAAACTTCAACAACCATTTCCACAGGAACTTTTCCTGCTTTCATGGACTGTTGGTGACATAAACCTTATGTGGCCCCCCCTTTAAAGCCTCCATTGGCGACCGCTGTTTGGAGCTTTGGGCAGGAGGTTGTTGGTGCCTGTCATTGTGGCAAACCAAATTCCTGAGCATTAAAAGCATCCATCAGTCTGAGTCAGTTAACTCTTAATTTGAGGTGTTGCCATTGATGTATAATCATGTGCAAAAATTAAGACTGCAGCAACCAATTTCAGAGAAGTGCAATACTCCGTCTGCTCAAGGTGCTGGAAATTATTCATCATAAATCACACTTTAGGTCACCTCAGAGAATCACCACCACATTGTTGTGGTAGGGTTTTTGTGTCTTTCAAGGACTTTCAAGGGCCCGATCATGAGTGATTCAAGAGCCTTTATTGATTGGTTTATAAGTGACAAAACAAGCTTGTGCTGGACTAGCAGAGGCCTGGGCACCGGGACCTGCACCTGCATCAGCAGGTCTTGGGGGTCGCAGCTTTAAAGGCTCACCACTCACAAGAAGGGTGTGAAGGGTTTGGTGCATTGCCAGACAAAAGTAGAGGTCTTGGCATGTAGACGTTCAGCTTTGGAAAACCACTTTTGGTGTTTGTTATGTAACCTCTCTGGTGGGAAAGGACTCGGACATGTTGCTGGAGGTAAAGTGACAGCAATTAGATCTGGATGGGCTGGCTTCTACACACAGTGCTGGAAATAAATGTTTGGATGAGGCTACACTCTTCTCTCTGGAGTTGCCTGAGGCAGGAGGTATAGGGTGGGAGATGGTTAAGTTTTACCCAGAGAGCAAGAGAAGGAAATAAGACACTGACATCTGTGCCTATTCGTCTGTTCATCCGACAGCAGTTCAGATTACACAGCCTTAGAGAGGTGCTAATTAAGACAGAGTCAGGTGCGCCCAGTGAGTTGCCTGCGATGGGAGGTATTGTGTGGGAGATCGTTGAGTTTTTGAACAAAAGGATTTTCGCTCTCTCTGAGTGGAAGTCACGCGCAAAGATACTGATATGTCTCTACTTATAGTACAGCAGTTCAGAATACTCTGCCTTGGAGAGGGTGCTACGTTGGACAGAGTAAGGCACACATATCCTGCAAGGAAACTAAAACTTGTGTGGGTGACAACAACGAAACTTGGTGATTTGGTTGACTGGGAGGAACGGCTTTTGCAGTCCAAACCTGAGAAGCGCTTTGTTACTGGACTTGTTTGGAAGCCACGGACTAGTTAATGAAAAACACTGACTGTTCATAAGGCAGTTCATGAATCTACTTGGTATCAGAGCACCGTAATCAAATTTATTAGATGAATTTGACATGTCTGTGTTTCAGATGTTCTTATTTTCACCTTCCCCCAACTCACTTCTCGGCTCCAAGCGGAAGTTTTGAAGGCGCTGCACCAGATCATTCCTGTCGATGTTTCCTAAAATCTTCAAGGTTACCTTCAGAGCTCCAGGACCTGGATATTTTTGTACCATGAGATCCACCGTGTCCTGTCTTTTTGCCTTCTCCAGCTGATACACAGGGATGCCTGACAAGCCCTCCAGGATGCCATCCTCCTTCAGGAACCACTTGAAATTTTCAAACTCCTCTTCCTTCAAATCATGCAGAGTTTTCCAGAGCTCCTCTTTAAGTTTCGCCATTATGGCTACCTGCTGAAAAAGGGGAAATTTTCAATCAAAGGAATATGTTCTGTTTTTTGGGAATGATTTATTTATCCCATCTTATTTCACTTCACAGGTGCACCTGTTGCAGGTGCTCATCACCAATTCAATTCATCTATCATTTAACAAATGGATCAGTCTTTTTTTTTTTTTTTTTACATTTTACTGATGTAAAACTTGTGCCAATCCACACGTTCATCCTACTTACATTAAATTTACTTACAGTTCGTGGCTTCAAATTCCAAAGGAACAAGAGCTAGACGTCATCAAAAAATGGAGGTCATGAATGGCCAGTTGATGACACTGGACACTGCGGGATACAGTTAAGCCTGTGAAAACCAGACATGAAAGTAATAATGGTTAGATAATGCACTGACATTTTCACTCCTGGATATAAAACTCAGAGGTCAGAGGTCAGCTGTTGATCAGGAGAGCATCAGGTATTCAGTGTCTTTCATAAAGATAATTCAGCACAGAAGATGTTTTTCAGTATGAGTATTAGAAGACCATCCAGTTTCCTCTGGTTGAGCTATCTGATAAAACCAGACAGGCAGTGCAAATTTATTGATATTGCACATTTCAAACAAAATGCTTTACGGAATTTATTGAAACATATTAATGAGAAAAGCTATTTTTACAGTCCTGAGCTGAAACTCGGCGCCTCCAGTCATTTCACTGGTAAATTGTCTGAGTATGTTGAAATCTTTGGTAATGTCACTGAACTTCACTGAGGCCTCTCCTTGTCATTGCAGCCGCAGACAGAAGTGGCTGAGACCACTTTCGAAACGCTAGTTGCTTCCTGTTTCTACAGTTCCTGTGGGTTGCCTGGCCCATCGGCAGGTGAGGGAACTTTAGTAATGAGGGTTCTCAGTTCCCAAATGCTTACTGACACCGTGGTGAACATGTGCCAACCTGAAATTTATTATAACATGTTGCTGGCATCAAATTCAGAATGAGTGTATAAAGTATTTTTACAATTACACAATACATGTCTTGTCTTTGGACTGTATTCAGTTGAGTGCAGGATTTGCTAATAATTGAATTGTTTCTGTTTGTTTTGCACAGCGACAGCGTCCCAACCTTTTTTGTAATTTGTTATGAATTATGACTCAGTCTGATACCTACTGCAGGGTCCAATGATAGGCAAAGACATAATGTAACATGAGAACTTCCACAGAAACTTTTTTTGTCACATTTTAATGTGAAAGTAACCAACTAAAACCGCAACATGATCTGATTTACTGGAAACAATCAGCCGATGTGAAAACATTTCAACAACTCATGCAGAATTATTCTCTTGTACAACTTGAATTTTGTGTCTGTAGCACCACTGTCTGATGAGTTGGTGTTTAAAGCTCACAATAATATGAAATTATTACCTGTTGTCTAGGCTGGGGTGATTTTACACTGCTAATTGTAGGGCAGAATAAAGTAGAGACCGTCATTTCCCCAAAATACAAAGTAAACAGCAGGGATGATGACTAAGGATACAACCTGAAACGTAGCAGAAACTAAACATCTAATATCCATTCAAACAATTTGGCAAAAAAAAAAAAAAGTAGTTATCAAAAACTCACCCAGCTGAATTCAGCACAGAGTCTGTCAGATTCAGAAAGATGAAAAACAGATGACGAGTTTTCTAACGGTTCTAGTGTACCGTGCTAAAATGGCCTTGTGCGGTTGCGTCATGTAATCGATGAGATGCAGTTATTGTTTGGCCTATCTACTCCGCTCCCTGTAACAGGAAGTGGGGTGGAGAGCGAGTGAGTGGGTCTCCTCCTCCCCCTGTCAAACGCTTCCTTACATCTGTCACAGTTATGTGTAAAGGAAACTGGAAGCTTAGCATCAAAACGTGTGCAGATTAAAAGAGGAAAAGGTTCCTGTTTCACTTCCAGATGCACAATAATACCTTTAACAAGCTGGAATTAACTTCAGCAGAGCTTCTCTTCAGACGTCACGATAGAAAGAGGAGATTGGTGGGGTTCCCATGGTCGTTAAATTACTGGAAGTTATTGAACTAAAATTTGTTGTCCAGGCCTGGGCAGGATTTGGAATTAACAAAATAATTTTGAAAAGTTTTTAAAATAGATTGTTTTGGTTATTGTTTAAAATATGTTAAAAAAAGAACCAAAACATGTATCAATGTTGCATGAAACACGTTCATAGTTTTACTAGTGTAAAATCTGGTGCTGAGCTGCCTGACCATCGAAACGTCACTCGAATCACGTGATGCACATTAAGCACATCGTCATTATGTCATCGCCATATTTGATTCAATGTAATGTACAAATTTCATGGGACATGACAGCAATTATATTTAATTTATCAAGGTTTTGCAAACACTTAGGTTCAGTCAGGGTTGCATAACAATTATTAGACTTGTCCATGAAAAATGTACAAACTTGTTAAAATTAATATCCAAACATGCATCAAATGACAGACAGCGACAGGATCTTTGGTTTCCTGTCCTGACACTTTGTGAAGTACCAGTATCTGCTGGTCTGATCTGTTGGCATATGCAGCTAGTTGGCAGCTGGAATATCTAATAAGCATGCCCATACAGAATCTGCGCCTGCAGAACTCTGATGACAACAGATTTTGGGAATATAGATGCTGCTTATAAAACTCAGGATGTTGTCAGTGTGTCATCATGTATTGTAATCAAAGCTTGTGGTGTAGTCAGAAGAAATGTCAGAAAAAAGATTTGCTGTTAATAGATCAGCAAATTGATTTTCCATATTTAACTTTACATTTTAACAGCCATGTGTCCCACATTTTGTTGATTGACTTTTCCAACAAATGTTTAAATATTTTTCTTGCAGTATTCATGATTAAATAAAACTTCTGAGTCAAAATTTCTACTAAAATCATTTTAGGTTTTAATGTATTATGTGAGGTTATTTTGTTCAAACTCTATCATACATCAGTGTTGTCACAAAAATAAATCAATAAAAATCTATAGAATTTTGCAGATTCTCATTTTTGTATCACCGCTAAAAAAAACAATTACAAAATCTGCGGATTCTGTTTGGGCCTGCTAATACGCCATTAAAGTTGGCAAGGATGTATCGCTATATGGGCCTACTCATTTTAAACTACTTAAATAAAATGGTGGAAATGAGGTGAAATATTATGGAAAAGTTTTGAAGATTCATTGATAAAAAAATGTGGGAACCCTGAGGTTAGTCTGGGGATAACACTGTCAGTCATTTCATTCTCTTTGATTTGAAGCCAAACTGTTTCTAATGTAAACTTGGTGTCTGAATGAGTCTCTTTTGAAAAGGTTCCTTGCTAAAGGAAAGAAACAATAAACCAGCTGATTACAGCAGTAGTGTATGTTAAACAAAAATGTGTTTCTCATCCATCAGCTATTCACACATATACTCAATACTATACATTATAACACAAAGTTTTGGGGCCTAATTTTAGTTGGGGGCAAAATTGATTTTGTACTGGGTGGTAAAAAAAAAAAATCTTATTCTTGGTTTTCTTTTTCAAAAGGACGTTACCGATAAAATACTTCCAAGGCACATTTATCTTTTTATTAAAGGAATACTTCACCCTCAAATCGAGCATTTGTAAACAAATTAGTCACGCCGTGTTACCTTGAATTTGGGAAGAAAATGTTCTGACATTCCTCCATGGAAAAACAACCAACATATTGATTTACTGATTGACCAAGTTTAACAAAAACTATATCAAAAGATCCATTTGAAAACACACAACTCTAGCAGAATAATCCAAGTCTCACTTATCCAGCCGTATGCTCAGTACTTCACAAACACAAGCAAACCTTGATACTGGAACCTGGCTTTGGAGAGAGAATAGGTTTTACTGTAAGTTCAGTTTTAATTTGTAAGGTACGGAGTACTGAGCTTTAGACTGGATAAATGAGACTTGGATTATTCTGCACGAGTTGTGTGAGAGTTTGTAAATTGATGTTTTGATATAGTTTTGAGCTGCTTTACATCAGAAATGTATTTCCTCTGTACAAACGAAAACGCATCTCATCTGAAAACACCTGTTCACTGTTAACCAGGCCTTCAGGTTATATTTTGGTCTAGCTGTAGCAGACATACTGTAGACAGACATGAAGAAACTTCAACATTTACACTTTAATGAACCCATAATACATTGCTCCCTTAATGTAACTGACTCATTCTTTAGTACAAGATCAATGCAAAGAGAGCTTAATGCAGTTGTGAATACTCGTGTACGGCTCTTGAACACAACATGACCCCACCATGTAATTCCAAGAAAGAAAACATTGCAACAGTATTTGTGCTGCTGAGTGATTGTCCCACTATATAATCTCGTGGTGATTTGGTAATGTTGATACAAGATGGGATCAACATTTATAAATCTTGCGTTACTGGGATTGCTTCAGTCAGAATAATGCTGTGTTAATGTTTGATGTAAAACTGTACTTTGTGCCGGGGCAAATTCCATGTATCAACACAACACCTGGCAATTAAGTGTTAATGACCTACTATAATCCAGCCTGTGCAAATGTTGACAGGTTCCTAATAGGTAATGTGGCAGGTAGTCATGTCCCTGTGTAGCTGGTATTGATGGAAGGAAAGGCAGTGATCTGGCGTCTTTATTTTTAATTTGTCCAAACACTACGTCATCAAGACGAAGATTTTAAATGTGCTTGTGCAGCATCTGCAGTGATGCAGGCACTGCGGTGGACTGTTGCGATTAAGAGGGAGCTGAGCAAGAAGGCGAAGCTTTCGATTTCCTGGTCCATCTACGTCCCAACCCTCACCTATGGTCATGAGCTCTGGGTAGTGACTGAAAGAATGAGGTCTCAGATACAAGTAGCTGCAATGAGTTTCCTCTGTAGGGTGTCTGGGCTCAGTCTTAGAGATAGGGGGAGGAGGGAGCTCGGAGTAGAGCCGCTGCTTTTTCATGCCAAAAGGGGTCAGTTGAGGTGGTTCAACATCTGATCAGGATCCTCCTGGGCGCCTCCTGTTAGAGGTGTTCTGGGCACGTCCCACTGGTAGGAGGCCCCGGGGCAGACCCAGAACACACTGGAGGGATTATAGATCTCATCTGGTCTGAGAATGCCTCGGGATCCTCCAGGAGGAGCTGGGAAGTGTTGTAGGGGAGAGGGACGTTTGAAGTACTTTGCTTAGCCTGCTGCCCCTGCCCAGGGTAAGCTGATGAAAATAGATGGATGGATGGATGGATGGCTGCTTTTTAGATTAGAGAAAGGCCATTTGATTCACTAATTGCATCAGATTTTACTTTACATGTTTTTGACTTCTGTGCTGAAGTTGTTGGACACACATATTTATGTGGGAGGGTGGTACGGGATTGTTCAAGACTTCCAAGAATTTTATTGTCAGGAAGTGTTGGAGCAGGTGGTGAAGCTTTAACATTTACCTCAGCATGGTCTGTGATGAAGAATACACATTTACCCTGCACTAACTTCATAATAACAACGGTATTCTTTGTTATATCTGTCTGACATTAATCAAATGTTCTGAGAAGTTTTCTAACTAGAATCAATTATCATCTGGGAGTAACTTCCTGTCTCTACACCCTTCTGTTTTAATCCCTTGATTAACATACCTCTACCCTCCCATTCTTCTTGTTTGGCTCACCTTCTCAGACCCAAGCACTGTCTGCATACTCACCATATACCAGTATACTATCAAAACATCTCAACAAACTTCTTTCTTTCTTTCTTTCTTTCTTTCTTTCTTTCTTTTTCTTTCTTATCCCCANTTTCTTTCTTTCTTTCTTTCTTTCTTTCTTTCTTTCTTTCTTTCTTTCTTTCTTTCTTTCTTTCTTTCTTTCTTTCTTTCTTTCTTTCTTTCTTTTTCTTTCTTTCTGATCCCCATTCTTCCTGGGGTCCAACATAACTCCCCTGGGGTACTCCACATGACACAGCACTCTCATCAGAACTACAGCCATTAAAGAAAACCGTTTGTGTCATATCAGTTAAATAGCTCTTAGAATGGACAGTGAGGACACCTCAAACCCATAACATTCTAATTTTTTCAAGTTATGGTCAATATGGTCAAATGCTGGTGAGAAATCCGGCATAACAGCACCAACTAGTTTATTTTTATCTATTTCCCTTAGCCAGTCGTCTGTCATTTGAGTTAGAGCTGATGTTGTGGAGTGACCCTTACGATATGCGTGTTGAAAGTCTGTTATTATATTATTCAATACTCATATCCCGTTAGTATTGCAGTTTTCTTTGCTTGATCTCTTTTTTTTTCATGTGCTCTTTGGTTTCGTGATCTAACCAGGGTGTACTGGTGTTTTTAATTGTAAGTTTTCTGAGAGAAGTGTGTCTGTCAACTGCCAACGTTACAAATTCTTCAAATTTGTTCAGAGCTTCGTTTGGGTTACATTCTTTTAGAATTCCTCCCAGCTTATGTTCTTCACCTCTTCTGTTAAACATTGAGCTTTAAACATTTTATATGATCTTTTTAAAACTATTTTGGGTCCAGTTTTTGGAATTTTTGCCGTCCTTACGACCACTACCATGTTATGATCACTGCAGCCAATAGGCACTGAAAAAGTTGTGAGACATTTTTCAGGAGCATTTGTGAAAATGGGGTCAATACAATGCAGCTCTTGGTGCCATCATTTCTAAGACATGTCCTTGTGGATTTAGTAGTAGTAGTAGTTAACAGTTTGTTTTTTTGTGAACAGTTTTGAGCGAACCAGTCAATATTAAATCCACCAGTGAAATATATTTCCTGACCCATAACACTGATATAGTCTACCATCTGGCATATTTGATCTGAGTACATAGTGTTGGCAGTCTGTAGCAGCAGGCCATTAACATTGGTTTTAGATGAGGCACATGTATTTGCAGCAAAGTACTTCAATTTCAGAGTTCATCAAGTCTTCTCTAATTTTTGTAGGTATGCATTCTTGAATGAAGAATGCAACACCTGTCTCTTCTGTATATGTTGTATCCCTTGATGTTTAAAGCACTGTCTTCAAATGTCTTAGTGTGTTTCAGATATTGCTAGTATTTGTATATTATCATTATAGAGAATTTCAGTTGTTTCATGTAATTTGTTCCTGATGCTATTTATGTTTACATGTACAATTTTTAGTCCTTTGTCCGGTTTCAGCCATAGGATGTGAGACAGAGATCTGAGAGAGAATCCCTGATCAGTCATGCCATTAAGTGTCTCTAGACGGCTTGGGAGTGCTGCTGCGAGGGTGGATGACCAGTTTATCATGTCTGAGGAAGGCAATGTCCCTCTCTCTCGTGCTGCTCTCAACTTCGTCGTGAGTTCTTTCCTTTTTTGCCTGACTGAGTCAGTGTAGTCCTCATGAATGAAGATTTTAGTTCCTTTGAGGTTGAGCATTGTTTCTGTAATACTTGCTAACTCGGAAAGTCAACAGACAAAAAGGAAGAGCTTTTAACATTGTTTGTTTATTTGACAGTATTCATCATATGCACATATCAGCTCCTTCCTCTGAAAAAATAACTGCAGCCGGCTGCTGATCAATGCAGCACGCACACACCTGTAAAAAAGTGGCACCATCTAGTGGCCATACACTGGTACTACACCCAAACCCCAATACATTATCTGACAGTTTGAGGGTGTTTCCCTCATCTCCTACATTCTTGTTTAACATTATCAAATTATGAACTAATTGAATGAACCTCACAATTGCTTTAGGCTGCAATTTGTGATGTTTCATAAATTGTAGAGTCATTTTCGAGATTATGATCAGGGTACGCCAGTATCTTCAAGCACTGGCCTCACGGGCAACCAAGCCCCTAAATTTGGTGGCCAAAGAACATTTTTGATTACCTAAATGTAAACATATGTAAAAGCCTACAGAAAAGGAAATTTAACACAACTAAACACCGCCTTTCTTAACTGTGATACTCCAATAAATGACAAGACATCAACAGAATAAAATATTGTTGTAAACTTATGTTTTCTCACAGTCTCTTAGTTCAGTCTTTCACTTCATTAATATGATCTTTATTTTTAGCTGCATAATAAAAACACAATGTTAAGGAAATAGATAAATATGGGATACACAGTAAGGCAAGTAAGATACTCCAAAAATATAAAAATGAGGAAGGAAATATTAAAAAGCCTAGCCTTAAAAAGCTACTATACAGGTGTGGCCCCACCTGTATCAGGAACCAATTGGAGCCCATCACATGACCCAGATAATGACATGACATGTGAAACAAATGCAAAATAATTAGAAAATAACTAGTTAATAAAATAAAATAAAATAAAAAAAAGTGTTTTAAAGCCCTGATGAAGACCTGCAGTGGTTGAAACATGTTGGCTCTTTTAATGATTTAGCCGCTACAATGAAAGCTTTTTAATTCTTCTTTCCTCGTTTTCTACTTTGATCTACATTCGATTTCACAGAGCGACCGGTCATCTCTCTCTTTTTCTAAATAGATAATCATGTTTGTTTTGCAAGCTTTTTTAAAAAAAAAAAAAGGCGTGCAAAAAGATACAGGATTGATTTTGATTATATTTAATTAAACTTCTGTTTCTGATTGTTTTGCATTGATTTTATGTAAAACACTTAATAATCTATAACAGCTACATACATTTCTTGTTGTCAGAGTACCTCAGCAGTGTACTTAAGTATAGAATCGAGTAAATGTATCTGGTTACTTACTTTTATCTCTGGCAGAAGTTTGGTGAGATACACTAACTCAAAGTGTCTAACTCCAAACTCAAAGTACCTTTAATGTTGCCTCCAAACTACACACAGCTGAAGTACTTCACTAACATTAACATTTATTTACAGTAAACTTGTCTTGCTGTCACATTAAACTGAGCTTCACTGTTTATTAATAATAATGCTTTTTATTTATAGGTGCTTTTCAGAGCACCCAAGGACACCTTACAAAACACTGTAAAAATATGCTACTAAAAAAACACGAACGATGTATCCATTCATAAAAAAATCAAGCAAAGCAGTAATATACAAAAACAAGTTAATAAAATAACCAGGCAGAAATCATAATTATAAACCCTCTCTCAGTCATGCTGTGTTTCGCTCCATTAGCTGTTAGCTCAGCCAAACACCACCAAACCCTGCTGCCCATCTGCTGCTAACAGCTAACTACTCTTCTCCCAGTGATAACAGCATGAAGACACGCTTCATTATAGTCACTCAGTTTGTCATTGGCTAAGCGATCATTACACATGTATACAAGAAAGGACGGCAGAGGAGATTCCTGCACACCAATGTAAAAATATTCTGTTTATTTAAGACATCTGTGCACAAAAAAGGTGCTCAAAGTGAAAAAACAGTGATAAAAAGTGAGTAAAAACAGCAAACATTTCAGTCGTCACTATCATCGGTGCTTAAAGACTGAAATGTTTGCTGTTTTTACTCACTTTTTATCTTCTTTTTTGCACTTTGAGCACTATTTTTGTGCACAGATGTTTTAAATAAACAGTATTATTTTTGCATTGATCTGTGGACCTTTTTGTGGCTCTCCAGCCCAGTTAGTTAGCCCAGTTTGTGTGAGGGTATCCCTTCTGCTGTCCTTTTTTTGTTTGCCTGTTGTACTGATGCACCCAAGGCAAACTTTTTTTGTTGCCAGTTTCACAGCAGCCTTAAACATATATACAAAAAGTACTTTTGTCCTGGATCCAGGGAAGATTTCTGTTCAACTAAAACGCACCCTCTCTCATCAGCGGGACAATGGGATGCCATTAGTCTCGAGTCCTGGCTAGCTGGCGTCAAGTACTGTTCGCTGTTCTCGTAGAATGTTGATCTAAAAGGAGCAAATGAATCGCAATGTTTGTGAAACTGTAACCTAAGGAGGGATCTGTAGGCAACTGAACAAGATTTTAGTATTGAAAGTGTTCTGGTTTCCATAAGGTGCCTCGGTAGTCTGTTTGTAGTCCAAGTATTATTGATCAATGACATTTGAACGGCAGGTAAACAGTCCAGAGGCAGAACACATTGGCCGAAATGCAATCTCAGAACTGATCAGCTATCGTGGAGTTAGCTTTTTAAAAATGTATCAGCATTGATATCCCGATATGTGTTAACAGAGATTTGCCATAATGGCCAGCACACGGAAGAGAAAGACTTGGTTGGGATGTCCGCTGGCTTCACCAGGTCTGCCAAAGATATTGGCCCTCACCCCCAAAGCCTTTATCGTTGCAGTCAAATATTGGCGATAATGCTCTACCGTCCATTTGCTATTTGCTTTTTTAAAAAAAAGAAAAAAAAATTACGATTTGAGACACACTCTTTCTCAAGAGACGTGATAAATTCATTGGTCACAGGGGATATTTGCTGGCCACAGAGTAACTTTTTGTGGCTACGGTTATGATGAAACCCTCTGATGATTGATCAAATCTAACCCGTGTAATTAACAGGACAGATGATCAGAGGGGTAGCGTTTTTGCCATCATAATGACGACTGGGACTAAAGAATGGGAAGAGTTTCTCAGTGAAGGAACAGTCAGTAATGCTGTGGATAAGATCAGCAGAATCTACATCAAAAAATGAGACTGAGCCCTTCTCATAATCCACAAACACTCCCACTTTCTTCGGCTGATGTTTTACACTGAGATGGACGGCAGAGGCTATGTACTTATCTCCTTCCCTTAAACATATCGTCCAGTAGCCGTTTTTGGGGCTTGCTGTGATCAACCCCTTCCTGTTGATCGACTCTCTGACGACACCTAAATCCCAGGAAGTCTTTCCTTTAACCTGCACCTCGTAGTAAAATCTTCCTGAAGAGAAACTTTGCTTTCCTAAGACATTTACACCAGAATTAAATCTTTCTGGGTTGTCTGGAAGGTTTTGTGATACATCACCACAGTAAACTTGTTTCCCATCGTCAGACAAAATGAGGTAGGAATTTGCTGTATCAGGATCTAGAGTCACATCCTTTGCATACTGCTGGACCCTCTTCAGCTTGGCCTTGGCAAACAATTTCTCCTTCTCTTTCTTGAGTACTTCCTCCAGCTGATTCATAGCTGTGCCCACACTTCCCCCATATGATGGTGGAGTGACGCTGACTTCTGTCCAGCTCTTGGTGGCTGGAATTGCATTCAGGGACGATAAGCTTTGCAGGAAGTTAGGGTGGTCTTCAATGCGTGAGAGCTGCTCCATCTCTGCGTCTCTCTTTGTCAGCACAGAGATTTCCTTCTCCAGCTCTCGGATGAATCCTTGGGCCTGTTTCTGTGTCTTTTTGCGCTTTTCTTCAATTGCCTCGATGAGATCAGCCAAACTTCTCTCAACAGACTGCTGCAAAAAGGCAAACACCTGCATACTGTCTTCAATATGACTGTCTGCAGATTTACTGCTGAACTCTGCTGAGCGATTGATCTCCAAGATCTTCATCTGTCTCTCCTGGATCATCAGCTTAATTTCAGCCTTCATCTCCACCAGCTTGGCCTTCTTCCTTTCATAATCACAGTTAAAAGGAACGGTGTCGTGGTTCTTGAGGTCTAAAACAAGGAAGAACACAAACACATCTGGTCAGTCTTACAGAACTGTTGTTTACTGTGTTGATTGGTATTTTAATTCGGGACGTCCCAATCAACTTCTTATGGCAGTGATCCAAGTCCTTTTTTAATATTGTCTTATACAATACTTGTATTCACTTAAATGTAGATAAAATATGTATCGAATACATTGAAAAAACAGCTGAAGACTAATAAATTTGGCCAGCCTCATTTTTCATGATAATCCAAATACTGGATGTCCTTGTGGCATCTATTGTTTTCTCCACCCACTTTGGATGAAACCACATCCACTTCTGCATGACAGAAGCAGGCTGCCAGATGTCACAACCGATTTTTGTTTGTTTGTTATTGCTTTGGCATGCATATAATGGCTGCCATGTGAAGCAGCTTGAGTTCATCAATGGCTTTGAACACCTTTGCCAAAAAACACTGAGGAAATCTTACCCCTTTCATCCCTCTCCTTAGAGGCAGGACGTTTGGTTTCGACGTCCCTCTACCTCTCTTATGAATTATGTCTTGTTTACATGTGTATACCTCTGCTGTGTCTATATGTTTTTACTGGCGGTAACTAGCTATATTGGAGTTGTTTCAGCAGTTAAAGGGAAATTTATTTCCAATTTTTAACCAGCTCTCATCGTCATGTGGAGCTTTCGTGGCACCGGAAGAAGCCAAGCACACCCTGTCCATACTGCGATGACAGAGCTGGTTTAAAATCAGTTAAGTTTTCCTTGAACTTCTCATATCACTATTTTCCAAGCCACTGTAGATGACGGAAATTCAGTGGCTGCAGCAGCTTGAACTCAACCAGCAGAAACCCTGGGGTCTGGGGTGTAATACCAGGACCGCCCCCTGCCGGATCAGCAAACGTTCTCCTGCCAGCTTTGTAGTCTCTCGTCGGCAGGAAATGAGATTGAGGGACTGCCGGGAGGGTAAGCTAACTAGCTAGCAGCAGTGTCTTTCAAGGGTGCCGGCTAGCAGTAGGCTGGCAGCCAATCATCAGGCCTTGATGTCTGGCAGCTTGCTTTTGTCATGTGGGAGTGGGCGGGGTTTCATCTACAGTGGTTTGGAAAATGATTGACCCGTCATGGTTCAAAATGTTTATGAGCTTCTGTTATTGATTTAATATGAATATGACTCATGAAATTGATGTGACACAGTCTGCTAAAGAGAGGACTTTTCTGGGAACTACAGAAACACTCAGTCCACTTTCGGTTGTACAGTGGTGTTACAGAGTGAAGCTTCTTCCCTCAGAAATGATCTTTGGCTGA
Organism: Epinephelus moara; assembly: GCF_006386435.1. NCBI lineage: Eukaryota > Metazoa > Chordata > Actinopteri > Perciformes > Serranidae > Epinephelus > Epinephelus moara. The sequence goes on from NC_065529.1 coordinate 11,737,716, forward strand.
GTAAAGACATCGGCTGCAGAGAGCGGGCTGAGGAGAACAAAACACAGTACATTCAGTAAAGAAAAGGATCAGGTTTTGCCCGGTTGTATTTTGTCAGATTCAGCCCATTAAAATATGTGAATGCTTTGGATCAGTTTGGGCCATCTTTGATTTAAATTAAAACTTAATTACTGTTTAAGAACTATACATAATATCTAATGAATATAATCATTGATAAGATACATGTGAAACTTCTCAGATCTTTATATTTTTACCTTCCCTCTGCCTACCTTTTGGTGTTGAACTGGTGTGTGACAAATGCTGAACCAGGTCATTCCTGCTGATCTTTTCTAAAATCTTCATGGTTATCTCCAAAGCTCCAGGAAGCTTATATTTTTGCACCATCAGATCCACCACGTCCTGCCTGTCTGCCTCTTCCAGCTTGGCCTCTGAGATGGCTGAAAAACCTTTACAGATGTCATTTTGCTTCAGGAGCCACTTGAACTGCTTGAACTCATCACCTTTCAGTTGCAGCAGAGTGTTCCAAAGATCTTCAGGGGTTGCCATTGTGGTTTTCTGGTGAAACAACGAACACAGATATTATATTTTTCTAATGGGATCATCAAAAACCCGTATTTGACCGAATTGCTCCACTAACCTCGGAGCCACAGGAACTTAACCTGGATCAGATGAAGGGCGTTTTTCAGGTTGCAGAATGCGAGGTGCACCACACTGCCTTTTTTTACTGAAGCCTGCTCCAATCAGACAGAGCACCTTTCTGCATCTTTTTTAAGTCATTGCTAGCAACCACTGAATCACCTTTCCTTAGCTTAATTGCTATGTTGCTGTGAAGTAAACTCCTAAATTTGTACCTTAAACTCTGCATTAAAAAATGCACAAGCAGTGAGCACTTGCCTTGATTGAAGGTGAGAAGCTGTTTCAAAAAAGTAAATTGGACACAAGGACAATAGAGATCTGATGGGTACATGAGACCCTCAGAGAAAGGAGAAATCACAGGGAGTACCACCAGTTGGTCAAGGAGCTTCGCCTGGATGATGGTCAGCGGCGTGAATTATGTTTCCCTGGTTCTCGGGCTGTTGCTCAGCAGGAGCATTTATTGGTCTGGTGTGGCGCAGTGCATTCTGGTAGTTGTAGGTTTTCTCCCTCTTGAGCAGAAGCATCCATTTTCTCTGTTTTCTCTGGTCGTGTAGCACCAGTGTCAGAAGTATTTAGATCTTTCTGCTGCAGACACATCCTAGTTTTATCAAAAGGCCGTCTTTCCAGCACTGAAATACTCTTTTAACTGACAAAATAAGTCTCTGGAGGGATTAAAAACGATCTCAGTTGTTTCGAATCACCAGTGTTCATGCGGTTTTGTACCAAGACTGAATAAAAAGAAAAGAAAACCTCCCTGCTTTAAAATAGTACTGTGAGGCTAGTTCAGACACGCCCTATCTCACCCAGGACAATGTTTGTGATTAAATCTAACAACAGTTCAGATCACGTCTCTACTGCACATACTTATTCATTAACGGATATTCAAAATTCAACACATTTATCACGTCTAGGTATGTTCTGCATGAGCACACCATAATTCTTTATTCACGTTTCCTGACAGTAATCTTACCTGTTAAACTCTTCCAGATGACACACGCTGCTCCTTCTCAACCCCTCGTGTTTGAAAGTCAAATCCTCAAACCTTCCCGACCTAAAGAAAAAAACGTCAGTATGACATCAGAGCAGACCGACCTATGAGCTGTACTTCCTGCTACATACTAATAGAGACATTAAAGGGATAGTTCAGATCTTTTACAGTTGATGTCAGTCGGCAGGCTGGAGTCTGGCTTTAAAGAGGGTGATGTAACAGTTTCAGTTCCCATTGAAAATCCCAAAATTGTTTAGCTTATGAGTCAGACTGCATTGAGAAAAACATTAATTTAACATGAGTGGACACAGGAGCTGCTGGTCTACTGCTGCCTCCATCAGTAACTGTTTGTGTTATTGTGTGACTTTGGGGTTTAAAAGGGTTAGTTCAGATTCACAAGAGTCACACAATAACACAAACTAAACAACTGATTTAAGAGGTGGTAGACCAGCAGCTCCTGTGTCCAGCAGGCTAAAGTTACTGTTTTTCTCAATAGAGTCTGGTGACTTTGACGAGAGCAGTGATTGAAACTGAGGTCGTTAAAGGCTTCCCCATAGTAACATGCAGTCTGCAGCAAGATGTGAAAATATTCTTAATATAGCATACACTTTAACTGATATTGATTTTTTTTTGGTGGCTAAATATATTTTGTTGCTGACCCCGTCCATGGCAGTACATTGCTGAGCTTCCATGACTGTACTCCTGCCTGTTTCTCCAAACTGGGGGCGTGACGACCGTCATCTACTGTAGTTAATACAGTCTACAGTTTACATGACATTGAGGAAATCAATTCATTGTGTTAGTGTGAGTGAAATGGTCCTAAAGTGAATTTGTCACAGTGGGACTAACACACCCAGATCATGTGACTCCTGCACGTATACAGTCAATCAGACCCAAACTGGCCGAGGCGCTCTGAGCATGCTCCACAGTTTCCGCCCCGGGCTTTGACCCGGAAGTCCAATAGCATTAAATGTGTAAGAGAAGAAGAAGCCGGTAACAACATGGAGAAATCTACATCCAGAGCCGTGACTTTTTGGACGGACCAAATGTACAGAGCTGTAAAGTTGTCCACCATGGTACCAGTTAGCTGCTAGCTAACCGTAGCTAACTTGTTTGTCCATTGTTTGGTCTGGAACGTAATAGGTCAACAGGAAAAAGGTCCAATACTAACAAGCTGAAAGGGGGCATATCTCCACCTATCGTAGAGGAGTCGCACATAAAGACAACAGAGTGGAAGCGCTGCTGGGTCCTTCTGTTGTTCACAATACAGGTGCTCTTTGGATACTTCAGGTATTTTGCACTTATTCCTCAGGTGAAGGGCTCATTGCATGGGTCAAACAGTCTCAGTAAAAAATCAAAAAATGCAAGGCTCCTTCAAAAACACACCAAGGCACACTTTAAAGTCTGTAAAGTTAAAATGCCTTTATTTTACATGGCAAAATGGATCAAAAAAGAGTTAAAAAAAAATTACCAACGCGTATCGACCAACATAGGTCTTCATCAGGGTCAGACAGGAGTGACACTAGAGTAAATAATCCGATAATGATAAACTGTGTGATTTACTTAAAATTGACCCCAAACTGTCACAGCTCTGATACAAAAGACATCAAGCTGAAGGACCCACAGCGCAGACGTGTGCAGACAGAGCAGGTGGAAGTAAAGAGACTGTGGTCAGAACAGGCTCACAGTGTGGTAACTAGATATCAGTCCAAATGAACAAATCCAGCAGGCAGAAAGCAGGTGGCAGACTACCTGTTGCTTGGTTACAGAGCAGAGTCAGGAACAGGAAGAGGACACTGGCCACAATAACCTGAAGCCTCTGGTGACATCACACCCAAGAGCTCGCACAGGGGAGAGGGAGAGTGGCTGATACACACAGTGCGCTTAAAGCTTCAAGGACAGCTTCACATCTTTAATAGTTTATTGTTAACATTAAATACTACAATAGGAATTTGTTAATGGTTCATAATTTGTTTGTAAACCATCTATAAACAGTATTTAGATGGTCATTTTAAAGTTGCAATGCTTGTAAATGCACTACCCAGTATTCATGAACTATTTAACAAAGTCTTATAATCATCACTTGCAACTTTATAATTTTATTAATACTCATAGACAGTTTACAAACCAGTCATTAACATCAACAAATACTTGATAAGGATTAGAGTCACCAATTCAGTATCTGACCAAATGTCTCCGCTTCTGTTCCTGAGATATGACGTTAAAACATGATGATGTCACAGTCAAGCTGACCTTTGACCTTTTGACCTTCATTATTTTATCCTGTTAGACATTTGTGTCAAGTTCTGTCATAATTAGTCGATGAATTCTTGGGTTCTGGCCAAAAACAAGTTTAGTGAGGTCATAGTGACCTTTGACCTTTGACCACACAATTCTAATCAGTTTATTGTTCCGTCCACGTGGACGTTTGGGTCAAATTTCAAGAAATTCCCACCAGGTGTTCTTAAGATATCGTGTTCAAGAGAATGAGGCAGATCCAAGATCACACTGACCTTGACCTTTGACCATTGAATTCCAGTCAGTTCATTGTTGAGTTGACGTGAACGTTTGTGTCAAATTTGAGGAAATTCCCTCAAGACGTTGATGAGATTTCACGAGAATGAGAGACAAGGTCACAGTGACCTTGTCTTTTGACCTTTGACCACCAAAATCTAATCAGTTCATCATTGAGTTCAAGTGGACATTTGTGCCGAATTTGAAGAAATTCCCTTGAAGTGTTCTTGAAATATCATGTTCACAAGGATAGGACGTACGTATGATGCCCAACCTGAAAACATAACGCCTCCAGCCACAGATATCACCGCGCAGAGGCATAAAACGTGACTTTTACAATAGAAACACTTTAAACTGGGATCTCTTCAGGTCCAGTGTGAATACCATGAATGATTTCAACATGCAAAACCAGTTTCGCTGCACATACTGACACCTGAGTGCTGATTCAAGACAGAAGAAAAACCTTAATGAGAGGATTAGAGAGCTGAAATGAAACTAAAACTGACAGCTCTGTTCCAGAAGTGAGAATAGCCCATTCTAAGTCATGCTGATGTTTGCACTGACCTCAGTAAGTAAAAAAGCCTTGAACACAACGTTACTCAACAACATAAGCATGCACCACTCCACAGAAAACAGCTGTTTATTGAATATTTTAGTTTTTTGTCGTATGTTTCTGCAAACCACGGATCTGTTATATTCGTACCGTATTATGTAGCAGATATGTTACACTGTGGTTAACTTGATTTGGGTTTAGGTACAAAAACACTTGGTCGTGGTTTGGCAAAAAAATATATTGTGGCTTAAAATACCGTTTTTTTGTGGCACAATGCCCGGGGAAAACACAGCGAGCAACGTGTGGTCTCCAGCTGTTCCAAATAACACTGACATAAAACCTTCTTTTTTCTTTTCTCCTTTTCAAATCCAAATAACATCAGCCGACGTACTTGAAGCAATACACTGATAAGAAGCTAACTCCACTCCAAACTCAAATGTTGTGGAAGAAGAGCAAACAGAACTGCTGTTTGATAGTCAGCAGCTGGACAAACACTCAGCTGAAGTAAAAGTTAAGTATTACCCAGCTGGACTGGGAGCTTACCAGTGTCAGATGAGATGTTGGGTGGAAACACTGAACATCATCCTCACGTAGTCTCAGCTCTGTTTGCTGAGTGGTGGTGAGGAGAAACATTTGTAATTCATTAAAAAAGGAAGGGGACTGTCAAGGAGGAGGAGGAGGAGGAGGAAGAGGAGTGTCTTCTGACTGTGTTGTAGTTTTGTACAGCTGCCACAAGATGGTGATATTTCACTAACTGTACCTTAAATGACCATGACATAATCTGTGCATTCCTGTCCCCACACCAACATACTGTAGGGTCTGTTAGGAAAAGATATAGTGTGTGCGAGGACACTGTGTGTTCAATGTAGTAAAATACCAGGATGTTCTACATGTTCTGCTTTACTGGCTCCTCTGACCACAATCCTCTGCACAGCGGATGATACGTCACATTGACTGACTCCGTCTCTGGTGAACTTGAAAGTGCATGCTGTTTGTTTTATCTCCAAGGTGACGGATATGAAAGCAGGGGGGTCAAAGTTCAGGGTGTGATGTTATGAGACAGTAGCGTGCTCTGATTGTGCGCACACTGCATGCAACAGTACGTACTTTTTAAGGGCAGCTGCAGTACTGAAAGTAAAAAGAAGTATGTGATTCAAAGCACTTCCTGTGTTGATGCTGTTTTATGTGAAGCGTCGCTGCATGTTTTTATGTGACACATTAAAATATGATATGTACGTTTTCTGTGACGAGAGCACATTCGTAGTCTGTGATCAGCTTAAAGTGATCATAGTGTCGTAATTCTTATCTTACAGTTTGATATTTAACAGGGGAGAGCGGGGCGAGTTGAGCCAGTTTTTACTTCTGGTGATTTTTAAGTGAGGGTATGACAGTAATGACTCCATCATCCCTGGGAATCACTTTGGATCTAAACTAAACCATTTTTAAAATATGACTACCCACAGAAAAGTGGTCTCTTGGCTCAACTCTGCCAGGGTGTAAACTGCTCCACCGATTATGTTAAGGTAAAATGAAACCTGTTTACCTCGTACAAAACAAGCCGAAACCAATACTAAATAACTTCTTGAAGTTTTAATTTAAAGATAAAGTCCAACTTCAGAGGACAGATTCCTTCAACAAAGCCAAAATTTTCCAAACGCGTTCAAAATGAAGAACAAATTCCTGTAATTCTCACAAATCCGGTCTCATACTCAACGTCCCACCTGTCAGTGCTGCAGGGGAATATGAACATCTGCTCCCGTCTGGCTGCAACACCGAGTTTTTCCAGTTTCAGTAGTCTCTTGAGCGCATCAGCTCTCAGTCCTTCACCATTGTCTTTGAGTGTGAAGACGGGCTTTCCATCTGCAGTACCCCCAAGACTTCAGAGCTCTCAGACTTCAGGGATCCAGTGTAGTTGTAGCAGACAGATTCTTGTCACCATCATCATCACATCACTCAGGTCATCTTCTGAACAATCATAGTCACTGTTTTATAGACACGTGGAGTGATGATTTTAGGTCTAAAATTAACGTTATATAAAATAACATCAGTTCAGTGTTATGAATGCAACGTAATATTACAGTAAAATAATACTTTGATAAAAATCACAAGTGCCTTTTGGCTCAAATCACCCCACTCCTGCCATTTTTAAAAACGTGCATCACCCTGCAAAACAGAGCTAATATCATGCTAACGGACATGCTGACATGTGAGATTTCAGACTTGTTTGTAGTTGTTCACACTCAAGAAACATGAACAAAAAAAAATTCACTTTGAATAACAAGTAAAGTGTTTTGAACTTGAATGTGTGTCCAGATATAATAATATATCAGTCACAGTTTGATACTTTTATCACTACACTTTACTGATTATACTCATACATTTACTTAAGGAACATTTTCCATGCAGGACTTGTAACAGAGTATTTTTACTGTGTGGTATTTGTTCTTTTACTCAAGTAAAGGATCTAGAACAGTGGTCCCCAACTGGTCCAGCCGGTACGGTCCAGTTTTCTCCTCAGTCATTAGTTCAAGATCCACAAAATGTGATACATCAGCATCATACATGTAGTAGCTGGCTGTGTCTGTCAAGCAGCTGTCTGTTAGTCACTCTCTCCTAACCCGGAAACAGCACTAAAAAACATTAAAATAAAAGCTGGAAAAAAAAGGTGGAAATTCACTTAGAAATAAATAATGTTTTTTAAAAACTTGCAGTCCATTCAGAATGGGCCAGTGAGCCACTTTTGGACCACGACCAACCACTGCTCTAAAACACTTCCTCTACCATTCAGGATGAAAATATCCTCTGTGTTGTATTTTGAGTATTTTTATGTCTTGAAATAATTTAACAGATTACATGCTCTGCCATTTTTTTTAAAGGAATACTTCCTTCCTAATACCTTCAAAATGACCGTTTGTAAATTACGCTAGTTTGTTTTTTTCGCATGCCTCCACAGAAAACAGCTAACTTTAATTTGTTGATTAATTGGGGTCCACGTTCATTAACAGCAAAACGATATCAAAACATCCGTTAACAAACTCTCACATGACTCATGCAGAATAATCTAAGTCTCATTTATCCAGTCGTATAAGCTTAGTACTTCCCAAACACATATTTTTCCTAAAAACCTTAGTATGGAAGTCTGGCTCTAAAGAGAGCGTAGATAAGTTTCACTTTATGTGAGCATTTGTAAACAGATGTTTTGATATATTTTTGCTGTTAAACGTGATACATAATCAGTCAGTAAATTAATATGTATACCATTATCCATGCTAGAAAAAACAAAGTTTTCCTGATGAGTTCGAGGTAACACAGCACCACTAACTGATATTTTAATAGTTTGATGGGTGAAGTATTTCTCTAAGACAATTCTCTTGAGCCAATCAACAGCCATTTGGACAATAACATCAAATATGTAGGGTTGTCTCGCTAAAACAAAACTTTACAGATAAAGAGCCATATTTCTTACCTGGCACAAAGCAGCACATCTGTGCCTGTCGGTCTAATTGTTGGTAAATTGCTATTTTGAGGCAGCAGGAAGTGATTGCGCCATTGACCAACAAAATGCTGGTCTAAAGTCAGAATGGCGCTGTATTGTTCAGCAATTTAAAGGGCGCAGTATTCAGATAGTAAGATGTGCCTTTGAAGGCGGGTTCACAACAAGATTACAGTCTGCTTGTTACACACACAGGGACGTGTGGATGGGTGAAATAATTCTTCATTAATGAGGAAAATCTGAATAACATTATGTAAAATGTGAATGTGGCAGAGATCAGAGCAGAGCTGCTGTCAGACTCCACATTAAGAAAGATGCTGTGCACATTTACACACAAGGAACAGCATCACTTCATTAATCATTACAGAGGCTACAAGTTCTGTTTCCTCTGTCAAGTTTAAAACTACAATTTTTAGGTCTGATTCTAACTGCAGTGACATTCTGTAAAATGTGAACGTAGCAGAGATCAGAGCAGAGCTGCAGAGACGCTGTCAGACTCCACATTAAGAGACGCTGTGCACATTTACACACAAGGAGCAGCGTAACTTCATTAATCATTACAGAAGCTAAAAGTTTAGTTCTGTTTCTTCCGTTAAGTTTAAAACTAGTTTTTAGTTTTGCTGCTTAAATTTCCCACGATATGTTCTGCAGAGACATCACTGCTCTGACTGCATTACGCGCTGCATGCTGCTACATATTTGCCAAACCCACTGTGTAGATAGCAGAGCACGCTTTTAAAGGAAATGGGAGATGACACTGATTGTTTGAATTCATGTGACGCCCAAAACATACCTACGATCAATTAAGGGACTAAATACAACCCCTTTGCTGCTTGCACTGTACTTTGCACTCAGATTATGGACTGTTGAGCTAGCAAAGTGGAGTGTGACACTCGCTAAATGCACTTAAGACAATGAGCTATAGATTGTTTAAAGAGACAAGAGAGATTTGCAGATTTGGTTTTTAAAGCCTGTGGACTCCTTCCTGCTTTATTATTATCGCTGTGAGTGTGTGTATCTGTGTGTTTGTAGCTAATCTGGCAAACTGCTGGACCAGTCAGCCTAATATTTTGTGTGCACATGTATGACTGTATGCTCAAGGACCTGTCATGGTTGGGGTGATCCCTATTTGTCATTTATTTATTGGCTTTTTTAGAGAAGACAGTCAAAGCGTGAAAGGAGGAAAGAGAGAGGGGATGACATGCAGCAAAGGGCCACCGGCTGGAATCGAACCCACAGCCGCTGCAGCAAGGACATTGCCTTTATAAGTGGGACACCTGCAATTCATAATTGTTGAAACACATATTGTACTGACTGTTTGATACCGTCGCTGACTGATGATTCCTCACTCCTCTTAACCCACCGGTCAGGGCAACAAGTTTTCCAGAAATAATTTTGGCTGGAAACAACGAGCCTTACCGTCTGTTGCAGGACACATTTTGGCTCCGTCGTGGCTCAAAAGCTGACATCTGCAGAAAAGTTTGGTCTCATTTTGAACTGGGGCATCTGCAGATTAATTCCATACCTGATACGTTATGACGCACTAAAGTTAGGTACAATACGAGACGAATAAGTCCTAATTTTATGTAATTTTCGCCGCCATCTTGACTGTAAGGCAGCCGGGAGGGACAATTCTACTGAGTGCAGCTGAGACCTGGGGGGTATTCCATCAACGTAGCTAAGAATATCCAGACTAAGGTGTAATCTTGAAGTTTGACTAAACGCCAAATCCCAATCTAGCTCCAGCCCGTTCCATCAAGTGAAATCAGCTGGCTCCAATTGACGCTAATTCAAGCCTCACCTGTTAAGCCTCAACTCATGCACGCGCCCAGGGAAAATAAAAAGCCCACACTAAATGTTGCAAAATGTCAAAAAGCAAAGGAAAGGAGCGAGCGGAGGCTTTTTCTACGGCGGAGCAAACGCTCCTTGTGGAAGTGTATGAGGACTATGAGGACATGATTAAGAAAAAGGCAATACTGCAGCAATTAATAAAGCAAGGCAGGTAGCATGGCGGAATATTGTCGACAGGCTTAATGCGCAAGTGACAAAGAAAATTCAGCATTTCAGCATAATATCATGTTCTATAAATCCTGCATCAAAGGGACAAAATATATGTCGATAAGAACACCTATTAAATCTAACAGTTCAAGTATGCCTAATGAAATTCACCACATGTGTAAATTAATATTAGTGACAGACTGTTTATCACATTTATCTACTGATGTAAAGTTCAGATGATGCATTTAATCAAACTGTTTTAAGTCAATCATCACATTTATCACATCATTGATTATAGATTATGACATTTCTGAAATGATCAGTTTATAGGAAATAATCACATGACATTTATCTATTGATTGTAGAATATTCCATTTAGCAAATCCATCAGTTCAGTGGAGATGAGGAAAACTATTAAGTGAATGCAGGTGAGAGTGAATCAATCATCTATTTCTCATCATTTGGGAGTCAACTGTGAGCTCTGTCCCTGATTATATCAAAATAAGGAAAATCCCCTTAAATGTATGGCATGTGCTATAGGATGAGGAGCAGACAAACCAC
>NC_065529.1:11749182-11760664 GCF_006386435.1 Epinephelus moara
TTACTAGGCTGGGATTCAGGTTAACCACCTTGATGGAACGGAGTTGTGGCTCAGGTTGATGGAACGGAAACTGGAGTTTAGCTCGATGTATCAGGCTTAGCCAGAACCATGGTTTCCATGGTTACTGATGTGAGGCTAATCTTAGCCACTTTGATGGAACAGAACTCTGGCTCACATTAGCCAGACTTGGCCATTTAAGCCTGGATTTGACTTTAGCCTGCTTGATGGAATACCCCCCTGGTTTCGTTTTGAGTTTGTGTTTTGGACATGAAGCGTTTTCCTGTCTGATTTAGCCTTTGTTTTAATCAATAATTAAAACTGTTAGTTTTAATTGCTGTTGGTTTCCTCTTTGTTGCTCTGTTGCCTTCAGACAAACTAAACACTGTTTAAAGTCAAGTTATGAACGACATGGATCAAAGAGTTATGGCTGTTAATAGTTTTTATGAATTAGGCTAGCAGCTCTGTCAAAAACGGACAAGGTGTGTATTCTTATTAGTTTAAGGGACACTTCTGAAGCGTGCTGCGGCACATCTGCTGGAATTACAAGAATTGTCCTCTAGTTTGCTTGTGCCTTTGGCCGTAAAAGAGGAGGTAGGGAATAAACAAAGGACACAGAGAAGGAGAGGAGCAGGTAGAGAAAGAACACAAGGGTACAGGGAAGGAAAGGAAAGGAGGAAGGACTAAAGGGACGCACCCTCAGTGAGAGGAAACAAGTAGAGCAGGCTGGTCTGTGGGAGCTCGTGTCAGTTGAAGGCAGTGAGTCGTGAAGTGAGGAGCTGCTGAGGAGGACGGAGTGAAGACGAATACGAGCCATGGCTGTGAACAGATGCATCAAATACCTTCTCTTCTTCTTCAACCTTCTGTTCTGGGTGAGTCTGAGAAACAAAACTGAAGTCATTTAACATGTTTTTAAAAATGATGTCAAACTTTTGAAGACTTTGACTGACAGGAGTTGTTTTGGACACGTGTTCACGTTTCATCTCATTTTTATAGATGATGTTTAAATCATATTAATCTTGTTTCAAAGAGTTTCTGAGTCACAGGTTGATTTAGTTTGTCACTGGAGGAGTTTCCTCTCTTCAGTTGTTCAGTCAGTGAGTGTGTTACACTGGGCTTTAAAGCTAATATGTGACTTTGTATTGAAACAGTGGTTTATTAATATTGTTTATTTGCCTCTTTTCAACCATTTTAACTTGTCTGTAAGTTGATCAGGTGCTTAACAGGTGTTTTATATTTGATCTTTCCTCTCTTTCTCTTTTACACACATTTCTCATTTCTCTCTCTGTACCTGTTTTAGTCGAGCAGGTGTTTCCTCGTTTGATCCTTTTTAACTTTTGTGTTAAGTTTACATGTTTCAGTTGTTAGTGTGTAGCAGCTCTAGTGTGACCACCATTGGCCTCCCAGTGCTTTGTACTTTCTCAGTCAACCCGTCAGTAGCGTAGAACAGGTTGTGTGGGCTCTCCATTATCTCCCTGCCTCTCCCTCCACAAACAAACGTCTGCTCAGTTTCAGGGCGTGGCTCAGCGCTCAGCCTCCCATCATCATGTCTGACATCTGCAGCCTCGTGTTACTCCTCAGCCCGTGATTAAATTTTAAATGTTGCATGTAAATGCTGGAAACAAGTTGGACAGAAACCACAGCCGTTGCTTCACAGTCCTGTATTTCCTCACATTCTCCGCTGGGAGTTTCCCATTAAAACTTAATGGTCCATGTTGGTTAATCTATAGCTCGACTCAGACATAATGGAATAAGTTGCTACACACAAACCTGACTGTACTTGTTGTAGAAGGTTTGTTGTAACAGTGCTGTAGAAATGCACATGGGATTATTCTTAAAGGAGGAGGCGGCTCATCAAACCAGATGTGGTGGTTTTATCAGCAGGTAGCGCGGGAACGACAACCGCTCAAAAGATTATCAATCAAATGACTTTGGAGCTGTAGGAACGTTTATTTTTTATGTCACTATATTGTTTAGGACGGATTTAGACCAGCAGTTTCCACTTACTTCCAGTTTGTGTGCTAAGCTAAGCTAAAGACCTTGGTACGCTTCAAAAGGAGTGCTTGTTGGATCATCTAAAGGCCTCGTCACACCAGAGAGTGGCACTGTGAATTAATCCATGTGTCATGGTGACAGTGACCGCTCACAGGGCAGCTTGGTGAAATACTTCGAGCTAACAGCTGAAACACTAGTCAATCAAAGTATCTCTCAGATTGTCTTTCTACATTATATTTTCTATAAAGTCTCTAGCCCCTTTCACACTGCCAGATTTTCGGCGAATGTTGGGCCGTTTTGCCGGCAAGCTGCGAGCGTTTAGACATACAGAGCCACATTGGCGAGTTGATCCGAGGGGCCCAATTTTCCGCCTCGTAGGGTAGACATATTGGTGGAACCCTTTTAGTTTAAACAGACCGAGGCAGCCTTCCGCAACGGGAGGGGCTGTTGATGACTTGTGAGAGGAGCTGTTGATGACACCGCACCTGCGAGCCACTGGCGGTGGATAAACAGGAAACAGCTGATAGCAGGAATTAGCGAGCAGCTAGTAGCAAGAGGGAAACACAAACCTGACAGACACTGTAAAGATGAGCAACTGGGGAGACAAGGAATTGCGCGCCCTCCTTGTCCTCACAAACGAAGAGGCCATTAACCGTCAGATGACGGGGACGGTGAAGAACGGGCCGACTTACGAGAGAATCGCCGAAGGACTGACCAGCCGCGGCTTCCCTCCCACGTCACTGTTTACGTCACACGCTGAGCTACACGTTTTGTTACTTGCTCACGCCCCCCATTGCCCCGAAAAAGGCACATTCTGTATAAACAAAAGTAGGTAGGCGGCATTTTGCTGCACTCCCTGATTTTGTTTTTATACTGCCAATGCTGAAAAAAGACTGATTGGGCTTTCCTGCTAATTTGCACAACTCCTGTTTAAAAGGGCTGTTGAAGAGGAAAAATTAAAACCATTGCCAGAGAATGTTGGACAAGGACATTTTTATGAAGTGGTTGTGTTGAAACTTTACATCTATTTACCTTTCAACGACCCTGTGGTTAACATGAGCAGGTTCAGGGACAAATACTACTTGATTATGGTGAGGAAAAAAATCCTGTTTTAAATTAAAATACCTGCTTTAGGCGGTAGAAGCCTGGCAGGAAACTCAGTGATGTCTCAGGAAAAAACAACATTTTTGTGGCACGATCCCAGCAGAATCGGAACGTGCATATTCAAAACCTGCTAATATCCAAGTCTTCATAAAGTTTAAAAGTCAGTTTGTTTCTCTCTCCGAGCAGAAATGTGGACGTTTCTTGTGGACACATTTCTCCACACCAACCTTCAGACTATTGGTTCGTGTACAACGTGTCCATGACAACGCAGAGCTGAACGTAAAGTAACAAGAAGCCTGTAAAATGTTAATATGTGACGAGGTCAGAGTGAGAATGTGTTGGTTTCAGCCTCTGCCCATCAGATATCTAATAATTGTAAACTGAGAAACCAAGTAAGTAGTGTGTCATTCCTTAACTCTTAATTGACATAGTTAGAACTCCTGATATTCAGTGATGGATCTTGGTTTTGAAGTCCCACCACAAGATCTGCAGTGACTCCATCTGACCACCCGAATGAAGAATATCAGGCTGTATCACTGCTTTGTACAGAACAAGACAAAAAGCTGGTGTCACTGCTGAAGAGTAGCCCATGGACGCTTTTGACGTTCTGCTAAGTCCTCACTTTGCACGTTGTAGTGTTATATAAAATATTCTGTCATCAGCACATGTGGACACATCAGCAGAAGTTAGATTGTTTTGTGTTTGCTGTGGTTCATTGGTTTCTCAGCCTGTTGCTGCTCTCCTGAGGCTCAGCTCTCTTTACTTAAATTAGGATTAATAACTTAGAAAAATGGAAGTCGTCCTTCTTGGTTTTCTGTAAGAAATCATCTTAAATCCAAAGTCCAGCTTCAGCTCTGTGTTTAAAATAAACCTGCATCACTTCTGCTGCCTGCTGAGGTTATTTCAGTCCTTCTCTCAAGTTCCCAGAAACGACATTAAATCGATGTTAACCTGATTCTACCCACTCAGTGGGACATGGTGGACATGATGTGTTTACCTAATGATAATGGGATGATGGCGAGGGTGCGGCAGGATTCATTTACTGTAAAGTTTTTAACTTGTGGCTCTGCAGCAGCTTTTAGTTGCTAATGATGCTTCGACACACGACTTTAATGATCTCTGGAGTCAAACATCCATTTAGTGGCCCCAGTGTCTCCTGACAGGGGAGAATACTGTGTCAACTTGGATTCTGACTTTGTTTTTCAGTCCAGAAAAGCATCAGTGATCAGTGAAGAGGTTTAAAGTGTCCATAACTTGCTTTCTGTGCTGACCCTTGATCAGTGGCTCTCAGTATTCTGCATGTAAAGAACCCCTGAACTGATACAGATTAGTTAACGGACCCCCACTGGTAAGATTTCACTTCAGGGACCTCCATCTGTTAGATGGGATTAAGACCAGAATTCTTTAGTTGTCAGCCACAGTTGAGGAGATGATCCTACAGGAAGTAAAGCCTGAGACAAGAGTAATCGTGATGCGGCACTGCTCATGAAATCAAGACAATCGTTCAGTTTGTGATAAAAGCACCAGATTTGGTTCAAATATAGCTTAAGATACTGTATTTAGAAGACATCTGGATATTGAGGCGACCATGGCGGCAAAATCCAAAATGGCCACCACCTGAAAACCATTTAAACTGTAACTTTTGAACCACATGAACCACAAAAGAAAGCTTGGTGTCTTTTACCCCTCATTTGCATATTTCCAAGATGGCGGTCACCTAAAATACAGTTGTTTTTTGTTTGTTTTTTACTCTTTTTTTTACTCTGTGATGCCCTGATATCCAGATGTCTTCTGTATATTTTAAGCTATGTATACCAAATATACCAATATACCAAATTTGGTGCTTTTATCACAAACTGATTGGTCAGATCGCCTCACTATAGAGGGACTATTACTAGTACTTCTGTTCTTCTGTAGTGAATTGAATAGTGAAAATAAAATATTCCCCATTTTTCTGGGGACCATCTGGAACTCCCTCCCCATTCTCATTCCCAGGTTGTCAAATACTGAAGCTTTTTGTACCCCTCGGTGTCTGACAGCAACACAAACGCTACCCCTTAGTGTCTCTTTGTGATGCACAGCTGAACACGTTGTTACACATGGTTAATGCTGTGGAACAGTTGTGGTTAGGTTCAGGCTACAAAACTTCTTGATTAGCTTTAAAAAAAAAAAAAAAAAAGATTTTTTGCGTTAAAGTTACGACATTTGTTACGTAACGTGACATAAACACTTGATGTCAGTGCACTATGACCATATGTAAATTATGTTGGGGTTTTTTTTTTGGTTTCACATGGCCAGCCCGGTCTCATTCCGAAGTCGTCAAATACCGCTGCTTTGTCAGTGGTTTTAGCATCGAACACCTGACACCAAAAGCCACCTGTCCTGGTGGTATGATAGCCTGCCATCAGTTGGTGACGTGGCCAGACGGAACTTTTGGCAGTGTGGTTGGCCGTACGGCACCTGCCATGGCAGCATGATATGCATGTTGGATGGTGTCAGGTTGAAACACTGCCAGTAACGATGTAATATAAGAAGCAGGAAAGTCCGTATAGGGCAGGCAGGTGGGAGGGGTGGTGGATAGGTCAACAAATTCCGGACTTTCACCAGGGAAGATGGTGTTTCCTTCTTGTAGAGCCAAACCTAACCAAGTGCTTTTGTTGCCTAAACCTAATGTTGGTAGCAACATCTAGGAATGTCAACAGCAGACACAGAAGGATACCTAGTGCGTAATATGTAGACTTAAAAGGCCACTGACAAAGCGGCAACATCTGACGACTTGGCATGAGAATGCATGGGGCACCCCAATCTCATCCCTAACTCCTCAAATACAAACACGTGGTCAGTGGCCTTCGGCAGCAGATACTGACACATCAAGGCGCTCCTTAGCAACAATATGAGATGCACCGGGTCCTGTAAAAACGGCAGTTTACTTCAAAAAAGGCACACTACATGTTACAAACTTAAATTTACACGCCGCCCCCAAGCATCCAAAATTGATGCTGGAGGGTACCCAGAGCGTCATAGTTTGACACGTAGGGCCGCTGATCAAGTGTTTGACAAGTTGGGTGTGAGAATGTGTTGACACGGGACACAAACTGCAGCCTCCTGGGTGAAAGTCCAGTTTCCTTTGACCCTGTACAGACTTTCTTGCTCTTAATACTACGACAGTTTCTCTCAGCATCAAGAATGGCTGCGGATGGGTTAACCTTGGAGACAGAAAATGCTAAAGGGTGTCTTTGGTGTTGATAGCACATGCAGAGGGCTGTGATGAAGCGTCAGTATTTGATGACCTAGGAAAGAGAACGGGCTGAGGTCGTCCCTGCACCCCTGGTTGAGACCCGCTGCCCTACACTAACCTTCTGTTTCTATTGTAAAGTTTGAAGAGGAGCTGTGTTAACGTTAATTCCAGCTTGTTAGAGGCTTGACAGTGAAACAGGAACCTGTTAATATTTGTTTGTTTTGCCAGTGCCTGCTGATTTCTTCTGTTCTTACTCAGCTGTTGCTCAGCAGGATCTTTGTCTCTCTCAGTTGTCAGTCTGGTTGAACCATCGAACAGCGTCATATTCTCCATGTATTAAAAAAACCCATCTGTTTGTAAAGAGGACTTTCTACAAACTAAATGCATCAAAGTCCATTCAGACATTTAAAGGAATCCTCTCACACATCTGACACTTGCTTTCAGGACATTACAAACTTCTGAACTGTATTTACGTACAGTGTAACTGAATAATTGTCTCTCGCTGGTTCCTCTTGGCATCTTGAGACCTCTCAGTCTGTCTGCGGCGCTTTCTGTGGCTTCACAGGCGAACTTCTACAAACATGTTGACATCTTTTCAAACAGCAGTGCTTTCACGGCTTGCACGACAGTAGAGATATAAACAATTATGCGCGGCTCTGTCTCTGTACATTAACGCCTTTTAGCAGAGTGCTCATATACTCCATGAATAATAGATGCTGCTTTCAGGGACCATTCTTGCACAGGAAGAGGACGATCCAGACAGAAAGAAAACGTGCTGCAGCTCTGCAGCAAATCATCATTTTTTACATTAAAAAACATATGATATGTGTATATAATGAGACTTAGTACCACAGCTGACTACTAATATACCCAGTACTATACAAAGTACATTAAACTTTTGCTCCATGTTGATGAACTACAACATAAAAAGGCTCTGACATGATCATCATTCTTGAACAATATAAAGGAGCTGTTCTGCACACGTACGTTCAGGACTTTTAGACCATGATATTTCTACTTTTACACACCATCCAGTCGCCAAACAAAAATGCTGTTATGTTTCTGAGAGCCACAGTACGTTACATTGCACATTTCTAAAGTGACTTAGTATATGAGCTGACTTTGTCATGTGGAGGTGGAGGATGACATAACACCTAGGGGAGACACCTGTCGCTGTTTTTCCACCAAGGATAGTGCCATTTTTACGGAGACATTACTGTGTTCTCTGCCAGGATAGTTCCCCCCAGGACCGGGTATTTTTAGAGTTGGCGGTGTGACTTTGTAATGAAACAACACCTGCGCTTCCTTCTACAGAGCGGTGATGTATAGACAAATAAAATGGCAACCGCACAAACGTTTGTCTGGATGGACAATGAGGTGGAGCTGCTACAGTAGATCTACACTTTGCTGGAGAAGCATTGATAAATTCAACAAACAGAGCTCGGGAGTCCGCCATTGTTGTTGTGATGGTCGACTTTCTCGCATGCATCTATGATGCGCATGTGCGAAAAGTCTCCGTTTTCAGACAAACTGTTTAATGCAAATGTACGTGACAACGGAGACAGTACTGTTTCCAAAAAATTGCACTCTGGAACCCGTTTTCAAAATGTTGTGTTTTCAGGCACCCAAAACGCTGCTGTCGTGTTAACGATCGGCCAAAACTAAAGTTTACCGTTTTCGGTTCCAATCGTTGTCGTAGAAACAGGACCAAAGCCATAACCTGATCTTTTCCAACCATAACCAAGTGTTATTTGTGCCCAAATCTAACACATGGTAACCATAGTATTGTTGAAACTTATGGAAGAAATATTTGCAGAAACCAACATTTTTTTCTGGCCATTGGGTCGTAACTTGAGTAAAGGATCTAAGTCTCTACTCTAAATATATTTCTATACTGATGTTGGTTGATAATCGAAGAGAAAGACATTTCCAGAACACCTGCCATGTTTTTCATCATCATGTATTTCAGTCAGGTTGGTGTCTCAGTAAAGCAGAGGACTGCCGATCATCATCAGAACCTTAGCCTGATAGAGACAGTGTCTGTCTGAACTTACAGCCACAGAGACGTCAGGGGCCCTGGACCCTGTGGGTTGTCTCTGACAGGCTCAGTGGGCTTGTGTGTGTTTGTGTGTGTGTGTGTGTGTGTGTGTGTGTGTGTGTGGTTATGACATAATGATACTCTGATGGATTTACAACAAGTCCAGCAGATCAGTGTGTGTATGTTACACAATGACTTATTACCACTGTGTTCTCTGCTGCAAGTGAGTCACAGCTGAGGAACGAGTCGCCCACTCTCTGGTTTAACTGACAACATGAGCGCCCTTTAATTATTATGATTATCACAATATTTGTTACTTAATACTCAAGACTGAGA
Source organism: Epinephelus moara (assembly GCF_006386435.1). Lineage (NCBI taxonomy): Eukaryota > Metazoa > Chordata > Actinopteri > Perciformes > Serranidae > Epinephelus > Epinephelus moara. The sequence continues at coordinate 11,757,891 of NC_065529.1, forward strand.
AATAATTGGTGTGTGGTTGACAATCGTGACCTCAACAACATGAATGAAAGGACGAGAATCCAGATCCAAACGTGACAAACATATTTATATTGTCTGATTTAGACACAAGACAGAACAAACAATAGGCGTAAGTTAAAAGACAGGAAGAAGATACTTTAATCCTGATTAGCTATCATTAAAAAGTATTAAAGGGACAGTTTGGATCATTTGAAGTGGGGTTGATTGAGGTTCATATCCATCGTCAGAGTATTGACCTATGCTAAGCCACGCCCCCTCCACTCACTCGGACAGACTATCAACATTCAGTGACTGGCGCTATGGCAGGTGTCACAGTACACGGCATTTCACAGGAGGCAATTGATGATTTTTGGGGACATAATGATCAGATGTCATTGAGAAGTAACCAAAAGGGCCTAAACTACGCATTGGAGGGATATATTCATCATTTTATTGTTGAGAAGGTCGATGAAAAGCTTAAATTACAAGCCAAAATTTACAGGTCACAGTGTACGCTTGTGAACCGCATCTGGTTGCCGTCACCATCAAAGACAACAAGTTAAAGTGCCACTGAAGTTAAGGTTTTTGGCTCAGAATATGAGAAAAGGATAACGGCCTTTTTACCATCTTTACCAAGAGTGTCTCTCCGTTAGTTTGGTGCTACAGTATTTACACTGAATCATTCAGCATAACGTTTGCCAACCTTTGTTATCTCTGCCATTACAGATAAGTTAATGAAGCTAAGCTCCAGAAGTTAACGTTAGCTTAACTAGAGCCCTTTGGACAACAGCTAACAATGATGTACGATCACCAAAGTACAAAACTAGAACAAAATAGGCTAATGAACTCCCAGCAAACAAGGTGACATGATGAACAACGCAGCTAGGAGCTAACGTTAGGCTAACTTTAGCTAACGTTAGCTAGAGATGTTAAAGATAACTTTATATTTCTTTCCAGCAAAGTGACAATATGTTGCCTCAAACACAATGTTGACTTACCTTAGAACAGATGTAGACATCATTGTTAATCTTATTCACGTTGAGTTGATGTTGTGGTCTAACGTTACCACACAACTTTATCCAAAGGAGACACTTTTCTCGGTTGAGATGTGGTTTAAAGTGTAAAAAATACACCTGGTCGCCCAGCCTCTCAGGATACCTTGTGTCAGAGTTGCATGTACCCCATGCACACCGTTTGACCATTTTTAAACTTCAAATCTCAGAAAAAGCTCATAAAACCGAACAAACTGACTTTCTGTAATGCATTTCAATGGACGTCCAGGCAGAGAATGTCCCAGTGTATGGGAATGGCTATACGCACTGTGATTGGCTCATCGTGTTTGAGGGCGGGACTTAGCCATAGGTCAGTTACACACAGTAGATGTCAGTCAGCACACCAGTTTGGAGAAGCAGACTGGAGTACTGACACAGAAGTGAAACAGGGGGCAGCGGCAAAATGTATTTTAGCTGTCTAAAAAAATCAATGTCAGTTTCTTGCAGTTTCTTGAAAATGCTCTAAATATAGTGTACAGTTAAACTCATTGATTTTACATTTAGCTGCTGCACCTGTTCACAACAGGACTTTGTTTAGCTTCTCCAAGTTGGGGACGTGCCGACTTGACACGTACTGTTTGGACAAGAACTTCATACAACCAAATGATCCAAGCAACACCTCACTCTGACCTTGTTAAAACAATAATGGCGACCGGCTACATATCATGCCGACGTGAAAGGACAGCTTTCTTCGTTGGTGTCTGACACTGGAAGTCGCTGACCAAGTGCCAGTATTCAACGACTTCAGAGCGAGACCGGTTGGACCCTAGCTATCCTTTTAACTTCAGTCTTATAAATATTCATCTGAATAACTTTGCCCCCAGTCAGCTTTGTTCTGATCAGTTGTAAGTTTGTGATCCTTCCGTCAGCTCTTGGTTCAGAGCCGACGTGCTGCTGCGAGCTCAGAGGGTGTGTTAGTGTGTCAGACCTGTTATGTTGCTCTGCAGGTTTCTCTCTCTCTGTGTGAGTTCATGTTACTGTGACTCAAGTTTTAGTCGCTCTGCAGATGTTTAGGTGATAACAAAGATCCACAGCTCTGTGCAGACGCTTTTCATTCAGTGTTTGTGTGGTTTTTTGGGACCCGCCTGCAACTGTTGGCAACCAGCTTTAAAAGTAAACACCAGCTTTGTATGGGGTGGGTTTTTTTCCTGGTGATAAGCAGGAAATCTCTCCTTCACTGTAGAGTCTCACATCCAGTAACTGAAAACCACACAGTCAAAGTCCTGCATTAAACATGTTCCTTCAGTCAAAGTAGGAATGTATCATCAGTACAATGAAATAAATCTACAGACAAAGCAATGATAAAGAGGTCGTCTTTTAAATATGTGGTAAAACCAGAAGGATCCTGAGCAGCTGGAGCAGTTTCGTTAACGTCAAAGGTTTTATTTCATGAGGGCTGACATCTCGACATCAGACCCAGTGTGAGCAGACTGATGGAGGTTTGTTCCTCAGGCAGTGTTTCCACCAGCAGCTTCGTGTTTGTCATTCAAACAACCTGAGCTGTCGTTCCTACAACACCCGAAACTCTCTGACACTAAAGTGGAAGAGTTTCTGTCTGTGCCCTTTGATTTTCTCTACAACCATTCATCTGATTCCTCTCACACTTTTATTTATGTTATCTTACTATATAATGTGGAAAACACGTTTTTCTCCTCACTGACTTGGTCAATCCATGTGAAATTTGGCACAGTGGTAGAGGGTCATGGGAGGATGCCAATGAAGCAA
>NC_065529.1:11760825-11765595 GCF_006386435.1 Epinephelus moara
CCCATCAAACAAAATGGGGGCGCTAGAGAGCTCATTTCTTATCTAGGCCTAACCGCCATATGGATTTTTACTTGGTTTTGCGCGTTCACGTGAGGGGAGGTAGTGTCCCAATTCTCCGTCGGGTTAGCTCTTAACCTCTCCAAATTGGGACACCACCTCCCCTCACGTGAACGTCTTGTCTTGGCCCTTCCCCTTGGTAAAACCAAGGGGAAGGGCCAAGACAAGGGCTAAGGGGAAGAAATGGAATTGGTCCTAGGTCTGTAAGGGCTTAGGGCTGGAGTCAACGAGTCTGTAAGGGATCCATTTGGGGGAATGTGTCTCAAATTGCATACTTCCATTAGTACACTGCACTTACTGGAAGTGACAATGGCTTCTTTTTGTTCTTAGTCCTTTTTCTAAAATGGCAAATTGCAAACAGATGGAGCATTATCGCCAACATTTGACGGCTTCTATTCAACAACAGTTTTGGTGCTTAGTGCAAAAAAGATGTAGAACTTACATCTGTATAACAGCGCAGTGTTCAGTGCAGCCAGCTCAGGTTTGTGATCAAGTCAAGTTTGTGACGTAGCTATGGCGACTGTTGAGGGTGAGAAGTGTCCGTCAGTCCACACTTTTGGATCATTTTTCCATACTATGCAGTGTGAACACACTTGTGCTCTCAAATGATAAAGTATTTAGTGCAGAGGTATGTGATTTGAGACACACTCTTATACTGTAGCATTGCTCAAGACCAACTCTGTCATGACAGGTGTGTTCAGGACCAAAGGAAACGCAGTGTGAAGTTGTTTGTATGAGCGGTTCTTGAGAAAGCCACAGGCAGTGACACCTCAGGCCGAGAATTCGTCCTGTCTCGACAGGAATGTTTTAAGGAACTTGTTTATTCATCAGTAAAACACCAGAAATGTATCATATTCTGTAATAAAGGAGCCGTCCTGCATGATGAGGACTTGAAGTGCAGTTTGCTGATAATATCTCTGAACAAAGTCACCTTTTGATTTCAGGGCTTTAACTTATAACAGAGTATTTTAAGAGTGTGGTGTATCTGCCGTCACTTCAGTAGAAGTGAAAATGTCACATTCTTGCTTTAATTTCAGTAAAATATCTGAGTCTTTCACCTCCCACTGCTGAAGCACTGACGTGACACTGAGCTGAGGTTTTGTCTGATTGGTCAGACGATAAATCACCAGACTGACGAGGCTCTGGTTTCACTGGTCAGGTGTATGTTTAGGTGTGACTCACTAAATCCTGGACATGCTGTTGTTTGTTGTTCAGCCTCCTGAATAAGGTCAGGGTGTGGTGGCACTACAAGTGTGTGTGTGTGTGTGTGTGTGTGTGTGTGTGTGTGTGTGTGTGTGTGTGTTTGCTGACATTGTAAGCACAGAGGTCATGTCCTCTTTGTGTTTGTCATGTCTGTTTCCGTTCATTCAGAAGTCGAATGAATCATCCATTTAGAGTTTATTTATGGTCTAAAAATATTGTACAGAGTCACAGAGAGATGAACGCATGAATGAAGTCAATGTGAACCACTGATGTCATATTAAACCGATTGCAATGGAGAATAGGTGGCACGGTGGTGCAGTGGGCAGCACCATTCTGAGGTGGAGGAGCTCCCTTCTGTCCCTCTGACATGTTCTCCCTGTGTCAGCGTGGGTTTCCTCCAGGTGCTCCCACATGTTCTCCCTGTGTCAGCGTGGGTTTCCTCCAGGTGCTCCCACATGTTCTCCCCGTGTCAGCGTGGGTTTCCTCCAGGTGCTCTGACATGTTCTCCCTGTGTCAGCGTGGGTTCTCCAGGTGCTCCGACATGTTCTCACTGTGTCAGCATGGGTTCTCCAGGTGCTCTGACATGTTCTCCCCGTGTCAGCGTGGGTTCTCCAGGTGCCCCCCCTGCTCTGCGCTGCACACAGCTCTGAAAATGAAATATTGATGGCACATAATCACTCACAGTCCTGTGTTTGCGTTGGCTAATTGTGTTGAGTGTTGAATAATACATGTCACTCATCAGTGGAGAGCCCCGCCCACCAAAGAGCTGAAGATCCAGATCGCTGACTCTGAGGATCAGCTGCTGTTCTGTCTCTGCTCCAGTTTGATTTATTGTCAGCTAAAGATGAATCAACCTGAAGGTGCAGACCTCCACCGAGGCCAGATGTCTCGTAGTGTTGAAGCTGCAGCATTCAGAACAGCAAACCACGACTGTCTGTGTAGAGATATAGTGGAGTAATGGCGTCCCCACTGGCGAGCACTACCACTACCATCCCACTGGATGGTCATTGTTAGCACTGCACTTCTAGCTGCCACCATACTGGATCAGCCACCTCTGCGTTTGCTTGTGACGTCCGATGTGAAAGCTGTGTGCATGTTCAAATTCAAAGGTTCTGTATGTGGAATTCAGAACATTCCTAGAGTCATGGGAAACCTGACAAAGTCCTGCAGCTCAGGAGGCAGAGTGGGTTATCCAGCAGTCAGAAAATTGGCGGGTCAATTCCTGCTCCCTGGTTCCCGCTGGTTAGCTCATGACTGCCCTCATACGGAGATTAACCCTAATATTGGGACAGTGTCATTTCCAAAGTGTAGCACTAACCCACCAGTTCTCCCCTGGTTAACACTGTTAGCTCTGTCAGCACTGTTGCCATTTTTTAGCATTGTTTATGGAGCTAGCACCGTTAGCTGCTAGCCGCCAGCTCAGCCACCTCCATGTTGAGAACCGTGTGCAAACAGTTCATGCACCTTGAATTCAGCAAAGAGTTCCTTCAACAAAATCAAATTTGTGTATCCGCCCCTCGATTCAAATCTGGATTCACCAGTCCAGATGAAACCGCATTTCGAGAACATCTAGCTTCAGTTTTGTGACGTGTTTCCGAGTGAAACAGGATAGATGGGCGGGATATAACGTTGGGACAGTTTCATTTGATGATTGAAAAGTGGGTGTGTATAACAGTTACGCTCCGAGGGTGTACAACGACGGGATAGCACGATCCGAGAGGGATCTGAAGTCCATTGTGTGATTCATGTAACGTTGCAAAATCAGAAGCCATCACAGGCACCACTTTCCCTAAAGTGAATAAATTATTTAACCACGTTATTTTGTCACATGCTGTTGCTAGCTAGCTCACTTAACTTTAGCTCCGTGCAGCTCTGTCGTGGACCCAGCAGTCAAAACACAAAGAACACAGGTTTAAGTTAAAAAAAGGTGGCCGTATTTTCCCCCAAAAAATAGATTTTATAAGGTACATAACTGAAGGCAACAGAATTAAAGTTGCAGGACCTTTAAAGAGGTCGACAGAATGAACTAGACATTAACTGACAGACACCAAGAATGAGGCACATCAGACCAGACTAAACACACAGTGGAAACTAAACAGACTCAAAGAGACTCTGATCTGATCCATTCAGAATGAGCCCACGACCCACCTTTGGACCACGAGTTGGGTTGCGGTCCAAAGGTGGGAAGAGCGGAGGCTGTTAAAGCGGCACTTTGTCGTCCATGATGTCAGAATCACAGCTCCAGAACACGTCTCTTTTTGTCCTGACGGTGGCGCTAGAGGAAAGGCGCTCATCCTCAAGGAATCACAAGTCTACTCAGTAAATTTCAGCCCAGTCTGCCTGTCAGGTTTTGAGACGTGCTGTGTGTAAATCTGACTGTGAGGTTTGAGTTGCTGCAGGTTTCACTCCACTAGGTGGCGCCAGAATCTCAACACAAAAAAACACCTGTTGCACATTTTGTATTTACATGAGATGTCTCTGTTCTCCTGCAGATCAGTGGGTGCATCATCCTGGGCGTCTCCATCTACCTGAAAGTGCACAAGGATGGAAACGAGGTGAGACACCACATCAACATTAACGCAGATGAATCTTTATTGTTCCTTCTTTCACACCTGAGTCAAAGTTTTCACCTCCTCAAGTCTCAAGTTATTTATTTTCATATGAGCAGCAATTACAGAGATGTTGGCAGTAAAACTCTTAGAGCCGGTCACAAGTGCTCTTATTAATCTATCTCTCTGTTGTCAGCGGTGTGACGTACTGACTCACTGTCTCCCACCAGATCACAAATGAGTCTCTTCCGGGCGTCGACCTGATGATCGCCATCGGGGTCATCATCATGGTGCTGGGCTTCCTGGGCTGCTGTGGAGCCATCAAAGAGAACCGCTGCATGCTGCTGCTGGTGGGACTCAGCACGTTGTTCTCACCACATGCCAAACTTTACTGTTACAGTTACTGTGACTTGTTAATTACTTTTTAATGCTAAAGTATTCTAGGATTTTATTTTTACTTGGATGAATTTTGTTTGACACACTGTACAGTGACTTTTAAATGAATTTTTATGACTTGCTATGTCAGTGAAATTTCACACATACTATTGATTTTTAATGAAATTTTATGAATTTTATTCCATGACTTTTTTATGATTTTTCAAAGAAATTTTAAGGGCATTTGATATTATGAGTTATTTTAGGACAGACTTCACTATGATTATTTTATGACTTTTCAATAAAATCTTTAGAAAAATACAATACTACGAATTTTAGATTACATTTTATGACATACTTTGCTATGATTTTTAGATAAACTTTTAAAAGGATAGTGCACCCAAAAATGAAAAGTTTTAGAGTCCTCACATCACTTGCAGAGATCCAAGGGGAGAGGAGGTAGCAACACAACTCCACCTAATGGAGGCTGAGGCGCCCCAGGATTCAAACGTCCAAAAACACATAATTGAAACCACAAAATATCTCCATACTGCTCGTCCGTAGTGATCCAAGTGTCCTGAAGCCC
>NC_065529.1:11765601-11770688 GCF_006386435.1 Epinephelus moara
ACATGATTGAACCCACAAAATACCCCCATATCTCACTACGGAGGAGCAGTATGGAGATATTTTGTGGTTTCAATTATGTGTTTTTGGACATTTGAATCTGGGGCGCCGTCAGCCTCCATTAGGTGGAGTTGTGTTGCTACCTCCTCTCCCCTTGGATCTCTGCAAGTGATGTGAGGACTCTAAAACTTCACCTGAGCCTCCCTCGGCATATGGGTGAGTAGATAATGGCTGAATTTCCATTTTTTGGTGCACTATCCCTTTAAGGGCATTGGTATATTGAAATATAAAGGACATACTTTACTTTGACTTTTTTTCACATTAAATTCTTAGGACAAACTATACTATATATTTTTTTACATTATTTTTTTAGGTCACACTATACAATGGCTTTTTACTACAAAGTTTTGCGTGAATGTTTTAGGACAAACTACACTATGACTTTTTAAATGAGAAGTTCGGGACATAATATATGATGACTTTTTCCTACATTTTTTAATGACGTACTGTACTGTGAGTGTTTTAATTAAATTTTCAGAACATACTATAACTTTTTGATCAAATCTTTATGACATACTCTATTATGGTGTTTTTTTGATGATTTGTTTTTAGCTCGTACTATAGAATGACTTTTAAACCAAAAAATAGTAAATACTACAGTAGTACCATGACTTTCAGGTTATTGATAACTTTGCTGTGACTTTTAAATAAACTAAAGGGCATTCTGTGCTATGAAATAAATAGGACATACTATACTAAATACTAAACAATAATGATTTATTTTTACATTATGTTTTAACGACAAACTATACAATGACTTCTATAATAATTTTTTTTTAATAAACTGCACTATGACTTTGAGATGAAATTTGTAGGACAGACACACTTAGACTTCTTTTTACTGAAACTGTCATGACATACTTTACCATGACATCTCAATGACATTTATAGAGCAGACCATACTGTGACTTTAAATGTTTGTGACATTTGCAGCTGTTGATGTTTGAAACCTCAGCTCAGTCATATATTCAAAGATCATTTTCATAAACATAATTATCATCTCAACATGATTATATGCTGCTTTTCTTTTTCGCCTCTGTTCCCTCAGTTCTTCATCAGCCTCCTCATCATCTTCATTCTCCTGCTGGCGGCGGGCATTGTGGCAGCCGTGAATGAAAAAAAGGTACAACAGGAAGTGACAGCGTCCTTGAGTCACGTGCAGTCTTGTAAGTTTGTCGGTAGTGTCAGACTTGATGTTTATTTGTTTGTGTGCAGGTGAAGGACTGGATGAAGGAGCGTCTGGAAAAGTTCCTCCCACTGTCAAGCCAACCGCAGAGCGTGAGGGAAGACCTGGAGGCACTGCAGGCGGAGGTAACACACACACACACACACACACACACAAACACACCTTGCTTACCATATCGTCACTCTTAAAGTCAATTTACTCTTCATAAAGAAATTAAAGAACACACACACACACACACGGTGCCAGAGAGGAAAAACTTTATTAAATTTCTATGAAAGATAAAATTATTGATAACCAGCTGGTGGAAAATATACAAATGAGGAATGATTTGTTATTTGAGGGTAAAAATCAGCAATTAGTGACAATTATTTATCAAAATTACAATTACAGTACATAAACCCTAACCCTCATGAACAATCAGCGTGCATGACAAGTGATTCTGATTTGTTTCCACAGATTAGTTTACATTTATGACACATATATTTGAAAAACTTGATACCTGCTTTGTGGATGTAGACCCACTAGGGGGCGCACATGCGTCACCATCCTATACTATGATATCTTTGATCACATTTTTTGACATACTTATTTAATGTTTGACATACCTTACCATAGATTTTTAAAAATATTTTTTATATACTATACCATGACATTTTTCGTGACATGTTTTGACATACTATACTAATACTACTAATCAACTCAAGTTACTAATACTAACTTGAGTTGCTTTTTGGCATTTGTGCTGTAAAACAAATGTAAGATTGATGATCCAGATGGTTGCAGGTTAATATTTATTTTGGTTCTGAAATGAATTAAAGCTCCAGTGTGTCAGTATTTTGGGTCCAGCCTGCTCTTTATAACCTGCAGACTGTTGAAAGGAAGTTTAGAGGTTATTAATGAACAGTTAATGAGCTGACAGTTGACCCTCATGTGTTGTTGTATTTTCCTTCCAGCTGCAGTGTTGTGGTCTCGTAAATGGACCGTCGGACTGGGACAAGGTTCCTGACTCCTGCCTCTGCAACACCACCGTAGCAGCCTGCACCCCCGGCACCCACTACAGCACGGTGAGACCAGAGCACAATATGTTCAGTTACAGTACTCAGGGAAAATATCAGTAGTTGGTCAAAACATACAGCCGTGTGATGAAGAGCATGATGATGTCCTGGTTTCCTCCTGCAGCCCTGCTCCACCCAAATCATCAAGCTGATGGAGAAACACATGGAGGTGGTGCTGGGTATCGCCTTTGCCATCGCCATCCTGCTGGTGAGCACACACACAGAAACACACACTTAAATTTCTCACCAGAAACTGCTGCTAGACATACAGATAGTTAAGATTCGTCCTACAGAGCGTCAATGAATGACGCTGTGATATATGATAAAACCATGTTTATATTAAACAGCCTTTTACATTAAAAATACACAAAACTACTTGACTGTCTCCATTTAATACTTGTAATCCACTACATCTCAGAGAGACACATTGTACTTTTTAGTGCACTACAAGGATTTGATAACTTTAGTTATTTTGCAAATTCAGATTATGAATACAAAATATACATTAAATCATGATATATTAATATAGATTAAGTGACCTAGCAGTCTATAAAAATATTTAAAATGAACTCCACTTTAACCAGCTGCAACATTAAATTTATAAACAAATGAATACATCATTAACTATAATCCAGTAATATATTATTATTTATTTATTATTCTGAAACAGGCCGTTCAGCATAATAAGTAATATTGGTACTTTAAGTATATTGTGTTGCTAATACTTTTCTACTTTAACTTGTAAGTACCTCTACCACCACTGGTAGTAATAGAGGCAGGTGCCTCATTTGTGGATAATCAAACCTAATTAGGAAAACAAGTGGGCCCAGGATCAAACCATGGGGTACACCACATTAATATTAAATCTTCCTGAACAGAACTTCCCAAGAGAAGCAAAGTCAGAAAGAAACCTGCTGAGCTACATTGCTAGATTCTTAAAAGGAGATCATTGCAAAGTCTTAGCAATTAATTATATTTCCAATTGAGGTGTTTCAACTAAAGTCAAAATATAACAAATGTTTGACCAGATTCGATGATTTACAGGACAAAATAAAACTATATTTTATATATTTTTTAAGTATCATGTCTGCGTTTAGGGTTTGGTTATCTGAAGTGTTTCCTCTCTTTCCCTCGACAGATTTTCGGCATGGTCTTTGCTATGATCCTCTACTGTCAGATCGGCAGGAAGGAGGGTGTCACCCCTGCCACCACCGCCTGAACACGCACTTGTGATCACACCCCCTCACTGCCTGGCAACGGCCAATCAGCAGTGCCCACATGACCCATGTAACCTCAGTGCTACTGTAACCTATGCTTTTACTGTGGAGGAACACACTGATATTTTGGTTGAAATTAAATGTCATTAATACAGATAATACACGGCCTGATGTCTGAGTACTGACAATAAACTATATACATATTTTAGGTAAACATGAGAATTTCTGCATGTGAAAAATTAACAAATTAGTGTATTTTTAATTAACTAAATGAATAAAATTGTTTTTCAACAAGTGGATTTCCCACTTGTGTACATTGTATGGACGTGTGTTTATGCTGTGGACAGTTCACACTGTGGCCTCAAGGAACAAAATTTAGGAAAATGACTGTGTTGTCTGGGGCTTAATATGTATGGGCCTCCATTACTGTAAAAAAAAAAAAAAAAGTTAAGTTATGTGAAAGGTGCCTAAACGTATAATGAAGTACAAAATCATAGTTGTCTTGGTATTTCTGCATTATTAGGCATTATTTTTTGTTAGATGCAGAAATGGGCTTCCACTTTTTTTCTTTGTCCAAACACTGCTGCAGCTGTCTGTCATGTCTGTCGCCATTTTTGGAAAATGTTATAAGGTAATCCTCAGGAAGTTAAAGTTATGGTGTGTGCATGTTCGTTCTAACATAACTCCGTAAACCTTTCAGAAATACAAGATACAGTAATAGAATGACATAGCCATGAGAAAGCATTACACCTTGAATTTAATGTTACACCACATTGTTATATTACTTCAATCAATCAATCAATCAATTTTATTTATAAAGCCCAATATCACAAATCACAATTTGCCTCACAGGGCTTTACAGCATACGACATCCCTCTGTCCTTATGACCCTCGCAGCGGATAAGGAAAAACTCCCCAAAAAAAACCCTTTAACGGGGAAAAAAAACGGCAGAAACCTCAGGAAGAGCAACTGAGGAGGGATCCCTCTTCCAGGACGGACAGACGTGAAATAGTACTTATCAACTTTTAATTGTTTTATTAAAGTGTATAGGTGATCTAATCTTTTGGAGCAAAATTTCTTTGTCTTTGCACTCTGAATGTTGTTTCTGTTGCATTTTTTACGTACACTGGTTGAAAACTGTAAGGATCATTTTTTTGTCACCAAACTAGTTTGGGGACATCAAGTGTCACATGATCGAGGAAGGGAAATAAAAACTGAGAGAAACAAAATCAAACTTCTCATGAGTATCTCGTCGTTATTATCTTTATTTATATTCTGAGGGACTGCATTATGACTATAGTTTATTCAGCATACTCAACTACTTATTTCACGTACTGCACGATGACATTTTTTTATAATTTTTAATATGCATACATATGCATATGCATTTTTTTCATGATTTCGGACGACATGCTATACTATGACGTTTTTTGATGATTTTGGACGACATGCTATACTATGATGTTTTGTCATGATTTCGGACGACATGCTATACTGACGTTTTTTGATGATTTCGGACGACATGCTATACTATGATGTTTTGTCATGATTTCGGACGACATGCTATACTA
>NC_065529.1:11771188-11786188 GCF_006386435.1 Epinephelus moara
TTTCAGACGACATTCTATGCTATGACGTTTTTCACGATTTTGGACAACACGCTATACTATGACGATTTTTTGTGATTTCAGACAACATACTATACTAAGACATTTTTTTCATCATTGTGGACGACATACTATACTATGACTTCTTTTTCATGATTTCAGACGACATTCTATGCTATGACGTTTTTCATGATTTTGGACAACACGCTATACTATGATGATTTTTTGTGATTTCGGACGACATGCTATACTATGACTTTTTTCCATGATTTTGGACGACATGCTATACTATGACGTTTTATCATGATTTCGGACAGCATGCTATACTATGACTTTTTTCCATGATTTTGGACGACATGCTATACTATGACCTTTTTTTCATGATTTTGGACGACATGCTATATTATGACATTTTTTCATGATTTCGGACGACATGCTATACTATGACTTATTTTCATGATTTCGGACGACATAGTATACTATGACATTTTTTCATGATTTCGGATGATATGCTATACTATGACGATTTTTTGTGATTTCAGACGACATGCTATACTATGACTTATTTTCATGATTTCGGACGACACGCTACACTGTGACGTTTTGTCATGATTTCGGACGACATGGTATACTATGACTTTTTTTCATGATTTCGGACGACATGCTATACTAAGACATTTTTTCATCATTGTGGACGACATACTATACTATGACGTCTTTTTCATGATTTCAGACGACATTCTATGCTATGACGTTTTTCATGATTTTGGACAACACGCTATACTATGATGATTTTTTGTGATTTCGGACGACATAGTATACTATGACATTTTTTCATGATTTCGGATGATATGCTATACTATGATGTTTTTTTCATGATTTTGGACGATATGCTATATTATGACGTCTTTTTCATGATTTCAGACGACATACTATACTATGACGTTTTATCATGATTTCGGACGACATGCTATACTATGACGTTTTATCATGATTTCGGACGACATGCTATACTATGACTTTTTTCCATGATTTTGGACGACATGCTATATTATGACGATTTTTTGTGATTTCAGACGACATGCTATACTATGACTTTTTTTCATGATTTTGGATGACATGTTATATTATGACATTTTTTTTATGATTTTGGATGACATACTATACTACGACGTTTTTTCATGATTTCGGACGACATACTATACTGTTTTTTTCGTGATTTTGGACGACATACTATACTATGACGTTTTTTCATGATTTCGGACGACATACTATACTGTCACTTTTTTTGGTCAACACGCTATACTATGACATTTTTTCATCATTTTGGATGACATGCCATTTTGAGACGCATTTTCGTGATTTTGAACAACATGCTATACTGTGACATTTTTTCATGATTTCGGACGACATGCTATACTATGACTTATTTTCATGATTTCGGACGACATGCTATACTGTGACGTTTTGTCATGATTTCGGACGACATGGTATACTATGATATTGTTTTCATGATTTCAGACAACATACTATACTAAGACATTTTTTCATCATTGTGGACGACATACTATACTATGACGTCTTTTTCATGATTTCAGACGACATTCTCTGCTATGACGTTTTTCACGATTTTGGACCACATGCTATACTATGACATTTTTTCATGATTTCGGATGATATGCTATACTATGATGTTTTTTTCATGATTTCGGACGACATGCTATACTATGACATTTTTTCATGATTTTGGACGACATGCTATACTATGATGGTTTTTTTCGTGATTTTGGACATCATACTATACTATGACATTTTTTCATGATTTCAGACGACATGCTATACTATGACGTTTTTTTCATGATTTCAGACGACATGCTATACTATGATGTTTTTTTCATGATTTCGTACGACATGCTATACTATGACGTTTTTTCATGATTTTGGACGACATGCTATACTATGACTTTTTTCCATGATTTTGAACGACATGCTATAATATGACGATTTTTTGTGATTTCGGACGACATGCTATACTATGACGTTTTTTCATGATTTCGGATGACATACTATACTATGTTTTTTTCATGATTTCGGACGACATACTATACTATGACGTTTTTTCATGATTTCGGATGACATACTATACTATGTTTTTTTCATGATTTTGGACGACATACTATACTGTCACTTTTTTTGGTCAACACGCTATACTATGACATTTTTTCATCATTTTGGACTACATGCCATTTTGAGACGCATTTTCGTGATTTTGAACAACATGCTATACTGTGACATTTTTCATTCAGCTCTGGTTGACATTCCTGCAGTCAGCATGTTAACAACAGGCTTCACCTGTGTCATTGTGTTGTGATCAAACATGACATTTCAGATTGTCCTGTTGTTGTGACCATTCTGCAGCACAGCTGTGAAGTTATGACGTTGTTTAATCAGCTACATCTGTCAGGTGGATGGATTATCTTGGAAAAGGAGAGCTGCTCACTTACACCGATTTTAACTAATTTATGATCAAACTTTGAGAGATACAAATCTGTTGAGTGCATGAAAAAATTCTGAGATTTTTAACTTAAAGCTGTGAAAAATGGGAGCAAAAACAAGTGTTGTGTTTAAAGATTAGTTGAGGGTATCTTCTATATAGTTCCTGCTCTTTTGTTGTTTCTCTGCACAGAAGTGTGTTTCTATCCGTCTGTCTAATCCAGAATGACTCCACATCACAGGTTGCTGTTACAAAATTGCACCACTTTATTCATTTAAGGCTTTTTAGTTTTTACTTTACATTTGGCTTCACCCCCCCTCCCCCCCCTCCCCTACCTCCCGCTGCTGCTGTGGGTTTCTGTACTGGAAGAAACCAGTTCGCACCAACGTTCATACCAGTTTTAAACCCCAACGACTGCCGAACCCTGATGATTCAGCAAAGTGGAAATTTAACCTGACACGTGCGCTGGCTGAACTGGTTCCTTTTACATTTCACTGGTCATCATGCCATACAGAGAAAAAAGAAGCAGATTTATTTCAGTAATGTAAAATAATTTCTTCTTTAAATGAATCGTTTCAGTTTGCATTTTGGCTGCGGCTGCAGTCGCCATTTCGGTGCAACTTCTATTCAGTGTAGGAGCCGTTTTTACAGAAGATCATAATCAGTTTAATCAGTACAGACACAGGTCCAAGATGTGTTTAGCCTAGCTTAGCACAAAGACTGGAAGCAGAGGGAAACTGCTAGCCTAGCTCTATACAAAGTGAACAAATATGCCTCAGTTTATCATGGACATTCACAGGATAGTTCCGATTTTTTAGAGTGGGGCAGTATGAGGTACTTATCTGTAGCCAGTATATTAGTAGATAAGTAGATGACAGTCGGCACGCCCCCAGTTTGGAGAAGCAGCAGGAGTACAACCAAAGCTAAGTAATGTACGGCTATGTCGGGGTCAGCAATAAAACATATTTCAACTCCCTAAAAAAGTCCCAAATAAAACAATCAAAATCAGTTTTAATATACTCTATACTTAGAGTATTTTCACCGCTTAACCTTACCATCAGACAGCAACTTTCGACGGGGAACTGAAGCTGTTATATCACCCTCTTCAAAGCCAGACTCCTTTGAGAAAAACAGTGATTCAACATCACTGCATGTGAGCTGCTGGTCCACTGCTGCCTCGAACAGTTAGTTAGTGTTATTGGGGTTTAAAAGGGTCAATTTGGACTCACAAAGGTCACACAATAACACAAACTAACTACCTGATCGAGGCAGCGGTGGAGCAGCAGCTCCTGTGTTCTGCAAGCTAAAATTACAGTTTTAGGGAATGGAGTTTGGTGGCTTTGGAGAGAGCATACATGGAAATAAAAAGCAATGGCTTCCCAATTGGAACGGGCTGTCTGACAGAAGGTAAAGTGGTGAAAATAATCTCAATATAGCGTACACTTAATCTGTGATAGATTTTTTTAGGTGGCTAAAATATATTTTGCTGTGGCCCCCATCCACAGCAGCACACTGCTTAGATTCTGTGTCAGTACTCCAGCCTGCTTCTCCAAACTGTTAATGAGCATCTACTGCATGTAATACACTGACTATGGATAAGTATCTCATAAAACCCCACTTCAAAAAATCCTAACCATCCCTTTAAGGCCTCTGTATGCTTCAAACGAAAGCATCTGATGCCAAGTTTTTAACTTGTTACTCAATGCCAAGTGTCTAGAAAGAAAAAAAGAAAACTTTTGCCTTTAGAAAACACATCATTCAGCTTCTTCTGAAGCATGCTGAGGCCTTCAGATCTGCCAAACGTCTAAGACAAAACTACATAATCACTAGAAGAGTTTAGCCAAAGCAGTCAACCGTTACAGCCCAAGAAGTCGCACGAAATGACGAATGCCACCACAGTCTGTGTTACTGTGGAAGCCAGAAAGGTCCGTCTGCAGCTGCGGCAGGTGTTGATCTGACTGGCGAGCACATCATCCAGGTGCTGCATCAGCCACTGAGCTGATGGGCTCTTATCACAGGAACACTGGGACTGTGAGGAAATTGACACTTTATCGAAAGTGTCTCCCCGAGCTTTTCAGTGGCAATCGTCTTCCTATTTGTTAGCATGTTAGCAATATTTATACTACATGTTTTAATCACGCCAGGAATGCCTCACCACAGCCGTAAACAGACCTTTCACCTGGAAGCTTCTGCTTGGCATGCAAACTGTCGCAGCACCTCCTGGAGGTCAGACTGAGTACTGACAGAAACATCAACATGCTACATGACTGAACGTACTGCAGGAGAACCAGAATACTGACAGCAGTACCACACTGTACCGCAGTACTCCCGATAGTACTACACTGTGCACAGCAGTACTCACAGAGGTCACTGGTCCAACATACTGTATCTGTAAGATGACCACTCTCACATTTCAGACAAAGACAGATATGCAAAGGCTTTCTGTGGCTGCTGCTTCACAGGCCACGCCCACTAATGCACAGGGGCGGGGCTTCCGCTTTAAGCCCAACCTCCTCAAAGGAAATACGTCTCAGAGATTTTAGGCCAACTTCCTTCTTTCACTGATGGGAATAAAGACTCCAAAATCCAGGTGTCAGTGGCTAACACTTTAGCATGTTAGCCTTAAGCTGCTAACACTCAACCCGGAGAGCTAAAGTTTTAGGGACTGTTCGTTATTTATGAGGGGCAGGGGCATGTCAAATATCTTTTTAAGCACTGGGGAGGGACTTAAGTTTTTCATTTGGGCTGAGGGGAGGGGCAAACAACTTTAAATAGTTGTGTTCTGTATTTATTTTAAAGAAAACTGCCAAAATAAAACCATTTATCACCGCCAGAAACTGTACAAACAAAAACTATCAATGGATTTTCACATTTCTGACAGTCCTTGGATGTCCGTGGATATCATGTGCGACAAACGCTTCTGAAAATAAACAAAAAACAATCTGAGCTTAAAATAGTGATATTTCATCAAAATCACTTCATTCTTATGAAGCTTCGGGGAGGGTCAAAATAAATAAATAAAAACAAACAAACAAAAACGAAGTCACACCCCAGCCACCCCCTCCACTGACAGGTAAAGAACAGTCCCTTAGCATGAAACATGTGACCCAATGGACCAGCTCGAACTTTTTGAGGCCAACGTTGGTCCTCCAGAGCTGAATACTTTAATATATGCCCATCAGTGAAAGGACAGATAATTCAGTGCTCCCCCCGAGATGTGTTAATAACATTAATAAGCAGGTAATAATGTGGTTAATAATACAGAAACAACAGCTGCTGGCTGCCCTGCTCAATAACATAACTCAACCCCCCCCCCCNCACACACACACACACACACACACACACACTCACATGAAGAAAGTACTGGACCAGTGTGAGTCTGCTGTCTAAAGGCAACATGTCCGCCCTGAGCAGCAGGTCAAGGGTCAGCTCACCGTGCTGCTAAAGTAACAAGTTACAAGCTACTGTTGTTTATTTGTTTCTTTGATATTGTGGCGTTGTTATTCATCTGTGATGTTTTGAAACTCAACACTGTTTACAAACAGCCTGTTTGGCATTGTAAGCTGTTCCTTATTTACAAGCTAGCTCTCAGCTAGCTGACACGCTAACTCACAGCAACCATCATCCTATTTGTGAAGATATCCAAGCTTCAGTTTCTTTAGCGTGGGCTAATAATGCTAAAGTGTTGTCGCTCACAATGTTTTGAATGTATTTTACTAGCTGCTGGGCTAACAAGGTAGCCCATGGCTATAAGTGCACAAACAGTGTGTTAGCATAGTTAGCATTTCCTCTTAACAATTTCATTTGCTACTGAGACTAGGAGCTAGCCCTTGGCCAACAGCTACCATCAACTTGTTTGGGGATATCCTAATAATGCTAACACCGCACACGCAGCCTAATTTGTTCACAATGTTTAAAATGTAGGCTAACAAATAGCCCAATGCCATTAGTACACAAAAAGAGTGTTAGCATAGTAAGCATTCCTTCCTAACAATACCAAAGCATTTCATTTCCTACTAGGACTAGGACTAGGAACTAGCCATGGCCTAAAGCTACCATCAATCTGAGAATATGCTATTAATGCTAACACCCCACATTCAGCACTGTAGAGGTGCTGTTGCTGACAGTGCTAAGAAAGTCTTTAACTAGCTGCTTGGCTAACAAAGTAGCCCAAAGCTATGAATACATAAACATGTGTTAGCAAAGTTAGCATTCCCTCCCGAAAACGTCACAGCATTTCTTTTGCTCACACGACTAGGAGCTAGCCCTTATCTAACAGCTACCATCAAAATATTTGGGGGCAAAGCTAACACCACACAAGTAGCATAATTTGTTCACAATATTTCTAATGCATTTTACAAGCTGCTAGGCTAACAAGCTAGCCCAAAGCTAAAAGCAGCATACACAAAAAGTGTGTTAGCATAGTTAGCATTCCCTCCTAACAATGCCAAAGCATTTCATCTGCAACAGGGACTAAGAATTAGCCGGTGGCCAAGAGCTGACATCAGTTTCTTTGGGGATATACTGATAATGCTAACACCACAGAAAGCTCACTGTACTTTGAATGCATTGCACACAGCTATGTGTCCACATTAACCGTCTCTAATAACATGCTAATAAGGCTGTCACCGTACAAATAGCGAATTTGGATAGTAAGTTTGCCAATTCACTCCCGTAGCTGTCAGCTAACTTAAGTTAGCTCAAAGTTAGGTACATGGTGAGCTGACCTGCGTGACCTGCTGCACTCCCTAACCCCCCGCCCCGAACCCAAAAATCAAAAAAAACAAAAACATTAAATGACTTTTATATCTTTTCACACAGAATCATAATAATAACCACTGTAATAATAATCACTGTAATGATCCACAGGTTAAACCAGAGCCACACACACACACACACACACAGAGTCAGCCATGTTAGCCGTGACATCACTGCGGCAACAACATGGCTGACAGTAAAGTGGTCAAATTGCGTGTGAATGACTCGGGGCTGCTGGAAAATAAGTAAAAGATAAAGAAAGGAAAGAAACATTTAAAAGTAAAAGCAAGAAGCCACTCCCCAGCACAAAATGGCCTAGCAGAGAGCATGATGGGAACCGTAGTTTGGACAGCCCCCATTCCTGCAACAGCAGAATCCTTATCTTCATCATCATCATCATCATCATCATCATCGCCGCCGCTGCAGTCTTTTGATGTTTGGTTTTAATGTTTCCAAGGCAACAGTCTCTGAGACTGTATGGTGAGGGAATGGGAGATGTGGTTGTCACGGGAACAGAGGTCAGAGGTGGCTGATGTTGATGATGACATGGCTGTGTTAAAGGGGCGTGGCCAGCTGGAAGATGTCCTGTGATTGGTTGGTTGGTTGTCGGTCAGGTAAGGAGAAAACTGGAAAGAGAGAAGAGAAGAATTCTCAAGAATACTGCCGACATACGTTGTGTTTCTAGACTTTGGTGTGTAGACGAGCAGGATGAGAAATAATCTCATAAGGAATCTTGTCTCAGTCTGTCGATACTGACCAGATCAGGCTTTAGTCTCTTTCATAAGTCTTTTCAGGGTCTTCTGGATGTCTATAAAGACTTACCTGTCATTAGAGAAGCTGACAGTTGGACTTTTTGCGAGTTTTCCCTTGAACTGGACTCTTCCTGTTAATCTGTCGCACAAGGTCATAGAAGATCTGCACACACAAACACACACCACATCAGTATTTTGGGCTGAATATCTAAAGTTAAGAAAAAAAACTTTTTCCGACCACATTTTCATTGGTCAGACGGTGCGTTGTGTTAATTCCATGAGGCTGTGTGTCCACCAAAGTATTTTTTTTCCCGGCTAAAAATGCCACATTGGAGGCTCTGTGTTTTTTCAGCTGAGACACTTTGGTTGCGTCTGGTTGCTATGATAGAGAATATTTGCGAAAGTAAAAATGTCAGCACAAGATGAGTTCTTGCTCAGGATGAAGGGAAGGCTGAAGCACATAGGAGAGAGGACGGACTCGCTGGTCTATGTGGTCATTGGTATTAATTTCGCCTCCATTGTTGTTGAAATGACTGTTGATCTTTGTATTACTTGTCCCGCCCCTTCTTCACTGTAATTGGACCACTGGGTAAAAAGTGACAGTGACAAACGACTGCAGTGACTCACCAAAACGTGGACATATTTCAACTCTCGATGACCAGAAAAAACACCAAATGTGCAGCGCCTCGTCACACAGCTGGCATGTGGAGCACTGTGTACACGCTGTTGAGCACACTCAGTGCACTGTGGCCGATTTAGCTAATCTAGAGATCACGTCCGAACTTTTTTCCCCATTGACCAATCGAATAGTTGAAGAGTAAGTAGGATTTCAGTCGACCAAGATTTTCCTGAGTTGGTTACAGACCTATTTGATATACTGACACACAAACCTGAGACAACACAACCAAAACCCAAAGTGAACATAATTTGGACCTGGCACAACTCGGCTCCTGGGTTGGGTGTCGGTTCGTAAGAACAACTGAATGTAAAGACCTCTAATGTATATGTACATAAAGTGTGTGTGTGGTCACCTCATTGACGTTGATCTTGCTCTTGGCTGAAGTCTCAAGGAAGGCGCAGGAGTTCCACTGGCGGGCAAGGCCGATGCCTGACTCTTTGGCCACCACACGCTCCACCTCCAGGTCACACTTATTTCCAACCAGGATCATGGGAACCTGCAACGTCACATCGAGTTTTCATATTTATATTCACAATCCGAATTGACGAATTCAGAAACTGAGAAAACGCTTGAAGTCATAGGCGTCCATGTTTAACAAGAGCAAAACGAATCAAACTAGAATTACTGCAAACTAGTCTCACTAATTCAGCATCTGACCAAATGTCTCCCCCTCTGTTCCCGAGTTATGACTCAGAAACAAATTTCCTTAAGGTGTTCTTGAGATATCGCATTCATGAGAATGAGACAGACGCAAGGTCACAGTGATGTTGACCTTTAACAACCAAAATCCAATCAGTTAATTTTTAAGTCCAAGGGGGCGCTTGTGCCAAATTTGAAGAAACTCCCTTCAGGTGTTCTTGAGATATTACGTTCTTAAGAATGAGCCAGACAAGATCACAGTGACCTTGACCTCTGACCACCAAAAACTTATCAGTTAATTGTTGACTCCAAGTGGACATTTTGAAGAAATTCCCTTGAGGCGTTCTTGAGATACAGATATTGTGTTAACAAGGATGGGACAGATGGATGAACAACCCCTACACATAATGCCTCCGGCCACATCTCTCGCCAGCGAACAGGCATAAACATCGTCAACAGACTCTCAGACAACTTTGAGAGAATTTTCTCAGTTTTTGAATTCTTACTTTACCATAAAGGCATGTGTGAAAAGTGTTCCTCATGAATTTCATGTAACACGTGGTGAGTAACTGAAAGACAAATGATCATTTTGTGGGTGATGTCTTCCTTGAAGTTTGCGTCTTTAATGTGTTGAGAATACGATACAGTCAGCGATTAAATATTGACCTTTCAAATTAAGAGCACTGCAGCGAGGTGATTCCATAATGTGTAAATGTGGAGCTGTGGTCACTTCCATGTACAACACATGGGGCTTCACTTCAATTTTGATTCAGTGCTCAATGGTGAGGTTTCAAAGAAAAATGCAGTACCAAGATTTGTCCAGCAGATGTCACCATTTACACTGTACAGATCCCTCTGACTCAATCAAGAAAAGCTTCATCTCCACCATCACTACTTAAACTCTAGTGCTGAAACAACTGGTCAACAATCAAACAAACATCAAAACTTCATCCATTTATCATTTAAGTCATTGATGAAGCAAAAGTGCCAAAACATTGTTTGGTTGCATCTTGTCTAATGTGAGATCTTAATTTAAACATCAGTGGATTGTTGGTTGGACAAAACAAGCAGTTCATGGATCTTATCTTCAGCTCGAGGACATTTTAATGGACGTGTTTTACCTTTTTTATTTGTTTTCATTTCATAGACAGTAATTTAAATGACAAATCAAAGAATTGAGCAAAAATAATTGTACCAGATCTTTAGCTTTACAGCACGAGTATTACAGCCGGACGTTACAAGCTTGATGGGATTAGAAAACGCTGCAGTGCAGCATCTTAAAAGCACTGCAAAACATAATGTACATCTACAGTGAGTGTGAAGTGCTGCGCTGGAGTCAGAAGACTATCGGTGTCACTTAACTTGATTCATCACTCAGAGCCGTCTCCTCCTGCTCCCTGTCTGACGTTATGAAACAACAGAGAGCAGCACAAAGGTAAATCTACACTAAGCTGCCAGTTTATTAGGAACACCTAGCTAATACTAACGCAGTCTAATACAACAGCCCTGTTTTAGAGAGATGTTGATTTTACTGTATCATCTTTGTAGATGTAATTTGTGAGCTGTGGTGAAACCAGAACTTCCAGGTTCTGTTACAGAAGTAAGAAAACCTCATTCAAGAGACTTTCTCAGCTGTGTGTCGTGTGGCTGCTTCATATGTTTGGATAAAGACGTCAACGTAATATATTGTTTATTTGATATTCCTGTGTTTGAGTGGCCTTTAACGAACACCATTTCCCACAAGCCCTTCACCTGCAGCAGCTACATTACACACACGTCTGCAATAACAGCAGGACAAAGACGACTGTGGACGTTTTTGGACATCAGAGATACAAAGTTGTAAATATTAAAAGAAGAGAACGCTGGTGAGGTTTATAGATACAAACTTACGATGACGTTTACATCTCTGCTGAAGAGCTTGTCATTTTTCGCAGTTTAAGTAAAATCGCAAAAGGTTTCACTTTCACTTCTGCAGTGGACCTGATTTGTTTGTTATGAAAAAATAAAAAATAAAAACCTCCAGGAACATGTTTCATATTTCAAAAAGTGCACTTAAAATAAACTTCATTTCCCACAAGCCAAGGAGCTTTTTAATAGTTTGGCCTATCCCAAAATGTGACAAATGATTTAATTATTTAATCACTTTAACTTATCTCCTAATTTTGATTAAACTCCATATTTTTACTTATTTATTTTGATGTATCCCAAAATTTGACTAATTATTTAATAACAGACATTATTTCATATTTTCTTAATTATTTATTATTTTTAATGAGCTATTTTTAGTCTCCTCATTTTAATGTATCTCCACATTTTTACTTTGTATTCAATAATTTTTACTTTGCACAAAATTAAAGTAATTATTCAATAACTTGGACTGAAGCATATAATTTTTAATTATTTCATTATTTTATTCCATGTTTTTGTCACCTAATTTTTACTTATTCTCATATTTTTATTTTTTTATAATTTTGACTTATCTTGCAATTTTGATTTCACATAATTTTGGCTTATTTTTCCTAATTTTGACTCTTTATATATAAATATACATATATTTATTAATATTAATATATTTAATATTCACATATTTAAAGTCGAGGGCACAGGTAGAAATGAACTTCACACCAGCGGGTGAGATCAAAAATATATATATTTTTTTCAGAATAAAACCCAGTAAAAAGCTGTGCAGTATCTGTGTAATATTCTGACAGTTCCTTTTTTTTTGAAAGTCAGTGACACCAGTGTAACCTTTGACCCCGTGGTCACATTGGTCACCGACGTGGAGGACTCCAGCCATGAGACTTTGCAGCCCGAGGATGAGGTGGCAGCCTACATGGAGTTTAAGCCCAGCTTAATGTGAGGGACGGGAGCCTGGGTGGGTTTGATCATGGGTGTGGGTTTCCAAACATTGACCTGTGCAGGACTCTGATAGAAGCTTGTGGAACAGAGGCTCAACAGGAAATGACATCATGACCTCAGCTCTCTATGTTGCCAGGTGTTTCTAGTATGTTTAAGTGTGTGTGAGTGTGTCTTACGTCCTCGGTGTCCTTCACTCTGAGGATCTGCTCTCGGAGGTCCTGAAGGTCGTTGAAGGTCGACTGAGCCGTGATGGAGTAAACCAGAGCGAAGCCCTGACCGTTCTTCATGTACAGGTCTCTCATCGCTGTGAACTGCTCCTGCATGCACACACGCACACACACACACACACACACACAGACAGGTCGTCAGGGAGACGGACTAAAACGCTATATGGCCAAAAGTATGTGGACAGTCCTGTAGAATTTAGTGTCCTTTTATGTCTGTTCTTCCTGGTTTTATAAGGAGGTGTAGATCAGGAAGAAAGTCACAAACTGTCCAAGGGTACAGACAGACAGACAGACAGACAGACAGAGAGACAGAGAGACAGAGAGACAGACAGATCTTACTGTTCCTGCTGTGTCCAGGATCTCCAACATACACTGCTGTCCATCAACCTCGACTTGCTGCAAACAGACAGAGACGTAGAGACAGTGAGTCCTCAGTTCTTCAACAAAACTATTCCACAAAGTTCCACCTCACTAAAACATCTCAACAGCGACCGGATGGACTGAGGTGAGATGTGGTTCATCACTCGTGTTCCTCTCCGTCTAGCTTTTCATCGTCATCATCAGGTCGACGTGTTAATGTGTCCAGTACTTTGGTTTATGACCAAACACCTGCACAAGTTATGAAATTCACATCAGCCTCAGCTGGACTCTGTGATTACTGATGATTAGCTAACGTACCAGGACGTTCGACTGTACGCTGTCGGACTTTGCAGTACGTAAGCAGGCACGCCTCTCTGTCTGTTCTGACCCACAATATAAAGTTAAACTACAGCAGACTTTATTATGTTTGTTTATGCGGCCCTGATGTTTGCGCATCAGTTTACAGACGCTGAGATGAGATGTGGTTTCTGTCGTGACGGATGTTTGTTGGGTGAGACCCATCGACAGCATTAAAACACATTTCATTTCCATCTGTGGTCTCAGACGGGTGGAGTGAGGCGCGCTGATAGTGCTGCTGTGATGAGCCTGCCCTGAACAGGACGGGTGGAGACAAGCGAGTGAGACTGAAGGAACAGGAAGTGTTCACACTGGACGTGCTGAGGAGACACATGAACGCCCTGCTCCTCTGCAGCTATATTCTTGTTTCATATCAAAGTTATTCATGACTTAAAAACATGTCGGTCAAAAAAATGAGACAAGAAGTTTTAGAGAAATAAACAAAGTGATCATCAGTGAAAATTATTGACTTATAATCTATTATTCCTGATTATTTTCTCCTGCGTTTGACGTATTATTTTCAATTTTTACTTCCTGTATCGCCATATTTTAAGTAACTATTTCACAATTTACTTTTTATCTCATAATTGTAACATATCTCCTATTATTATTTAATATTTATTATTTATTTTCTCATAATTTTGACTTATCTTCAATTTTTAATTTCAGTTTTACCATATTTTAATTCATTATCTCATAATTTTGACTTTTAATCTCATTATTGTAACTTATCTCCTAATTTTGATTTATCATTTAATATTCATGATTTATTTTCTCATAATTTTGATTTTCTGTCTTCACTCTGTAGCCTACTTCCTGTATAACCTTATTTTAATTTATTATCTCATAATTATCTCATTTTGACTTATTTAATATTCATTATTTTCTCTTACTATTGATGAAAATTCATTATTCATAATTAATTTTCTCCCATTTTTGACTTATCTTCAATTTTTACATCCCGTATCATCTCATTTTAATTTACTGTCTAATCATTTTGACTCTTTTATGTCATAATTGTAACTTAACTCCTAATTTTGAATTATTATTTAATATTTATGATTTATTTTTTCCTCTGTCTGACTTATTGTCTTCAATTTTTAATTCCAGTTTTGCCATATTTTAATTAACCATCTCATAATTTTTACTTTTTATCTCATAACTGTAACTTATCTCCTCATTTTGATGTATTATTTAATATTCATGATTCAATGCTTCAATTTTTATTTCCCATATCACCTTTTTTCACTTACTGTCTTGTAATTTTTACTTTCTTATCTTATCATTGGAACTTATTTCCTCATTTTGACTTATTTAATATTTATTATTTTCTCCTACTTTTGACGTATAATTTATTATTCATAATTAATTTTCTCCCATTTTTGACTTATCTTCCATTTTTACATCTCATATCATCTCATTTTAATTTATTGTCTAATAATTTTGACTTTTTTATGTCATAATTGTAACTTAACTCCTAATTTTTATTTATTATTTAATATTCATAATTTATTTTCTCCTAATTTTGATTTTTTTAAATCTTCAATTTTTACTTCCCATATCACCTTATTTTAATTAACTATCTCAGTTTTTATTTTTATCTCCTAGTTATTATTTAATATTTATGACTTACTTTCACATAATTTTGACTTATTATCTACAATTTTTTATTCCTGTTTTACCATATTTTATTTATTATCTCATAACTTTGACTTTTATCTCATAATTCTAACTTATTTCCTAATTTTGATTTATTATCTGTTTTCACTTACTGTCTCGTAATTTTTACTTTCTTATCTTATCATTGGAACTTATCTCCTCATTTTGACATATTATTTAATATTCATACTTCATTTTCTCCCAATTCTGACTTTTTAT
>NC_065529.1:11788688-11821267 GCF_006386435.1 Epinephelus moara
GGCCGGTGAAGAGAAGGTAAATTATGACTCCCAAACCTGAGTCTGGATTTTCCCCTCACGTTTCAACATGACACACAGTCAGAGTAAAAACATGGAATAAAGACATTTAAATCTGCATCAGGTGATGTTTGTGGTCACACCCACACATCATCGCCTTATTAAACTGTTACTGCTGATGTGTTAGCAAAGAGTTTGATGATTCATCTTTATGTTTGTGTCACATGATGAATGTTCGTCCAGTATTCTCTCTCTGTGTTTGGTCTCCACCACCTCCTGAGTCTCTAAGGCTGCTGTCAGCCCTAGAGTGGTCTCCTCTGGTCTGAATCAGGGACTCATGTTGTTCCAAAGTTGTATAATTGCCTAGAGTTGGTTCGTGTTCTCACGGCAGCATTTACAAGAGGACCAGATCAAATGCCTTGTGTGAGAAAGCTGCTCTTGATTGGTCAGAATTTCCATGTGGGAAAAATCCAGGAAGTAAAGCAAACGTTGAAGAAGAGTACACTTGCAAGATAAATGTGACACTTTCTAATGTCACAATGGAGGGACAACTACGCAGGTTGATTTTAGCGCTGCTCATCGTGGACTATATTGCTGTCATTGTTCATTTTAGTCAAACCATACAGTTTGAAAACGAGGCGCGGCTCCAACTAGAAAACAATGTTTTGATGCATTGGATGTGCTGAATGTGCATATTAAGGCAGTACAGGAGGAGGTGCACATTAATAATCCTCCAGGACTGTAACATGCTCATGTTTAACCCAAACAATGTGTCATGTGACTGCAGCTGGTTCACATCCAGGTCGGAACACGTTCTCACCACAAACCAACCGCACCAGAGTTCCTTTGGAGCCGGACTGAGACCACCTCTTCAACCTGCAGTTTGCTGATAAAATCTTTGTGGTTTTCACACTGTGAGCAACATATTACAACAAACAGGATACTCAGAAGTTTCAGATGAATCCAACAAACAACAGTTCAGATATCAGATCATGAAAATGACACCTCGAGGTCACTGAACACTAATGGATAAACTGTTTTATAACCGTCAAACGTCTCAGCAAGTAACACCTGGATAATAAGCAAATAACATACATGCAGAGCATGATTAGTCAATAGTTGTAGTGGAAAATTAATCTGCAGCTATTCTGATCATCAGTTTATAGGTTCAGTTATTTAAAAGCAAAAATGCCAAAATATTCTCTGGTTCCAGCTTCTTAGATGTGAAGATGTGCTGGTTTTGCTCATCATATTTGACGGGAAACAGACTTTTTGTCACTGACAGGCTCAGATTGTTATTCTAAGTGTCTGACAACATTATGAAAGGATCCCTACAGAGATAGAGCTTTGTGTTAGAGAGTAAGATCCAGAAACAGCCCTGAAATCACCATCACCAAACCCACCAGACTCCATTTAAATAAACAGTCATGTTAGTGTGTATAGAGGCAGCATGTTGTCACATCTGACTGGTGAGTTAAAGGTTAATTTACACCAAACCAGAGCTGGTGGTTGTTGGAACAGTAGAAAGATGAACCAAGATGGTTTCTGTGCGTTTGATTTTGTTTCTGTCGAGTGTGTTTAATGATGATAAAATGAAGTCTGGTGGGTTTGGTGACGGTGATTTCAGGGCTGTTTCTGGTTCAACTAATGCCCAAAATAACAGCTGTATATGTCTGCAAATATTATTGTTTTCATTCATCAGCTGTCCAACTGGTCGATCACTTTGTCTAAAATGCCATAAAATAGTGATAAATGTCCATCATATTTCTTTCTACTATCTGATTTTGTTTGTCCAACAGTCTGAAACCAGAAATATGCAGTTTACCATCACAGTGGACAAATAGAAACACAAAATATTCACATTTCAGACACTAGAACCAGAGATTTTGGGAACAAAATGGACATGGACATAACTTATAACTGATTCATTTTCTGTATACTTGAATAATATACTGTTAATATCATACAACACCAGAAGTGATGGCTTAAAAGGATCCTTCAAACAACCATGCATTCTAGATCCTTTAGACCACCATGGGTTCTAGACCCTTCAGACTACAATGGATTCTAGATCCCTCAGACAACCATGCGTTCTAGATCCTTTTGACCACCATGGGTTATATATCCTTCAGACCACCATGGGTTCTAGATCCCTCAGACCACCATGGGTTCTAGATCCTTCAGACCACCATGGGTTCTAGATCCTTCAGACCACCATGGGTTCTGGACCCCTCAGACTACCATGGCCTCTAGATCATTCAGAACACCATGGGTTCTAGACCCTTCAGACTACAATGGGCTCTAGATCCCTCAGACCACCATGGGTTCTGGACCCCTCAGACTACCATGGCCTCTAGATCATTCAGAACACCATGGGTTCTAGATCCTTCAGACTACAATGGGTTTTAGATCCTTCAGACCACCCTGGGTTCTGGACCCCTCAGACTGCCATGGCTTCTAGATCATTCAGAACACCATGGGTTCTAGATCCTTCAGACTACAATGGATTCTAGATCCCTCAGACAACCATGCATTCTAGATCCTTCAGAGTACCGTGGGTTGTAGATCCTTCAGACCACCATGGGTTCTAGATCCTTCAGACCACCATGGGTTCTAGATCTCAACATTTAAAGCTCTACTGATGTAGAATTTAACGCAGAGCTGAGATACTGCCTCTGACTGTACCAATGTTCCTGTTATTTTGTCCACACCTGCAACATCACCTAAATCTCAACCATGTGGTTATAGGGCTGATATTGATGAGCTATTTGACAAGGTAACTTAACACTGACACATATGAATGAAGTGAGACTGTATGTTCTACATCCAAATGTCAATGATGTAAGATAACAATCTGAGGCGAAACCTTTCTGCTGCACAAATTTCTGCTTTTATTTAAGACTCTGACGCCTCTAGAAATCATTGAAATTAAAAATGCTGCCACAAAAATCTTTCTTACGTAACAACCAGTGATGAAGGGTATTCTTCTGAGAGCTTTTTATCATCAAAATGTTTTTATTAAGGCTGCGACTGGTGATTATTGTTGTTATAAATTCATCTGCCGATTGAGGCCCCTTTGAGTCCAAGGTAACGTCTAATCATTTACAACAACAAATTCTCACATCTAAGAAGCTGAAACCAGAGATTTTTTGGTAATTTTGCTTCAAAAACAACTAAAAGTTCAATTGACAATCACAAAAGTTGCCAATTAATAACAGACACAGCTTCGTTTAAAGGAGTCAGAAGCTAAAAAGGTTGGGAACCATTTTTTCAGATGATTATTGGTGCATTCAGGGAAAATTTACACAAAGAAAATCAATAATTCGTGTGTTAGAACACCTTCAACAAATGCGAAAAAATATTTATCCAAAAACTATTTCGCAAATGTAAAACAGATCTGCTAATACACAAATAAAAAAAATCTGTGAATACACTAAATTAATTTACAAATTAATGAAAAACATTTGCGAATATTCTCCCAACATTTACAATTTTACACTTGCAGATTTGCTTTTTTTGCAGATTATTTTTGAAATTTATTTGTGTATTTGCATTAATGTTTTCTGTTTGAAATATTTCTGAGCATTTACAAATCTTTTTTGTATTTGTGTAAGTTTTGTATTTACAGATGACACATGTACACACAGGTTGTTCCAGTGATGTTGACACAAATCTATCTCCGTACAATCAAACAGGTTTTCTGTGCTCACATCTTTTTAGACTTCAAACAACCAAGAGATTCAATACAAAGAGGAGTCATGTTTCCTTCTGTTAAACGATCAAGAACAGTCTCACCTCACAGTATCAATATTATATTGATCGATCACCAGCCTCAGATCTATCTCACATCATGTATTTGTATATTTTTGGTGCACTGAGTGTGTAGTTCTGCTTTTTCCAACAGGCCCCGAATGCAGCATGATGTTAATCTACTAAAGTAAAGTTGGTGGAGGAGAAAGATGGACGGACACACACACACACACACACACACACAGACACACACACACACACAGACACACACACACAGACAGATCCCTGAGTCAACCAGAACTAGGTGGGGCCTGTCAATACTCAAGTGTGTGTGTGTGTGTGTGTGTGTGTGTGTGTGTGTGTGTGTGTGTGTGTTTGTTGCTGACAGTACAACAGCAGAGGAATAAAACCAAGCCTTGTCTCTACACTACAGTCAGACAGACAGGTAGACAGACATGCAGGCAGACAGGTTCCTCCAAACTCCTCAGCTCCGCAGTCTGCAGTAAGTTACTTCCTCTCTTATTTCTCCAGGAGAGCAACGTGAGTTCCGCAAGCTCTGTGGCCGCCTCAGAACGCTCCCCCCCGGGCCACCTCTGGCGGCAGGCCCCGCTGCCTGCCGGAGGAGCCGGAGACAAGCTGGCACGCGCAGATCTTACAGGGCGTGAAGACGGACAGACAAACAGCCGCCATGTTGTTCCTTCGCCCGTCTGTCTGTCTGTCTGTCCTTAATATCAACAGTATTATCGTTAACGGGAGCTCCTGTCTGTCTGCCTCTCTGTCCGTCCGTCTGTCCGCCGGTCGCTTCCGCAAACCCAGCCCAGCTCGGCTCGGCACCGGCCTGTCCCCCCTCCACCACCGACACCACCCCACCGCCCCTGTCCCGGTCCGGCCCGGAACAGGTCCGTGTACATGATGGAGGGAAGAAAGAGGAGAAAAAGGAGGAAAAGAGAGAAACGAGAGAAAGGAAGCGGTACTCACAGTCATCCACCCGTCCGCTCCGCCGCTCTCTCTCTCACTCTCACCTCCACTCTCTGTCTATGTCGCTCGACCAGAGCCGCTCCCTCCTGCCGCCGCTGCGCGCTGACGTCAAGCTCGATGCAGTGAACACCGACGTTTCCTGTCAACTCTTTCAAAATAAAAGAACAAAAATAAAGCTACAAAACATTTTTAACATTAAGATAAGATATACTTTACTGATCCCCCAGAGGGGAAATTCAAATATCACAGCAGCACAAGACAAAAACAAAAAGACATTAAATAGAATAAAAATTATTATTATCGTTATTATTAAAAAATAAAAATTAAATGTTATAATAGATAAATAAAAAAATAAAATAAAATTGCTACATGAAGATGAATAAAGTTACTAAAATGCAATGCTCATAACGACAAAATGAGTCAATAATAATAAAAGTAATAAAATTATTATTATTATTATTATCTAATAACAACAAATCAGTTATTTGACAGGCAGATTTTTTCCCCAAACTTTATTGAATATATTGAGCACATGGAGGGTGTGCATGTGCATTCCAGATTTTCATTAGAAAAGATGGAGAAAATATATTTCATAATATTAAAAAATAAAAAATAAATAAAATGTAAGGAAAAGAACAAAACATAATTAGAACAAAAATCTTCAGGGTCTGCAAAACAGATGATATAGAAATTAAATGTCTAAACAGCCTAATAGTTTTGCCAATTTACAATTTTTTTTTACAGTAAAGTATGTTTTAAAATCGGTATGTTTGAAAATATAAAGGGGAGGGCAGGCTTTTACGTTCATGGTATTTTTTATTGTATTATGATATATATGTATTTCTATTTTATATATTACAGTTTTAATATATTACAGAGTTTAAAAAAGAAGAGGGAAGTAAGATAATTACTGTTAAAATACTTAAGAAAGAAAGTCACAAAAATATATTTATGCTAAATAAATATGCAATAAACAGCAGAACCTCCACCTTAGTGTTTCAGAATAAAGGCTCACAGCAAGTAGGCTAAAATGCAAAATAATAACAATAATAATAATAATAATAATAATGAAACCATAAAGTGAAACAGAAACTTCACTGTGTATCACACACACAATAAACTGTCAATTCTGGTCAGTCGTTAATGTTATGCTTTTATTTTGAAGTCAGTTTTCAGTAACTTCCGGTGTCGCTCTAACTTCGTCACATTTTGGCTCAGCTGCTCTTTTTTTCTACTTCTTGTGACGTTTCAGCCTCGCTCTCAGCTGCTTCCCGCTTCCTGCAGAGCAGAAACACCACAGATGCTTCTTCTTCTGTGGTTTCTATTTGCACCGGAATTAAATTAAATAAACTGAACGAGGTGTGAAACATGACGTCACATGTTACCTACTTTACCACAAACTGAAGGAACTTGTACTCGAGTATTTCCACTCAGTGTAACTGTCTCCTCTTCCTCCACCTCTGAGGTGAATGCTGTACTTTTTACTGCGTTACATCTGACAGCTTTAGTTACTTCCTGTCCAGTGAAAACCACATATCTCTGTGTTCCTTAATGTGTTGCTAAATAAACTCTTTAAAACCCTTTGATGTGCCGCAGTTGTTATGGAGACGAGCCAGAGCCTTCACCGCCATTGCTCACGTCAGAGCGATCTCCAGTGCGACCTGTGGGGGGGGCTCAGGCTGGAAAATATGAATCAGTCACTCTTTCTCCTGCTCAATAAAGGTGGATTTATAGTCGTGCTTTGGCTCTACGCAGAGTCTATGTGCCGTGGCCTACGCTGTTGTGAGCATTTGTGTCTGTGTCACTCTGCAGTTACACCTCCAAAACACTAGTTGGCGGTAAAGTTTCTGTGAAGTGCTGTAAAGTTTAGTTGATTGACATGACTCAGTAAAGACAATTTCAAACACACAAATCAGCTTCACTATAACTCGCAGCATTCACAGACAAACACTTGTCTTTATCTGGACACATTTTCCTCACAAATACAACATGCTAACGTTATTAGCACAAGCCTATGGCATTTTACATTGTATAAATTAGCCTAGCAGCTAGAAGACTTTTTCTCTACCCATATGAAGCCAGAATAAAAATTGCACTCGAGAATTAAGATGCTGCTGTGTGGAGGCTTTATTGTCTCCACAATTTATTGTTTCTTATCTTTTCTTATCTGTGAAATACTAGAATTACCATCCCAGTCCAGTGTCTCTGACAGTCTCCATCCATGTCAGTGAAAACATGGATGCTTCACACACAGAAGATCTATACAATCAGCACAGTTTCAAGATTAGAGTCACCAATTCAGTATCTGACCAAATGTCTCCCCTTCTGTTCCTGAGATATGACGTTAAAACATGATGATGTCACAGTCAAGCTGACCTTTGACCTTTTGACCTTCATTATTTTATCCTGTTAGACATTTGTGTCAAGTTTGGTCATGATTGGCGCATGAATTCTTGAGTTATGGCCAAAAATGTGTTTTGTGAGGTGACAGTGACCTTTGACCTTCAATCACAAAATTCTTTTTTCTTCAATCCACATGGACGTTTGTGCCAAATTTGAAGACATCACCTCAAGGCGATCACAACAATGAGACAGACAAGGTCACAGTGACCTTTGACCTATGACCATCAAAAACTAATCAGTTCATTGCGGAGTCCAAGTGGACGTTTGTGCCAAATTTAAAAGTTTTCCTCAGGTGTTCTTGAGATATCACGCTCATTAGAATGGGAGGTTTTACATGCGTTAATAAAGTGAGTCTGGTTACTTCTTCAAACAAACGACTTCATACGACCACGTCTGAACGTCTCACTCATCTCAGCTGGTGTCAAAAAACGGTAATGTGATCATGTAATGTGTTTCTGCTTCTGCTGATGTCATGTGATGTCATTAGTCTTTTTTCCTGTCCGCGCACAGTGGAGGTCAAAGGTCAAACTGACCGAAGAAAACTACACTCTGAAACTACAGAACTGGTGTGTTACTGCAGAGTCAGAGCGCAGTGGAGCATGTCGGAGCGTGTTGACGAGAACACGCCTTCACACACACACACACACACACACACACACACACACACACACACACACACACACACACAGTGTTTACTACAGTCAGAGATACAGTGTTGTGAAGCCACACCCAAACAGGAAGGAGTCACCAACAATAGAGTTGCCCCCCCGCCCAGCCAGCTTCCCTTTCACTGACACACACTTCCTGTGTGTGTGTGTGTGTGTGTGTGTGTGTGTGTGTTAAGTCAAAGTACATGATACTTCTGCAAAACTCAGGGTGTGAAAGTTATCTGATCTATAAATACTCAGAGTGATGATATTTAGACAGCCTGGATATATATATATATATATATCTTAATTTCCATGTCAAATTCATTTCACAAATAAATATTACTTCGGGGCGTCGGTGGCTTGGTGGTGGAGCGGGCGCCCCATGTGCAGGGCTGTTGCCGCAGCGGCCCGGGTTCGACTCCGGCCTGTGGCCCTTTGCTGCATGTCACTCTCTCTCCCCCTTTCACACTTCACTGTCCTGTCAATTAAAGGCAAAAAATGCCCATAAAAATATCTTTAAAAAAAATAAATATTTCTTTGAATGTGTTTTAATGCAAACCTAAAGCTCCGGTGTTAGAACGAGACATTTATATCTACAAAGGGAGCAGGTCCTCGTCTACAGAGATCACCATGCTGCACCGCCATGTTTCTACAGTAGCCCAGAACAGACAAACCAAACACTGACTCTAGATAGAAGGTGTTTCTCAAAGTCAAGGAAGGATCCTCAAATGAGGCTGCATCATTGAACCTCGCTGCCGGACTGTTCTAATGTCAAGGATCCTTCTGAATTTCACCGTAGACTGACTCCTTCCTTTGGAGACTTTTTGAGGATGCATGTGTGGAAAATCCCCACAATGCTTTGCACACTATTTGCTAGAAGTGAGGGCGGGGCCTCTTCAATGAAACCTGCACCAGCAGGATGTAGCCTGGATATATATGTCATTTATTTGGATTAATGTCTCCATGAGTTTTTTTTTCCATCTACCAGCCACCTTGACCAGTAAGTTAATAAAGTTCATTTTGCACCCTGTGTGGGTATTTAATTGAAGTTCTATGAGTACTTCTCCTTTAAAGGGATAGTGCACCCAAAAATGTAAATTCAGCCATTATCTACTCACCCATATGCCGAGGGAGGCTCAGGTGAAGTTTTAGAGTCCTCACATCACTTGCAGAGATCCAAGGGGAGAGGAGGTAGCAACACAACTCCACCTAATGGAGGCTGACGGCGCCCCAGATTCAAACGTCCAAAAACACATCATTGAAACCACAAAATATCTCCATACTGCTCGTCCGTAATGATCCAACTTTTTATGTCGGGGCTTCAGGACACTTGGATGGGTGAGTAGATAATGGCTGAATTTGCATTTTTGGGTGCACTATCCCTTTAAAGAGTAACTGATTTTGTGTCTCAGTCACTCACAATTTCTGAAACTGGTCGAGTGTGCAAGTCAGTGTCCGTCCACTCAAAGTGCTGTTTTAAGTCTGTGACATGACTATGGAGAGGATCCCGACAGAGAAACAACACGTTTTCTTTACTTGTCGCCTTGTTCCAGTCTGTTTCTTACAGGGTGTTACCAAGTCTTGTTAAAGGGGAAGTCTTGTTCTGAA
Organism: Epinephelus moara; assembly: GCF_006386435.1. NCBI lineage: Eukaryota > Metazoa > Chordata > Actinopteri > Perciformes > Serranidae > Epinephelus > Epinephelus moara. The sequence continues at coordinate 11,798,075 of NC_065529.1, forward strand.
ATCTTTTTCACATTGTCGAAATCTATTCAGCCATGACACTGAAAATCTTTAAGATAAGAGTAGGATGCGCCTACTGCACTACAACACAATAAACTCCTCCTGGTGTTGTGTTGAGGACTGTTCCCTTTTCATATGTGTGTTTGCCCCTGAACCAAACCTTCAGCCCAAACCATAACCACAGAGGGACGCTACGGTGTAACAGGAGAGAAACACATTTTGACTGAACACCCATACTCCTCTCTCTGACTCTCACTGATGATTTCACTGTTGTCTTCCTGCAGCAAGTCATCTCTCACAAGATTTCACAATGAGACTTCTCCTTCAGCGTGACCATGACAAACAGAGAAAGGTCCAAAAGGGATACTCTTTATAATGTGTCAGAGTAACAAACACTGTTAGTGGACGGACACTGATGGTGTGAACAGAGTGGTTACATTACAGCAGCAGCCTCTCTCTCAGTACTGGACCAGTTTCAAAAAACAATGTCTCCATCAGTCACTTATGCCGGGTTCACACTACAAGACATGTCTGTTTTGACAGTCACTTTTTCAGATTACGAGTCATAAAATCGTGCCGTGACTTAGCCGACAGACATGACATACTACACCATAGCTCACGTCCAATCATCCCTGGTCGTCTTTCACAATGTGCGTGATGTCATCAGGTTATTCTTCGCCCTATTTTTATTATTATTACTATTATCTCAGTCACTGTGTCTGTTCATGTGTCAGCCGAAATGTTATTGTAGTAATGTAAAAAGCGCCAGCAGATGGGCGGAGCTACATTTGAACATGTAAGTCACTGAATCCTCCACAACCAGTTCCTGCAAATGTTTCACAATAAAAGCCTTTTTAGAAAATGAAGGGATTCTTTCAGCTGAAATGAAAAGGGGCTTTTAATTTGAAACAAAAACAGGAAGTGTTATGGCCCAGACACTATCTGTGAGTTTGATTCCTTTATATCCTCCATTATGAAGAAAGAACATTCTTTGCTAGCTTGATGCTAACGGCAGTACTCAGCGGGTTTTCACTCTGTGTGCTAACGTCTCTACAGGAAATATCTGAAACGCTGGGCTGTTGTTGTCCTACAGTTTCCACGGCAGCAGATCGCTCTGTGTTCCTGTTGGTCAAAGTGACGGCTGTGACGGGAGAAGTCGTGTAAGACAAAAAGAAAATCAAACATGCTAGACTTTCTGTTGGAACGTCATGAGGCGTCCCAGACGTGCCGTCAGTTGTCGTCTACTATGACACACTACACAAGATGAAACGATGGGTTATCACGTACGATACTCGCTGTCGTTTACGATCCGAGCTGACGCCATACGACCCTGCGTCAGGCTGTAATCAGGCTGATATCATGTAGTGTGAACCAGGCATTAGACACAAAAACATGGAAAACAGAAAAAGGCTCCCTCTTGTTTTAACACTACTTATGACTGCTGAACACATTCTGGTGAAACTGACCCTCTGCTGCAGTGACAGCACGAACAGCACACTGTGAAAATATTCAACCAGTAACTGTCCTGCATTCAAAACCTCACTTAGAAGAATGTATCAGTGGAATGAACTCATGTTTGACTTCTGTCAGTGATGACAATATTGTTGTTTTCAGAGGTTCAGTGATGTCGACTCTCCGAGGTTCACGGCGTCACTCCATCAGGGCAGAAAACATCAGAGAGGACGAATCATCAGCATGTCAATGATCAGCCAGGCCGCAATACAAACTCATCAGTTCAGCTGTTGCTAGGAGACCAGAGCAGTGAGCGTCACTCGTTTTGTTTGCTGCTCTAACGAGTTTCTGCCTCATTACAACAGCCAATCAGAGCAGAGCTTCATACTCTGGACAGGAAGTTGTTTCAGTTCTTAGCTGTGTGTGTCTGTAGATCAGCTCTCTGTGCTCAGTGGACCCTGACTTTAGACTGTCAGGGACATATGACAGCCTGGGAGTCTAAACTCAGGGCATAGCCTCTCCCTTGCTCAGAGTGTGTATTGCTGCAGTGTGAAGTGTTGCGTCTGGCTCCCTCTGCTGCTGCGAGTCATACTTCAGCTACTGCAGACAGAACAAGTCTTCATGTTTCTGTCTGATGAACCTCGAGTTAACCGAGTACTTTTACTCAACTACTGCACTTGAGTAGAGTCTGAGGTATTTAAATATCACCATCACACACTACTTTAGCAATTTAAAAAACTTCAAATATTTTTTATATAAAATAAACTATAAAAAATTAGTTCCAACTCCAAATGCGATGATGAAATGTTAAAGCATCAGGAGAAATTAACCAGTGATAGTATTTATAATAATATCATAAGAGTAATTTCTCTGCATACTAAGTACTCACTTTTGATACTTTGGGGACATTTTGAAGCGAGTCTATACGTTTAATATGTATTTAACATGTTTCATAAATGTTTGTGGCTACACTGTGTTTCAGTTTGGTCATGTCATAAAGTCTCTTTGAGTCTGAACATATTTTACAACTATGAATGAAGGATTTTTTCACTTCCAAGGTAACGGACAGATGAGCAGAGGGTCAAAGTTCAGGGTCTATACTGTGTGTATACAGCGTGCAACAGTACGTCCTTTTAAAGGCAGCTGCAGCACCTGCTAAAGGTACAAAGGAACAGTGTGTGATGAGGTTTGCAGTCCGGAGGCAGCTCTAATGAATTTAATGCTAACAGCAGCACGCTAACATGCTAATATTTACAGAGTTGTGAGCTATTGTTGACATTTTGTGTGACGAATCATCTGTTAGCAGCTCCTGTGTGCAGCGTGTCCGTGGACGCACAGAGATCGTCACTGCTTCACTGTGAAACTGAAGGAAACCTAAAAACGTGCAGACTCTCAGGCAGGTCCTGCAGCCTCTGTTTTGATGATTTCTAAGATGATTTATGGACGTCTAAATGTGACGTCTAAACGTGTGTGTTCAGATTTGAGTTATGACTCGGAGAAGGAGCAAATTTGCTGAACCATCTGAGAAGCTCTAAGCTAACGACAGAGGAAATAAGACAGAGGCGCAGGATGAAGGCAGGCAGAAATGGACCTTTTTTATTTTTCTTGGGCGATAAACAACAGTGGATTGTCCTGACCAGACCGGACTGAACCGGATCGAACCAGACTGGATCCAGTTTCACCAAAACAAACCAGAGAACAGCACAGTTAATGAAACCAGTCCTGACCAGACTGAACCGGCTGGAACCAGTTTGTGTGTGTGTGTGTGTGTGGGGGGGCGACTGACTGACTGGAACAACAAACAGAACGATCAGAACATTGTTACTTTGTGTTACACACTGCGTTACCATGGCAACAGCCGGTCCAATCAGGCCTGGTCAGGTTGGACCTGGTCCAATGATCTCTCCTCTTCCCTTCAGAGGAGCGAAGGGAGCGAGGGCGGGTCTATTGAATCAGGGGAAAACAAAGAAGCTGATTGGTCCACAAACAGTAAAACCCCGCCCACCCATCATCACCCCCCCAAGCATCCTATTGGTTGCCTACGTCATTCGCAAAAAAACAGAGCGAGCCCTTCTCCCATTGGTCACCACAGCCTCAGGCAATTCAGGCCGTTTCCCCATTGGTCAGTTTTGATAACACGCCAACTGTCAGTCACTCAGCAGCGGCCAATCAGGTTACAGTACCTGTGGAACTTTCTGGAATAACGAAAAGAAAAAAAAGTAAAACAAAAAGAGAAGAATGATGATGAACAGAGAGGCCAGCCAATCAGATGAGCTCTCTAGGAAAAACAAACAGGAAGTGGGAGGAGCTTCCATGCCTCAAATGGAATTTTTTTTTTTTTGTTCTTTGTTTTTGTCCTTTCTGTCCGTGTGTGTTCGCCGTACATCAGTCTCCGTCCTTTCTTTTCCAACAGCTGATTTCAGTGCAATGCATCATGGAACGATCGATCGCTAAGAGAGGGTGTGACACTACGAGTGTGTGTGTGTGTGTATGTGTGTATGTGTGTGTCTGTGTCCTGTTGTCATGGAAACATGCTGCGGGGTTAGCGCTCCAGCAGCTGGGGGTGGTGCCATGTTGCATTGTGGGGAATCTGTCTGTCCGTCTCTTTAGCTGGTGTCCATGGACTCCATGTTGGCGGAGCTGGAGTCCCTCTGGATGGAGTCGAAGATGGCCGCCAGCTCCTGATTGGACGAGATCTGGGACTGGAACTCCGACATCAGCGGCGACTTCTCCGCCTCGGGGATCGTCAGCAGCGCCACGACGGCTCGCATCGCCGACCGCTTCAGCTCATCCTGCTTCTCGAACTCCTGCTTCACCGAGTTCGCCTTCACCTGCGGAGAGGAGACGCTTTTACTCGACTGACCACAAGTTTATTATTTTTTATTTTCATATTTAGTCTCCTGAAATCGTTACAGTTGTTACCGGACAGGAACGAGTTAATTCACATGGAAATGGCCATGGAAGAACTCAGATCTAGGGATGATTGTGATTAGACGTGTAACCCATTAAACATCCGCCCCCTCGCTAGTCGGCACCAGAAATATTAGCCGGTTAAACCAATTTGTGTTTTATTCATGTACAATGCCGCTTAAATGTCATGCAGCTGCCCGCCACTAGTGGGTGCTACAGAGCCATCAGACAGCAGTCCAGGCAGTTCAGGAGGTTTCAGACTGGATCTGTAAATCTCTCACATGACCTGATAATCTGGACAAAACATCGGCATCGAACGTCTCAGACCAGACTGTCTGGAGGGTGAAGAGGAGATAACTTAACCTAAAACTCTGCAGTCTGAGCGCAGCTTTACAACTGTTTCACAGGCTGGGTGGTTCCCCTCCACGACTGACATGTGATACTGGTGCAGCATGTGTGTGAAGCGTGTAGTGTGTGTGTACCTTGGTGGTGCAGGTGGCTCTCAGCGGTTCCACCAGTCTGTCCAGTCTCTGCAGGACAGCACTGGGACACAGAGACGACAGCCTGGCCAGCATCAGGAACGTCAGCATCTGAAAACAACAGGACGTTAACACTTACTGGGGAAACACGGCCATTATTAGAGTGCATACATGTCGTTCACATGGTCTAAGACGGTCCAAAAACATAAGTCTCTCTTTGAGATAAAACAAAGTTAAAGACACTGACGGTTCATTTCTGCCACCTGACTGACAGAACAATTCATTAATGAATCCAGACACTAATCAATAGATGAAACAATAATGAACCAATCAGCCCTGATGCTCTGCAACAGCCAGTCTGTGCTCTGATAGATGTTTGTATTGATTCAAAGTGTTGCATCCATCTTTCCTCTATTATAATCAATACTTCTGAAACTGGAAGGACCCAGGTCTCACTGAAGCAGCAGCAGAGCTACACTGCTCTGAACTTATGTTCTCAAAGCAAACTGAACACGTTTGGGTGAAATAAAACAAAGGAAATTAAAGTTTAACATTTAATAGACAAAACAATTCAATAAAGAAAATAATCAATAGATTAATCAATAATGAAAAGACTCTGAATACATTCTGAACACTGGTCTTTGTTTTGATGACGTTTGTATCAATTAAAAATTCCTCATATTTAAAATCAGTCAAAAGGCCCGACATCAGTAATGCTGCTCCTACGACTAGAAATAGTTGTGTTGTGTCTTGTCGTGTCGTGGTGTGTCGTGTCGTGGTGTGTTGTGTCATGGTGTGTCGTGTCATGGTGTGTCGTTGAGTGTCTTGGTGTGTCTTGGTGTGTCATGGTGTGTCGTGTCGTGATGTGTCGTGTCTTGGTGTGTCGTGTCATGGTGTGTCGTGTTGTGGTGTGTCGTGTTGTGGTGTGTCGTGTCGTGTCATGGTGTGTCGTTGAGTGTCGTGTCGTGTCATGGTGTGTCGTTGAGTGTCGTGTCGTGTCATGGCGTGTCGTTGAGTGTCGTGTCATGGCGTGTCGTTGAGTGTCGTGTCGTGTCATGGTGTGTCGTTGAGTGTCGTGTCATGGTGTGTCGTGTCGTGTCGTGTCATGTCATGGTGTGTCGTTGAGTGTCGTGTCGTGTCATGGTGTGTCGTTGAGTGTCATGTCGTGTCATGGTGTGTCGTGTCGTGTCGTGTCATGGTGTGTCGTTGAGTGTCGTGTCGTGTCATGCTGTGTCGTGTCATGGTGTGTCGTTGAGTGTCTTGGTGTGTCGTGTCGTGATATGTCGTGTCTTGGTGTGTCGTGTCGTGTGTGTCGTGTCATGGTGTGTCGTTGAGTGTCGTGTCGTGTCATGGTGTGTCGTTGAGTGTCGTGTCATGGTGTGTCGTGTCGTGTCGTGTCATGTCATGGTGTGTCGTTGAGTGTCGTGTCGTGGTGTGTCGTTGAGTGTCGTGTCATGGTGTGTCGTGTCGTGTCGTGTCATGTCATGGTGTGTCGTTGAGTGTCGTGTCGTGGTGTGTCGTTGAGTGTCGTGTCATGGTGTGTCGTGTCGTGTCGTGTCATGTCATGGTGTGTCGTTGAGTGTCGTGTCGTGTCATGGTGTGTCGTTGAGTGTCTTGGTGTGTCGTGGTGTGTCGTGTCGTGGTGTGTCGTTGAGTGTCTTGGTGTGTCATGGTGTGTCGTGTCGTGTCGTGGTGTGTCGTGTCGTGTCGTGTCATGGTGTGTCGTGTCGTGTAGTGTCGTGTAGTGTCGTGATGTGTCGTGATGTGTCGTGTCGTGTCGTGTCGTGTCGTGTCGTGATGTGTCGTGTCGTGTCGTGGTGTGTCGTGGAGTGTCTTGGTGTTTCGTGTCGTGTCGTGTGTTGCATTGTGGTGCAGTGAGACCTTGATGTCGTAGTGGTCCTTGAGGCCGTCCTCTACGTGGTTGAGGAAGGTGAAGATGTCGAGTCGGTCCAGGCAGCTGTCCAGCAGAGTGTACATGCACTCGAATGCAGCCTTCCTCAAGTCCAACCCGTCATCCACTGTGTGTTTGAACGGACCCATCTCCACCTGCACACACACACACACACACACACACACACACACAGGGTCACACACGTGCCGATCAAAACAGAACCAACACCTGGACCTGCTGACGTGTCTCAGTGACGTGTTCGGACCTCTCTGATCAGCTCCTTCCTGACTTTGGTCTCGTTGTACAGCTGTGGTAAAACTGAGTCCAGCAGCTCTCGGATCAGACTGGGTTTGTTGTGGGCCGCAGAGTTAAACGTTACCAAGGCAACACGACGCACGTTCAGGTCCGGGTCCTCCAGCGTCTTCAGGAAATCACCTGAGGAGAATCAGTGACTCAGAGATCAGAGCTGCACCCTGAATGAAATAATCGCTAAACCAATTAAAATGTTCCTGATTTACTGATCACTTGGTGAGAGATCAATAAAACAAATGTTCACCTATGCAGTTCTTCAGCAGCGGGTCGATGGGCTGTGGCTGGTCGGAGATGGTGAACTTTACCGCTGTTACCACGGAGCTCCGGGCGTACGATGAACCTTCATATAAACACACACACAGATCAGTAATCAATGAATCAATATGTGACATCAATCATCAGATGACAGCGTCAGCAGCTGTTTCATCTACAACTACTGGTTTATTCTGATCCTGTAAACCAATGAGATTCAGGCTGAGGAGACAGAGACAGTCTGATTGGCTTAGAGAAGCAGAGGGGCGGGGCTTAGCATAATGTTAAATGGTCCTATTGGTCGGAAATTTTTATCTTCATTACAGCTAAAGATTCACTGTTTAACAATCAATAGGGCTTATTGATCGATCAGCTGATGATAAACGGCCTTTGATCATCTGACAACACAAAGGAGGATCATGGTTATTGATTATTCATTCAATAACTGATCAAATCAGTACATTAAAAAAAAATAATGAATCTTTCATGATCAATCAATTTGTTTGGTGCCGATATAAAGATTAACAGATACTTATTGATCTCGTGAATCGTGTTAATTCCTGAGAGAGGTTATCTTATTATTGATCACCTGACAGCAGGGTTTATTGGTACCTGATCAGAGTATTGATTACCTGACAGCAGGTATCCTTTGAGGCGGGGCAGCAGGGTTTCGGGGTCGATGAGCGTCAGTTTGCCGAGACACTCGGCCACCACGTTCCTGGTTCCTTCCTCCTGACACTCGCAGTGTTTGAGCAGCAGAGACCAAACTGACTCCACGTACGGCTTCAGTCCGGACACCGACGCTGAACCTGCACACAGACACACACACGTTACAGCCAAAGAAGACACACACACAGATTTATCCACAAAGTATCTGAGCAGCTCTTCTCACTGATGATCTCTTTGAGCGAGTGCAGCAGCAGGTACTGTCTCTTAGAGGAGGAGATCTCCTGCAGGACGAAGGGCAGGTACTCTGGAAGATTCCCCACGGCGATACTGCCGAGCGCATAGGAGGCCGCTGACTTCACCTGAGGCGGAGAGAGGCGGGTTAATGTCGACCAGCATGTAACTAAACTAGGATTTGGTAGCAGTTGTTGTGATTCCTTCTGTTGTGGCACAAAACCCCTCGAGGCTGAAGTCACCTCAGCAATTATTCATCCATAATTTGTTTGGTAAATAAAATATGATTTTCACAATCCTAAATCGCACAGTGATGTCTCTGATACAAACTTTAAATGTGAAAAGTCCAGGATGTGAAAGGCACTTCCTGGTCAGACAGGCGGGTGTTACCTCTTCACTGGAGGAGGAGAAAGCGTCCAGGATGACTGTCTTCAGCTCTGGTTGGCTGCTCAGGTCCACATGGTGTCCCACCTCGCCCAATGAGAGCAGAGCGAGCAGTCTGATGGAGTCTGTGGAGCGGCTGTTCTTCACGTCCTGTCAGTCAGGGACAACAAACAAAAACTTTATTTAAACCCGCTCTAGGAAAAAAAAAAGATTATTCCGATTATTAAATAGTTGCAGATGAATTTTCTGCTCGTCGAATCGTTGCAGCTCTAAAGTTCACCTGGATGAACTGTCCGACCACAGCAGGTCCCTCGTTGGGACAGGCTCGGGTCAGAGCGGCGACACACTTGGCGATGGAGCAGTAGGCCTGTTTGTGAGGCAGAGCGGCGCTCTGGGAGTAAACGGGACCCGTCAGCATCCTCAGCAGGTCCATGTAACCAAGACCAGGAGTCTCTGTGGCCACCAGAGCCTGAACACACACACACACACACACACACACACACACACACACATTAAAGTCTCAGGCTGTTTTCATCAACAGGTCCGTCTGTTCTGACACACTGTGACTCTGTACCTGGTAGAAGTCCAGCATGGCGGCGAGCGCTCCGCCCTGCAGCAGCGGGGATCGAACCAGCGCGATGAGCTGCTGCAGGATGTTCCCTCCGCTCAGTTGACCCAGTGAGGACGGGTGAGTCACCGCCAGCGTGGACAGGAAGCTCAGCGCCATCTGTGACACGTGCATGTCGCTCTCCGAGATGAGAGGAGGCAGCTCAGCCAGCACGGCGTCCACCATGACGGGCGTCACCGCAGAGCTGAAGCACAGACACATTCACATGGTGTTACTGACAGAGGGGAGTGGGCGGAGCTGACGGCTCTGAGTGACAAGTGTGCGACGTGTGTGTGTGTGTGTTACCTGTAGTTTCTGAGCAGGATGTCCAGAGCAGCCAGCGTGCAGAGCTTCAGGGCTCGCTGGTTCTTGCGGAGGAAGGAGGCGAGGATGGGAACGGCGTCGGGGAGAACCGGCCTCAGGTCGATTTTCAGCGGAGAGCCGGCGATCAGTGTCAGAGCTGCAAAACAAACACAATCAGGACTGCGGTAGAAAATAACTCCACTTCAAACTCTTCATGACAGAAAACCTCTGGAGAGTCTAATTTAAGACAGTCTTTTTATTTTTATATCCATGAATCAGCGTTTCACATTCCTGCCGCCACAATTAAAAATAAAAGGCTGTGTCATCAACAATGTTTATTAAAACTCACTTTGACGTAACAGTCGACACCTGCTGTGTCTTCACTCACAGCTACAACCCTCACCGTACAATAAAACACACACACACACACTGCCTCTGTTCATACTGTTCATGTATATTTAATATTATTTATCGACGTGTTGTGAGATCTGAACATAAAGCACACAGACGTGTCGTACAGTTTTATCCAGATAGGACCTGAGGTGAGTTTCAGAGGCAGCATGATTGTACACAAATTAGATTTTAAAGACACAAATCAGCCTGAGGTGGTGCATGAGTTGTGTGAAAAATAAATGGCTACCCCGCGGCTTCATGTATCTGCTTTACAGAACGTACAGAGACGAGAGAACAAGGGAAGACTGGAGGGAAAGAACAGAGAGAACTGAAGCCTCTGGAGCCGAACACAAACACACAGATGGTGCCGTTTCATAACGCTGCAGAGACATCAGAGCCGCCGATAAATTACCAAAAGGCTGCTGAGATCAGGGCGGGGCTTACCTTTCACCGTCGTGAGTCTGGTGATCTCATTCTTGAGGCGCTCTAAGAAGATCAGCAACGTTCCAGGAAGTTCAGCGGGCAGCCGGTCACCTACACAACCACACGGGAACGTGAGAACGTGAGTCATAAAAACAGGAAGCTGCGTCATCACAGCGCTGTGACAGGCAGACGGTGGTTACCTAGATTGCAGATGATCTGTCCCATGCAGGAGATGGCTCGCTCTTTCACTTCCTGGTCGATGTCGGCGGCTTTCAGGCGTTTGATTGTACAGGTGAACAGGTCGTTGATGTAGGGGGAGGGGTCGAAGCTGTCGGAGCCCTCTGATTGGTTGTCCAGAGGTCGGATCACCTGGAGGGGAGGAACAGGAGTAGAATCAGCTGCTTCACATAAAGAGGCTAAAGAGGTTACGGAGGTTGCAGGTTCGACTCCCACCTTGACGAGCTGCTGAGTGACGAGCAGAGCCTCGGAGGTGATCTTGTAAAAGGGGTCTCCCACGCACGCCACCACGGGCGGGACAAGGGCGGGGACGTGAGCGTGGAAGGCGTGAGCGGGGTGTGTGACCATGATGACGTGGAGGCAGGCCAAGGCGTCGATTTTTAGGTTGGAGCTGCTCGATTTATCGTTCAGAGAGAAGATGATACCTGAAACACAAAGATACTGCCGTTACTGATACGACAGCACTGAAATGACCTCTGTGTCAAAGGGACAGCCGGCAGAACGGGATGTGACCTTTTGATGAGGTCTTATGTGTGCGACCCAACGCTGGGAGATTTAAAAAGCAGCTAGAAGCAGTTAGCAGCTAACTCAAAGAACAACAGCGACCAAATATGTCCACAAACTGTGAAAACAATGAGGTCCAGGAGCTGATTACCCACCGAGCAGAGGACGAGATCAGCTGCCACATAACAGGGACGCTAAATGATTGTTATTGACATGTGATGTCATTGTTGTTGTTTGATGCGTACGGTATATGTCACACAAGAGGCCAAAGCTGTTGTGTTACATGTCACGCCTCGTTTCCAGGATGCCGACATGCCGTCTGAAATCACACACTGATGCTCTTATTTCAACTGATTTCTATAATTCACAAGGACAGAATCCAAAATATTGTCACCTCTGGTTTTGCAGGAGCCAGTCGGCTCTGAGCTGAGAGGCACAGACAAGATAGTAGTCGTAGTACTTGTACTTCTAATGGCTGTGAAGCATTACCTGGTATTAGTACTGGAATGTGGGAGGTCAGGGCTCCTGGGAGGACGTTCACCAACTCAGTCAACATGTTGAAACAACACTGACGAGTTTTGACACTTTTCTCCTTCAGCTGCTTGTGAAGAGCTTTCACTATCATGGGGACCTGCGCAGGGCGAGAGACACGAGCACAGTGAGCGAGAGAGGAGACCACCGCCACCACATGCTCTCTGTGGCCACGGTGCCGGATGCTGCTGAGGGTTTCCTGTCACCATGACAACAGGAAATAGCCAACTGAAAACTACAACAGTGACATCTGCTGCACAAAGACAACACTGCAAGAAACTCACAGAGAAATACTGCTCTGAATAATTTAGGGCTCCAGAGATTATTTTTATGAACAATTAATCTGACAAAGTGTCTGAAAATCTTCCCAAATCCAAGTGGACGTCTTCAAACATCACCTGGCTCTGCAGCATGGTGAGCGGCGTGTCTCCCTGCTCCATGGCGTCTGGATCAGCCAACCAGCTCTGAGCCGGTCGGGTCTGTTTAAGCAGCGACAGGTAGGCGTGGAAAACATCCGCCTTCACGTTCTCCTCCCTCTCCTACACACACACACACACACACACACACACAGGCAGCTCCAGTCAGATTAAAGTGTATGGATTACATACGCCAGAGGAGTCGGGAAAAAACCCAAATGCATCAGGATACAATTTTATTTATTTGAACAGACCGTTAAACAGGTGTCACAGACAGACAGAATCCTCCTGCTGGAGACTGAGGGAACATTTTGTCCTCAAGTAACTCTGGGGAAACTGTTTTCGTTATAAAAAAAATCAGGAACATTTCAAACACTTCTTTATATTCGTATTCATAATCAATACACCACAGTAATATAAATAACCAGCACCAATTCATCAGTCAATGAGAATGTGTGTGTGGGCGGGGCATAAGCACATACAGCCAGCAGCAGCAGCGACCCACCGTCTGACACTGGCACACCGTGAGGACAGAAACAGAGGACTCGGCGGGGACAGAGCACCTGCTGCAGCAAGCCAACACGCCATCTGCGGTCATTTTGACTTCACTACAAGCTGATTGGCTGTTGAAACAGGTGACGTGCTTTAAAACCAGCTGCCGGCCATCTGACCAGCTGAGTGTCAGGTGACACCATCAGCCGGCTTGAGTCGAGCTCAGACCGGTCAGTTCACACCGCTTTAACTGTTCTCTGCAACGTTCTTAAACGGTTTCGTCTCGTCACAAATCTTTGGTCTGAACTGGGCTTAAAGGCGCGGACACACCAAACCGACATCAAAGAACTAGCGGTGACGAAAGCCAACTGTTGTGTCGTCTACGTCGCCTCACGTCGCCCTGTGTCAGTTGCATTTGAACACACTACACGGACTACATCCGACGGCCAAGTAGCACGTACGTTCTGCGCCTGCGTGAGAGAGAGCGGAGTGAGAGAGTGGTACATCCTGTCAGCCGAGGGGTTTCCTATCTGTGCAGCCGAGCACCGCAGCACCTCCACGGACTATTACATCCAGACGGTCCCGGTGTTTCCTCCGCAGGCTCCACTTCACTCAGCTGCCCGACAAACCCGCTGCTTCTTCCCACTTTAACCTGAATAACAAACCAGGGCTCGGTGCTCCGGTTGGATCCAAACGGAGAGCCGGGGCTAGCTCAGAGACTAGCGGAGGCTAACTGGCTGTGCTTCCCTCCGGTCATGCTGCGGCTAACGCTCCGCTAGCCGCTCCCAGCTAGCTCCGGTTTGTTATTCAGGTTAAAGTGTGAAGAAGCAGCGGGTCTGTGGGGCAGCTGAGTGAAGTGGAGCCTGAGGAGGAAGCACCGGTTAGCCCCGGTTTCACTACAGGCAGATTCACTCGCTACAGGGGCGAGGAAATAAAACCTGAACAGCCAATCAAAGTGATCTCTCTCACCGACAAGCTCCGCCGCCGATTCAACATGCTCAATGGGCCGAAAAGCTGCTGACGCCGAAGTGCCGACGGTGCGGGACACACTGCAAAAACTAGGCCGACAGACGCTCACTGACGGCCCGACTTTGGTCGANGACAAGCTCCGCCGCCGATTCAAAATGCTCAATCGGCCGAAAAGCTGCTGATGCCGAAGTGCCGACGGTGCGGGACACACCGCAAAAACTAGGCCGACAGACGCTCACTGACGGCCCGACTTTGGTCGACGGCCGACCGTCGGCTTGGTGTGTCAGGGCCTTTAGACGTCACGATCAACCCTGAAGGCTGCTGTGCCTCTGATGGGCAAAGACGAACAGACTGGAGCTGCGTGTCAAACATCAGGCAGCAGAATTTACTGACGCTGTAATAAACATCACAATCCTCTACACTGAAGTGACGTTCTGATGTCAGTAACCGTAGTTACGGGATGGAACTGAGAACTGCAAGGAAAGGAGGAAGGTGTGAGACGTGACCAGATCATCATAGTTTATAAATATGACAGTGACGCTACAAACATTTCATAAACCAGACGTATGTGAAGCAGAGCCGCTGACGCATTAGATGCTTCATATGAGTCAGACGTTCACTGTGAGTAGAGACTTCAGTCTGCAGTGTCGTTCATACAGAGAGCTGTACAGTAACGCTGCGCTTCATGATTAAAGAAAGTTTGGTTTGTTTCCTCTTTGTCGTGATGATTGACACGTCTGGGCGATGCCACCGAATACGTTTCTACATACAGTGATGCAACGCTGACACACTGACCTCGTCCTCTACACCGCTGATTCCACTGTTCTACACAACTCAGCTGACGGGGAAACTGCAGGTAGGTCGTCCAGCTCCAGAGTTTCATTTGCACTCGCCACAGTGCGACTGACTCACACCTTGTTGGGCTAATATCAGCACATGATACTCACAGTGTAAGGCTACGAGTTTCTGGGCAACAATCTACATATCGTGTAGAGAGAGGAGAGGAGGTGATGAAGGAGGTGATGAAGCAGTGAGCAGTGTGACGGTACCTTGAAGCGACAGACGAGTGCAGGAGAGACGGAACGATAAAACTCTGGCAGCATCTCATGACGAGTTGAAACGACAGCATCCAGACACTTGGCGGCCGCCCGTCGGACCTTCCAGCTCATGTCGTCGTCATCACTGTACTCATCGTCGCTGCCTGGACACACAGAGAGACCGGCTGTCATCACCCAACGTCACAGGGTGGAGAACTACAACCTGAAGACTGTTTTTTAAAGTTCAAGATCCTGAGAACATATTTGATCGATCAGCTCCTCACTGTGCGTGTTGGATGAAACTTTAGTCACACACAGCTTCTTTTAAGTCAGTACCTTGGTAGTCTTCGTCGTTCTGCTCAGCGTCCATGGCGTTGTCGTCCTCGTCTTCATCGTCAAAGTTGTAGTTGGGGTCGTAGGTCAGGTAGCGCAGGCAGATGGAGATGACCGTGGGAACGTGGGGGTAAACTTCTTTAGGACACCTGAAGCAGCAAATACAAGTTAAAGCAAGAACAATGAGTGTATAAAGGTGCGTTAGCAGTGTTACTGCGTGTGTTACCTCCTGACGAAGGACTCAAAGGCCTGGATGCAGTACTCTCTGAGCTCGTCATCGTCAACGTTACAAAACTTCACTACCAGAGGAATGATCTTCTCCAGATACTCGCCTAAAAGAAACAGACAGCAGATCAGAGACAGTTTGTAAAAAGACGTCCTGGATTAAATACTTTTTATGTCCAGATATATTTTGGTCTCGTCGGACTCACCGATCCTGTGTCCCGCCTGTCTGCTGATGGCGGCCGTGCACTGGATGTACGTCCTGGTGGTCGACATGTTGTCGTTCCTCCCCAGCTCGGTCAGAAGGTGCTCGATCAGATCGATGAAGACCAGGTTCCCACAGGACATGACCAGGTGACCCAGAGCCATGATGGTCCTCTGAAACAGGCACACAACAACACAGGAACATGACGACATGATGGAGATACACACTGGCTCCTGAAGTGATGGAGGGCAGCGAGACGAAGGGGAGCTGTACCTTTCTGACAGCCAGTCTGGGGGAGGTGAGCTGAGGGAGCAGACAGCTGAGGATGGAGGGATGGAAATTCACCAGCAGACCTCCCTGTCTGCAGAGAGACACACAGGAGGAACGTTAACTGTAGTCCATTTGATTCAACACAAAACTACAAGAACCACATCATCACATGGAGCAGAGCTGCAGCTTTATACACGTTTAATTATATAGAGTCAACAACACCACCATCATCAGCATAAACACTAGGGCTGTAAATCAACATTAACTTTTGATTTCATCCTTTGAAATCGCTGAGCTTCTGACTACCTACGCTCCAAGTCGTGACCTGAGAGCCTCAAGCCTGCCCTCACTAGTCGTCCCTCGGTTAAGGCTGGTAACTAAAGGTCACCGGGCTTTTGCCATCGAGGCCCTGAGGCTGTGGAGTTCTCTGCCGGAGGAAGAACAGGCCTGCTAGCACATTTCTCATTTTGAAACCATTGCTTCAAACATACTTTAGTAAGAAACCTTTCCCTTTAAATGCCTGATTTGTACTTTTTATTGGTATTATTATTAATGTGCAACAACACTTCAAAGACAACACAGTGAAGCTTACCGTTAGCCTGCAGCTGCATTTTGAGACACAGTCGCAGATGACAGAGAAAATAATTGACTTGTAAAATTCTCCTGCTTCATTGAAATCAGTGGCAGGGCAACATTTTACCTTCCCCTAAGTTATGTGTACAACGAACATGTTGTTGACAGAAAAACTCCGCTACACATGGGCACCATACGCCACCAAATACAGCAGGATATATTTGACTCTTTTTGAATTTGTGTCTAACAGTTTGTGCAGCTGACGGTGAAATAAGTTACTGTAATTTATTACAACTCAAATACATTATTTAAATGTGACCATGTGGCCCTAGTGAGGTACAATTAAATAACATGGCAGTTATGTTAAAATTTAAATACGTTTATAAATGTAAATGACAGGAAACATCGTAAACCAACGATCTGTTGGTCTTTAAGCAGGGGCGATTGCTCTGAGACAACAAGGGAGGCTGAACTTCCCTTAAAATTTCATAGGCGGGAGAGGACGCTCGGTGTATGCATGATGATTGGAGGAACTGTCTAAAAGGCTGAACCCCTTTGTGACTGACAGCGCTTTGGAAATACACACCAGCATCGGCGAGTGGAGTCTTCTGTCTTCTGTCCGGAGTTCCTTATTTCCATAAGCGATATAGCTCATTTTCACCGTTAAACCCATCTGAAAATGTCTTGAGGTGTGTGTTCAGGGGTTAAAGCAAGAAAAAAATTTGTGCCTGAAATGTGGAGCACGGAAGATTTGTGTGCCTGAAATCTTTTCCAGAGCGGGGGGGCTTGGTGTTGCGGTCACAAAATGAAGAAATAGAAATGTATGTGTTGCAAAGGAACGTGTTTATTATCAAAACGAACAAAAAGATTATAGCTTTAGTCGTTACTTTTCAGATTAAACTTTTTTAGCATAATGAGTTTATAAATAAAGATTAAACTTTCAGTGGTTACCAGACTGTTTGACTTATAGCTCCTGCATCTCTTTTTTGCCTTGGTGCTATTTATTTTTAGAAGCTAAATCATTTTGGCTGTTTGCAAAATTGTATCGCGCTTGATGTGAATTAAACAGGCAGTTACATCGAAATCTCGCCTCTGGGCAAGCATGTCATCATTGACATGGATGATATAATGTTGTGGTGGTGACTTTAAAACTTCAGCAAAGAGGATGTTTATTGCAACTTTCGTTTCTGTCTGGTTTCTGTTACCTTACCTTCAAAATTACCGCTGGCTTACCGGAGCCTCTCCCGCAGCTCACTCCGTCTGTGCTCTGTGTCTCAATGTGACATGATGTGAAAGCATGCACAGGCGTCAGTGTTGATTGGCTATCACTTGTGCCGTGTAACCAATCAGAGGGGGCTGTAGGCGGGACATTGTTACAAAGCCCAGTGCAGTGGGGACTGCAGGCAGGGAGGGAGACGGCTGTATCAGAGCCAAAGGAGCGAGTTTTAAAATACATTTATTTGATCGATTACTGATGAAAAACGTCTGATGCCGATTACGGTAAACAGTAGGTTGTGTTTACTCGCACACTGTGTGCCTAAATCATTTTCCCGGTTCGCACATGTATATATATTTAGGGGCAAATGCGAGTGAAACGCTCGCGCTGTAGAGCACTTCTGCCCATGCCGGACAGAAACTTTGCCACGCCGGAAATCCGGCGCTGTGCCGGAGAACTTTAACCCCTGGTGTGTTGCTGTGGTTCTATGGCATGAGTGTGGTTGAAAAACGGCTTCAGTTAAATGTTCCTTTTATAAGTTACTGCCTCGCTACAATAAGTTTTATGATGTAAACTTAAAGTGAGCTTCCCCTGTTTGAAAGACCAGCAGCCGCCACTGTCTTTAAGGCATAGTGCTGAAAAAATAAAGTTAAAATACAAAATTGAATCCAATCTTGGATCTGAAGAATCATGATAATCCTTGTAAATGCTGCTGTTATCAGACGGCACCCTAAAAACAGCACGATGCCTCTGCCTTCATCAGCAGTGTTATTTTGATTAACTACAAATTAGCAGCTTTCTACCAGTCAAACACAGGAACCTCAGACGGAGCAGAGAGCCAGGCTTCACGTTGATTTTTCTACATCTAAAGCACCAGTTGTTGTCTTTAAGATTTAGAATAATTCATAATAAATAATTCTGAAAATTTGACACCAAACATTAAACCTTATTCTGTAGACACTGATGTAATGGACAGACAGACAGACAGACAGACAGACAGGAAGTGTACCTGCAGAGCATGTCAGCCATGATGTCGAGCGCCTCCAGCTGGACAGACACGTCTTCCTGTTTGGCGATGGCGCTCGTCAGTCGGCCCGTTATCTTCTTACAAACACTGGCAGCCAGAGCAGAGCCTGAAAGACACAGTCAGGTGTTTATCATCCAGGAATTTGTCTTTTTTAACTCTAAACCAACTCTAAACTAACGAGGTGACATTTGCAGTATCACTAACGAGCACCGGAGGCGAGCTGTAATATTCTAACAGTAACAGGTAGTATTTGTTGTGTTTGTACCACTGGAGGCAGGCGGCAACTCTCCGATGACAGTTTTGAGTCCGATGGAGGAAATGTCTCGGAGCTGTTCTTTGTCCGACAGCATGTTGGTGCACAGAGTGTCCACGATCGTCTCCACCTGGTACTCCTTCACCTTACTGACCAGGGGCCCCAGGCTGAAGAAAACAAACGCACCCACAGTTAACGAGACGCACAGTGAGGTGGGAACACAAATTTATATAAATACAAAACTGTGTTTTCACCATTTGACGGCCAGATTCTGAACCTCTCCGTTCTTGTCTTCCAACAGTTTGAGAATCATCCTCACCACCTGTCGACCAACACATCAATCAATCAATCAATCAATCAATCAATCAATACCAAAACTCTCACTGAGACAACCTGACTGGTTTTTAACAAAGAGACCAAACAGTTATAAACTGGTTTGAACCAGTATGAACTGACCTTCCTCTCACTGTCGTCGTCCAGTTTGATTGAATCTTTTTGTAGCTCCGTCATCAGGTCGTTAGTGGCCATAAACCTGGAGAGAGAAACAGAAATTAATTACTCGATCAAATAATTCATCAAACTTGACTTTGTTACTCACAAACGGAGAACCCAGCTTAATGTGAGCGACTGTAGACCGTGTGTAATTAATCACAGGTGCAGGTCGGGTCGCAGGACTTAAATTAACAGGTGCAGCTTTGACTTAAGGTGCGGACACACCAAACCGACATCAAAGAACTAGCGGCGACGAAAGCCAACTGTTGCGTCGTCTACGTCGCCTCACGTCGCCCTGTGTCAGTTGCATTTGAACACACTACACGGACTACATCCGACGGCCAAGTAGCACGTTCGTTCTGCACTTGCGTGAGAGAGAGCGGAGTGAGAGAGTGGTACATCCTGTCAGCCGAGGGGTTTCCTATCTGTGCAGCCGAGCACCGCAGCACCTCCACGGACTATTACATCCAGACGGTCCCGGTGTTTCCTCCGCAGGCTCCACTTCACTCAGCTGCCCGATAAACCCGCTGCTTCTTCCCACTTTAACCTGAATAACAAACCAGGGCTCGGTGCTCCGGTTGGATCCAAACGGAGAGCCGGGGCTAGCTCAGAGACTAGCGGAGGCTAACTGGCTGTGCTTCCCTCCGGTCATGCTGCGGCTAACGCTCCGCTAGCCGCTCCCAGCTAGCTCCGGTTTGTTATTCAGGTTAAAGTGTGAAGAAGCAGCGGGTCTGTGGGGCAGCTGAGTGAAGTGGAGCCTGAGGAGGAAGCACCGGTTAGCCCCGGTTTCACTACAGGCAGATTCACTCGCTACAGGGGCGAGGAAATAAAACCTGAACAGCCAATCAGAGTGATCTCTCTCACCGACAAGCTCCGCCGCCGATTCAACATGCTCAATCGGCCGAAAAGCCGCCGACACCGAAGTGCCGACGGTGCGGGACACACCGCAAAAACTAGGCCGACAGACGCTCACCGACGGCCCGACTTTGGTTGACGGCTGACCGTCGGCTTGGTGTGTCAGGGCCTTTAGACTAGGGCCCGACCAATTTATCGGCCGGTCAATTTAATTGGCTGATTATAGCCATTAGAGAGTAATCGGCAAAAGTTGGCCGATTGACGGCAATGTTAACACTTATATTTTCATCACTAATAAAATGCAGGGAATACGGTGTTTTACTTAGAAATGATGTCCTTGTGTTACTTTTTGCACTATAACCTACCTCTGTTAAATTGTCAATAATAAGAAGAACTCTGGTACTGTGAACATACATGTGAATGTCTTAATTCATACAGACTTTGCATGATTATTTTATTTCCCAGAGGTTTACTGCCTTTCTGCACATCATATTTTTGATTTATTTTGTGCTCAAATTGTTCATATGCTGCTTGTTCCACACAATTTCTGATAATAAAAGTATTTGAAAATAGTAAAATGTTCTTCCTTCAATTTATATCTTTGTAACGAGTGTTTGAACTATATTTAAGCCATCAAAAGCAGGTATTTCGGGGGGGTTTAAATTGAAAAACGTAAAAATTTAATCGGCCGATGTATCAGTTATCGGATTAATCATTCCATATCGGAATCGGCATCGGCCCCCCAAAAAAATCCATATCGGTTTGGCCCTACTTTAGACATAATGACGGGTAACTGGTTGGTTCTGGTACTGAGCTTTACAGGTATGGGCAGGTGTAGGTTTCTTAAACATGGACCACTGCAGGACTCTGATGTGTTTCTTGTGTATTTCTATTATTAAATTTGGGGCTATGACGTCCACCAGGAAGCAATCCACACGACGTTTAGCAAACCACAATGTAAAGAAAGAAGTGGAGGAAGCCAGAAAACAGAAATCAATTTCCCCTCAGTGACAGTGTGAACAAAACTACATCAATGATGACGAGAGGGAAAACAATATTAAATGTCCTGAAAAGGAATTTAGTTTCCTCTGTTCGGCTGAAGATGAAGCTTTTCTGTTCTGTGCATCAACAAACCTGGAAGAAGATTTCAGGAAGCTAAGAAATAAAATCCTTCAGCCACCTTCAGGTCTTTGATGCTGCTGTTCTCCTCTTTGACAACACTTTACAGGACGCTGCCATCTTGTTTAGGTTTTGGCCGCGCAGAGAAGAACGATTAAAACGTGCAGTGACGATAACGCAACATACAATTAATTAATGAAATCATACAGCAGCTATTGACTGATGCATTTGATTAGTGGAGCCTCTTGGACGCAGTCTGAGAGCCTAAAATATGACTCCACTTACTGCAGCTACTTTTATGCTATTAGCTTTCAGTGAACCAACATATTAAGTGTTTCGCGCCCACGTACTGACCTCCACCTAAAGAGCGTTTACACACAGGGTCAGAGAGACTTTTGTCCACAGGACGGTGAAGCTTATGTTCAAGATGACATTTAATCTGTTTCAGATCACCTGCAGGATGATGATATTAACGTCTTGATCAAATATTTTGCTGCAGCTCTGAGACCTTTAATAAAGAGTCATATCCTCTGAGACCGCGTTCAACCCAGTGTTTGTATTTTCCTCCGCTGCCTGCACACACTCAAATTAGAGAAGTAATTTGGACGTGTTTGACAGCTGAAAGATGGTGTGAATTCAGCAGCGGGGACGCATCACCTAAAAGGAGAGTGTAATTATCTCTCATGCCGAGTATCTGCAGTATTAAAGCACTCAGATCAGGACTGAAGCGACTCTCTTCTTCTACAGGGTCAGCAGCGACGGGAGCGAAACACTGACAAGTCTCACAATTTCACGGATATCTCGTACTGAGAGTGCTGCTGTCACATGTGATGAAACTGATTAGTTGTGCTGCCAACGGTGGTTGTGATCGTCCTCGAGAAGCTTTTCACAAGAGGCTGCTTGGCTCTGAATTTTATCTGTTAAACGGTTGCGAGGGACTAAATCGTCTGATCTTTTACCTCCGCTTTAATACTCATTTCTATATTCACATGAGGAACACGCTGACACCGAGGCCAGGCGAGGAGCGATGGGGGGAATATTGATGAGGCTGTTTTCTAATATCAGAATACAACACACTAACTCAATATTTAGAGCCCAGTTGCTCCTTTGTGGTTCGATAGGGATCGAGGGTCAGACAATATTCTCCTCTGTCTCAAGACGATGTGAGGACGTCGACGGACAGAAGAAAAATATCAATATAACAGCTGAATGCAAACTTGTCAGTAGTAGTGATATCACGTAATCTGTCCATTCATCGCCTGGTGTGTAACAGCAAAGAACAATAATGACAAAAACACAATTTCTCACGATCACAATATCCTGAAAACCAACAAAAATCTGCCAAAAATGCCAAAATATTCACCACAAAGACAGAAAAAACAGCAACATGATTTCTGAGGAGCTGCAACTAATGATTATTTCAATTGTTTATTAATCTGTTGATTAACTGATTGGTTGTTTGGTCTGTAACATGTCAGAAAATGGTGAAAAATGTCGAGTCTTGTTTCCCACAGCCCAACATGACGTCCTCTAATGTCCTGTTTTGTCCATAACCCAAAGATATTGAGTTTACTGTCACAGAGGAAGAAAGAAACCAGAAGATATTCACATTTAAAGGGATACCTCGCTGATTTTCAACCAGCTTTGTATCAAAACATTGTGGGTAGTATGTGATAAATGAACTGTGTAACCTTCCCTCCACCTCGCCCTTCTTCGCTGGCTCTCGGGCTGTTCCTCCAACTACAGCCTGTACTTCCACATTCTTGTATCGCGAGCCACCGCGGACACAAAGCGTATAGGCGTGGATCAAGAGACAGACCCGCTGTCTTTCTTAAACTTTCTTAAAAATCTGATCAAACAGTAAAACTAGACAGAGCTGATCAAATAAAAATCAAGATTACGTTACTGTGTTGTTTTATAAACATACAGTGGTGTGAAAAAGTGTTTGCCCCCTTCCTGATTTCTTACTTTTTTGCATGTTTTCCACACTTAAATGTTTCAGATCATCAAACAAATTTAAACATTAGTCAAAGATAACACAAGTAAACACAAAATGCAGTTTTTAAATGAAGGGTTTTATTAATGAGGAAGAAAAAAATCCAAAGCTACATGGCCCTGTGTGAAAAAGTGTTTGCCCCC
>NC_065529.1:11822167-11826702 GCF_006386435.1 Epinephelus moara
ATTTTGTGTTTACTTGTGTTATCTTTGACTAATGTTTAAATTTGTTTGATGATCTGAAACATTTAAGTGTGGAAAACATGCAAAAAAGTAAGAAATCAGGAAGGGGGCAAACACTTTTTCACACCACTGTATTTTAGTGCCCTGTTTAGCTGTAATAGCGAGAGTTTGTGAACAGGAAGTGGGCGCCATATTGTTTCCTGCACATCAAAAACGGAGGCTGAAAAAAATTAGATTGTTGCTGTGTTGTCGATTTCTCACCTACAATGTTTTTACAAACATATTTTAGTTTACTGTTTAACCGTAGTGAGACTGTTTCTCACCAGCTGGCCGCCATTTCTTTAAACGAAGGTGTTCGCCTTATGCTGTGATCCATTTACGCTGCTACGAACGGTGAGACTTAAGAAGATGTTGTAAAATGTCGTAACTTCCTGTTTAAATTGGAGATATGCGTCCCCTTTTGCGTCTGTACCATTTACGACCTAAACAAAGATAGATGCCTCCAAGAAAGCAGTTGTCGCTATAGTAAACACATACAAGACATTCCACTTACAACAACACATCACAAAGCACTCCCATAAGGCATTATAATGTGTACGAGTTATTAAAATGAAGATTCAAATTTGCTAAACAGTAAAAATAATATTAAAGAGCAGAGCCACTTATGGTAAATATGGGGCGCAGCCATCTTTGCTTTCGTCAGTCTTTCGAAACTTGTAGTCGTCTGAGTTCGTACGACGACTGCTACTGGTAGAACCGCCTCAAAGAAGCAAAGAGGCGTGTCATGTTGTGTCGCTGCATAATTTTGCGCAGCTTCCTGTCTTTCCTACCGTCTTACTAGCGGTAAGATCTATATGGAACGCACCATTACTTCACCCACCGGAGGGAGTGTTTATAGGTCTGATGCAGTGTAGTGCATTCTGGTAGTTGTAGGTTTTCTCCCTCTTCAGCAAAAGCGTCAATTTTTGAAAGTATTTGCATCTTTCTGCTGCAGAGACGTCCTAGTTTAATTAAACGGCCGTCTTTCCAGCAGTGAAACACTTCTTCAAGAAGCTGGAATCACAGAATTTAGATTTTTCCTTTCTTAAAAAATTACTCAAATTGATTATTTGATCATCAGATTAGTTGGCGATCGAAAAAATAGTTAAGTACTAATTGATTAATGATAGCAGCTCATAATGTGGCCAGAGAATATTTGGCATTGATGCTTAATAGATTACTTTAAGTGGTAGTTAATTTGTTGATCGCTTCAGGTCTATCTCCAAAACAAACTGAAGCCTAGATTTAGACTTAAGACTAGTGTTGTCATGAGAACCGATACTTCGGTACCAAGTCGATGCCAACACGCAAAAAATATGTCGGTACCTGTTTGTTTTTTTTCGGTACCGTAAGTACCGGATACAACTTTGCCCTTAGCAGGCCGTGTCGATTCCTTTTGGAACTGACGGGGGCAGTATACGCGCGTCCGTCAGTGCCGAGGACAAGTGCCGAAGAAGAACGCCTGTTCTCCATCATCTTTGCTAGAAACAATGGCTTCTACAAGTGCCAGAGTTTAGATCGGGCCCAAAAAATCCAGCCCGACTCCACCTGAGCCTGTGCATGTTCTGTCCGAGCCCAGCCCGTCCCTTTAACTGTAATTATGAGCCCGGTTTAAATGCGACATTTTTTTTTAAGGATACGAACGTGGACATTGAAGGCTGACTCTCGTCTTTCTTTCCATGGCAAGCCTTCGTCACGTGCCTCTTAAGCGTCGAGGTCCCCGTCTTTTTGCTGTCATAAACCAGCATCGTGCTGCACTTTGTACACTCGACGAAGCCGACACACACTTTGTCACCGTCAATCACTCACATGTGCGCGGCCAGTGGCGCCGTCAAGGGGGGGAAATTAAGGTTGGGCCAGGTTCGGGCTCGGGCAGAGAATCTAGGCTCTAACAAGTGCTGCTGGAGCCACAACACCTCGGCTTGTCCAAAAGTCAGGTAGTCAGAGTCGTGTGTGGAGATATTTTGCATTTGAGGCAGATGAAAGCGGAGTAATTGTAAACTTGCAAAAACCAGTGTGCAAACGGTGCCTCCGAAGTTTCCAGACCAAAAGAGGAAACACTTCAAACCTGGCTACACACTTAAAAGACAGACACCCTGACTTGTTTAAAGAATTCAAGGTGAGTGAGTTTCAGTTTTTTGATTTTTATCGTGGTATCGAATGAGTATCGAGAATCGTGGAAATTCACTGGTATCGTGACAAGCCTAGTCCGCACCAAACAATCTATAAAGTCATATTAAAACAAGATTATCGAAATCTTTGTCGACTAATTTTCTGTCACTTGATTGAAACCTGATCTATATTCAATAACAGAGAGCAGAAAGAAGGTAAAACCACACAATACATTTCTTTAACCCGTTGCCATACAAACACACCAGATAAATCACAGCTGGTACACTGACATCATCATCATCATCATCATCATCACATCAGTAGAGTGTCACCATGTACATTTACTCAAGTACTGTGCTTAGGTACATTTGGATGTACTTGTACTTTACTTAAGTATTTTCTTCTCGTGCCACTTCATACTTTCACTCCACCACATCTCAGAGAGACATATTGTTCTTCTTACTGCTCTACATTTGTCTTCAGTGACTTTGCAAATGAAGATTTTTGCACGTAAAAACATTTTGTTATGAACAGTTAATACACGTCCTGCTGAAACTATGAGTCCATTAATCAATTAGTGGATTGACAGGAAATTAATGTGAAACTGTTTTGATGGTTGAAGTCATAATAACTGTAATTAGGGCTGCCTGCATTAACATGTTAATTGCGATGCGATTAACGTGTGAAAATAACACATTATTTTTTGTTAATAGAGTTAATTGCGTGCTGCTATTTTGTCTCTTCGACACACCCTCACTTGTACCCAAGCTGCCACAGCCGTGATGGAAAATAAGTCACCACTGTGCTCTTGGACGCCTCCTTTCACTTCAAAAAACTCCCAGATGAAGCGTGGGAAATTAACTTTTTTGTCCCTTTGCCACTGCGGTTGGTGGTTTACAAAATCTACAAGCCACTCAAAAAATTACCATAGCTTTTTGGCTGGTGAATGAAGCAAATCTAGCAGGTGCACCTAGACAGGTGCAGCTAATCAGACTGATATCAGCAGGCAACCACATCGCCAGAGGCGGCAAAGCACTATTCTGTAGTGTGGGAACCGCCACAGACCTGTGGATGAAAGTTGTTAACTACAGCGCTTTATAAATGGGTGGAGACTGACTGCAGAGGAGTCAACACTCGGGTCTAAGGGACGTCCTCAGGTTGGCATGTAGTGACCAGTCATGTCTTACCGTCAGGGGGAACAAAGTATGACCAGCACCTCTGAAGTTGCATTGATTTGATTCCTCACCAAAACACTCTGGTAAGAATTGCTTCACCTCGTTAATATGGACGTCAAAACTGCTTTAAAATGCAAAGAAATGGAATTTCAAATGTGCGCTAAAAATGTGATTAATCCCAATTAACTTCTGAAATTCAGCGATGAATTGTGATTTTCAGAAACTGTCACGTGACAGCCCTATTCTAATATGTTAGTAATAATGTAATGAATACTAATTGCTGACTAACTGTGATAGACTGTGTTACCTTCTCCAGTCTGGCGCTCCGAACTGTAGCTGGGAGACACTGGTTTTCTGTAGGTTATCTTTACAGCTTGGCTCGTTGCTGTAACTAGCTCTAGGAGTACAGACCAACTCTGCTTGAAGAATGAGGAGGCAGAACTGACGTCCGTGCAGAAGCACATTTATTTCTCCTCTACAGCAGGAAAACAAAACATAACATAACGCAGGGCCTTCTCACAGAGACTATGCTGTAACTGGAGCCCATCTAAACACTGTAAACAGACTGCAACCACCCGTAGCATGAACAGTACTATTTTCACAGTGTGTTCCCGTCCATACACTCTATACGCCGCTTCACATGGCCACCGTCTTAAAGCGAAGGGCCGGCCGGCAACAACTGTGAATGGGACAAGAAATGGTGTGAGACCGGTTTGGCAACAGGTCAGTAGCCTACGAGCTCCGTTCTGTTAAAACGCCGCGTTGGTTAAATGGCCCGTTCGCTTGGTATTCGCATAACTGGGGCTTTACTGGTATAATGCAATAGCACCACCCATTGGTGAAACCCGTGTACACGTTTACACGAAAAAAATTACCCACTCTAAACGAGAGAGAGAGAGAGAGAGAGAGAGAGAGAGAGAGAGAGAGAGAGAGAGAGAGAGAGAGAGAGTAGGTGTGTTCGAAACCATTCACTCACTGTTCCCTATTTCGTGTTTACTATATAGTGCACTACATGAGGCCCGTTTCCACTGCAGGAACTAAGGGGTAATTTTACGGGGCCGGGGCCGTTGGTGCGTGTCTCCACCGCAGGAACCACCCCCTAAGGACAGAGTTCCGGAACTTTTACAGGGGCTAAACAAGTCCCTGCCTCGGGGTAGGTACTCAGAACGGCCCCGAAAGACTCCTGGCTGGGGCTTGGGGATTACTTGGTGC
>NC_065529.1:11827167-11845187 GCF_006386435.1 Epinephelus moara
TGCGAGCTAAGTGGCTATTGTTAGCTCGTGAGCTAACGTTACCGGCTAGCATCCTATTCGTTTCTTTTCTTTTTGTGTATTAAAATAATGATTCCGGTGATTGTTTGGATGCTGCTGACCCAAGTCCTGCTCCTCAGGCAAAGACGGAGGCGAAGGCAAACTTATCTTTGGCGTTTAAGGCGCCTTTTGTTGATTCGCCGACGTCAACTGGTAATTAGCCTAAAAAAATCTAAGCTAACATGCTAGCTGATATAAGCAAACTATTGGCTTGTTGCGCCTTTCTTCTTCTCTTCTGGCAAAAGACAACCGCATTGCATTGTGGTATACGGGAGTAAATGTAGGGTACATCGTTTGTTCACTCACATTTGCTGTGCATTGTGGTTATTTTATAGTCCACTATATAGTGAATAAAATTAACCGCGGAGAATTCGAACACTACAAAATGGCGAACACACTATATAGTGCACTATATCCGTGATAGGGAGCGATTTCGAACACAGCTAGTGTGTGAGAGAGAGAATGTGTGTGTTATCTGTACAGAAGGTCTATGTGTGTGCACATTGTGCAGTTACTCATCTTCGCCAGCCAGAAAATTAAGCTATCCAGACTGAAAGTCTTATTTATTTTTGAAGAGTGCACTTTATTTCCCTGGAAAATGTGAGTGTTTTCATTTGTAAATAATAGATGGTGGAAGTAAATATTTTGTTTACTTGATTTAATTGATATTATTTTTAGCCACTGACTGAGGAAAAAAATCTATCCTGTATGGGGAAAAAGCACTGATAATCGTTGTAATCTCAGCACCCTGAATCAATAATCAAATCGAATCGTGAGGTACCTTAGATGGCCCCTAGTTAATAGTTCAAACTGAGCTCCGCCTCAACTCCAGCTCCAACAGTAAAATCCTGGTTTTACATTAATGCACGAGTCAGAGTCATCTAATGAGATCAGATATAACTGTATACAAAGAAGATATTTTTTTATTATATAAATCATAAACATGGCAAACACAAATTCAACTTTTGGTAGCTACTAAAATAACAAAACTAATTGTTTTTTCAGTCAGCTGGATACACGCTGCTGCAATAACAATGTGGTGAGGTAAACAGACTGAACACTGTCAGCATCTGTTTTATGTAATGAACCAAAGTTTTCCTTTGGGGAGTGGGGACATCATTTACAGTTGAGAAAAGGTAATAAAGCGTAATATATGTTGTTGTAACACTCAGCATATTGCAAACATTTCATATCTGCAAAATAACCCCGCTGGCACTGAACGTCAATATGTTATTATGATATGATTTAAGTTGGACTGAAAATCAGGTCCACCAAAGTTAGAGGTCCACCTTCTTTACAGCACAGTGCTGTGATGTGTGTGTGCAGCAGCATCGTGTCACAACACTAGGGCTGCAACGGTGTCAGATTTTATATGGTATAACTGTCTCCGAAAATATCGCAGTCTCACAGTATTACACAACTTTAATCATCAGTCAGAATGACCTTTAAAGGAAGGGTTACTTTTGGTTGAATAAACGATTTATTATTACTATAACTGAGACTTGAAACCATTTTTTAATGGAAGATTGTGTAAAAATTCTCCTCTTTGACAACAACTAATATAAACGGGAGATTCTCCGACCAGCTGCAGTTTTATTTTCAATATCGTAGATATACACGGGCATCAAGTATTGATTATTTTAATTATATAAATATTTGACACTGCAGATACTAATGAAACTTTTGGTAGCCTACTAGAATAATAACATCTTATTTTTTCAGTTCCCTGGGTACATTTAATGCAATAAAAATGACTGTAGTGAGATGAACAGACTGAAAACTTTATCTTAGTATATGAAACAGTTGCTGACAAAGTTTTCTTTCAGGGATGTATTTTATCGCAATATTCAGCATGTCACAACACAATCGCAGTGTTATTATATCGTGACTCAAGTGTAGTGTTAATATCGTATCGTGGCGCTTCTGGTGATTCACAACACTTTTGTGTGTGTTGACATTTTGATATTTTGCAGACGAATTCTGCATCAGTCTGATGTCAGCATGAGATGTTTCGGTTTTGGTTTCTTAAATACACAACGTAAGAGCAACAAAACAGTGACATCATCTGTTGTCACTGCTCTACATCAAACTGATGTTGGGATCACCTGACGCCACAACCTAAATTCAACCAAACATGAGCGTGTGAGCATGTTGGTGTCCAGCTGAGAGTGTTGTATCTGACCTATAATGGTGATAAGATCATATCAGGGGCCTCACACCATCAACAGTCACAGGGGTCAGTTTTTAACTACATCACACTAACACACTATCACTGCAGGGACGTTTTGATGCAGTACTTGTACTTGTAACAGAGTACTCTCACTGAGTGCCATCAGTACTTTATTGAACACCGCTGCATCCCAGTCTGTTTACATGATCTTACCTGAGACACCAATGCTACCACCACACCCCCAGAGCATCAGAGCTAGTTAGCCCACACGACACACCAACGTACCACCACCACTGGTCTGCTCCTCACTCTAACCGGGACCAGTTAGCTCCCATGCTAACTGCTCATTTAAATCCACAGACACGCACCGTTGAGAATTCACACACAAAACGATAGCTGACATCACGCTAGCTTGCGGTATGACAGAAGTTAGTGTGCTAGCCGGCTAACAGGCAAGCTAACTGCTAACTGGCGCTGTTAACCTGCGAGTCAGTTGTCAGGTTAGCATCACTTGCACCGTGTTAGCTTGCTAACCAGCTAGCACCGCTGTAGTTGGAGAGGTTGTCAAATCAAACGCTAACGAACACTGTTAGCTAACTAGCTGGCTAGCGATGTGACGATGATCAGACAGGTGGCAGGCTAGCTGTTAGCATGACAGCCCGCAGGCCTGGCTGAGCAGCCGTTAGCTCCGTGTCTAACATTGAGGAAGGAGCGGGCTGAGGTCATAACGTGAGCCCCGCAGACAGGTCTCTGTGCCGGGGTGTGAGTTTACCTGAAATCCTTGTCGCTGGAGGTCATTTTCTCCAGCAGGTTGGAGATGTGGTACGAGGCGCTCGCCATGTCGGGTGCTGTTAGCTGTTAGCCTCCTGCTAGCGCTCAGTGTGTGAGAGACTGTCCGTGTGTCTGTCTGTGTCTCTGGCAGTCTGTCTCACGGTGCTGGTCGTCAGGTTCCTGGAGGTAAAGTGTCTGGCAGTCTGTCTCACGGTGCTGGTCGTCAGGTTCCTGGAGGTAAAGTGTATGTGTGTATGTGTGTGTGTGTGTGTGTGTGTCTGCTGCTGCTGCCGCCTTTCTCTCTTGCTACAGCGACTGTCGCATCCCGGGGCGCGGAGTTTGGTTTGTTTGAATGGGGCTCCCGTTCTCTCTGCAGAGGGGCGGGGTTAGCAGGATGGACGCTGCGGGGTCGAAGGTCAGAGTCGGAGAGTTTTTTTCACACGCTTTTTTTTTTTTAAATCTCTATTATTATTATATTATTATTATTACATGTTTTTGATTATTTTCCTAAATCATGTTTGTTTGTTGTTTTTAAATCTCTGACATTATAATTATTCTAATTATTATCTATTTATTTGTTTATTGATTTATTTATTAGATGTATTGGGCAGGGAACAAAAAAAGATATTTTACAAAATATTAGTTTAAAAACAATTCCCGTTTTTAATTGTTTTCCTTAATCTTTTTTTATTGTTATTATTATTATTTCCCCATTGGAATTTGGTCCATATCAAAATAATATTATTTATTTATTTGTCAAGGAACAAAAAATAACCTTATATTAAAGATTAATTAAATAAAACAAAAAGTTATCTCAATTTTGTTTTTTTCGTAAATCATGTTTTTTTGTTATTATTGTTTTGTGTTTTTGTTTTTTTTAATTTTTGTTTTGTTTTGTTTTTAATCTCCAACACACTGGCTGGTTTCCTATTTTAACTCTATATTACAAAACATAATAACAATATTAATAATATAATTATTATTATTATTATTAATATTATTTTATGTATTTGTCAAGGAACAAAAAATAACCTTATACAAAGGATTAATTTAAAAGAAAAAACACTTATCTCCAATATATTTATTATTTTCGTAAATCATGTTTTTTTGTTGTTCTTGTTTTTTGTGTTGTTTTGTTTGTTTGTTTTTTGGTTTAGTTTGTTTTTTAAATCTCTAACAAACTGAATGGTTTTCTATATTAACTCTATATTACAAACATAACAGTAATAATAATAATAGATTAATTAAAAAACAGATATCCTGAATCATGTTTTGTTTTTGTTTTTTGTTTGTTGGTTTTGATTTTTGTTTGTTTTTAATGGTGTTTACCTAATTCTTCACACACTTTTTTACCACATTTCGTTACTTTCCATCTGCATTTCCAGCATGTCACCACAATAATTACTAAATTACCAGGGTTCATATGAACACAAGTTCAAAATACAAAAGAGTTACAAACAGTTGTTCCGTCTCTGTCTGTTTTGTTGTTGTTTGCCATAATAAACTAATTACCTGTGTATTTTGGACTAACCCTTCTGTTTCTGATATTTCACAGACAAAACTATTAGTTGGTTAAAAAAGAAAACAAGCAGCAGATTAATCAACGATGAAAATAACTGTGTCAAATCAAAACTGACAGGACGGATTTCTTACATAATTTTCTGACATCACAGGAGAGTCAGTCTGGTCTGAACATGTGTGCCACGTTTATTGTGCTCCATAATGGTTTTATAAATGAAAAGGCAGACGGTGCAGAGGCAGAGCGTCTTCAACAGATTCACTGTGTCAGTTTGAAGTTGACCTTGAGGATCATTTGCTCGGAGCAAAGCTTAACAAATCTTTTCAGCAGTGAAGCTGCAAAACTGTGAGAGACACTCAGCACTGGAGGAACACTGCTGCAGATTTTAAGTCACTGGAGCTAAAACACCAAAGTAATGTAGACTTGTGTGTCCACATACGGCAGAGACCGTTTGAACTACTCAGCCAGCATCTTTGACTCTGAGTGCTTCACATTGGAGGACAGGTTCCAGAGCTTCTTTCCTAAGTCAGAGGTCGGGGTTTGGGGGCCAAAACAGGGACCTCGGATTTGGACTCACTGAGCCAGAGGAAGTTTTGTGACATCCAGCAGGTAATATCTGAGAGACAAGCCATAACCAATGTGACATCCAGCAGGTAATATCTGAGAGACAAGCCATAACCAACTCATCCTCACTGTGACCTCGTCACATGTCCACGTTTGGTCATGGACTTTCCACGTCCACATATGACGTCCAAGGTACCCTGGGTGTGTTGGTTGTTGACGTTCTGGGACGCCGTGTCAACTTCAGCCTGTTACATGCATTGCCTGTTTTCAAAATACACTTCTGTTTTCACAGGAAATGTACAGTTTGCATACAGTCTCTTTCAAAATAAAAGCACTACATCAGTACAACACCACAAAGTGACGTTTTTTTTTCCTTCAACAACGCACACGTGGTTTAGGAAAAAAGAACAGGGTTTGGCTTTAGAATCTTACCGGACATGAACACCGCTCTCTTCGGGTGAAAGTTGTGTTGGACCCATACACCAATGCTCCCGTCCGCCCCAGTTGGACTTAAACCACTTTAACTTTCGTCCTTGTCCCGCTGCGTTTCCCCCTGATGCCATGAACCACCGTTAAACTATAATGGCAACCGG
This sequence comes from Epinephelus moara, assembly GCF_006386435.1. Taxonomy (NCBI): domain Eukaryota; kingdom Metazoa; phylum Chordata; class Actinopteri; order Perciformes; family Serranidae; genus Epinephelus; species Epinephelus moara. Next base: position 11,832,842 of record NC_065529.1, read on the forward strand.
CAAAGGATCATGTCGACATAAAAGTGACACCTTTGTTTGGGTGGTTTCTGACACCGCAAGTCACTGCTGGAGCGCCTGATTACAATGACTTTGGAGTGAGACCAGGCTCGTTTTGGGGGGCTAAAAAGAAGGACGTCAGATTTGGACTCACTGGGTGTGGTTACATGATGGCTTCTCATTCAGAATTAAATAAATCTGAATGAAATCATTCTGATTTAAAGTCTTTCCAGGTAGTTTACATGAGAAATATTCATTCTGAATGAGGGTTTACACGGAGATCAGTTTAATCGCCTTTATTTGGGTCCACAAGGTTTGGGGCAGGGAAGGTTTCTGATTGGATAGGGGGCGGGGTGGATGTTAACGTGTTTATGTTTACCGGAAGAAAACACTGTGGTCCTTGCTCCGGATAACAAGATGCTTGACGACGCCGTTCTTAGTGCCTTTTTCGGGCTTGTTTTGCTTATATTCTTGAAGCAGCAGTACGACAANTTTACAAGATCACTTTTAATAGGAATGAACTTTCATTCCAAATGAAGAGGGAATTAAACTGTCCATGTAAACGCACTCACTGAGCTGGAAAAAGTTTTGTGACATCCACAACTTAATATCAGGGNCCATTTTCATTCAGTTAGGTGTTTACAAGATCACTTTTAATAGGAATGAACTTTCGCTCTGAATGAAAAGGGAATTAAACTGTCCATGTAAACGCACTCACTGAGCTGGAAAAAGTTTTGTGACATCCACAACTTAATATCAGGGGACAGGTCACGACATGAGAGAGACCAGACAGCAGAACATAAAGTTGCGTGTCGTCTGCATAACTGTGGAAATGAATATTATAACTACGGATTATCTGAAGTACAGTATATTTTGATATTCATACATTTGTACCTTCACTTTACTGAGAGTATTTCTACACTGTGGCATTCTAAGATTACTCACTAAAGTAGTCAGATAAATGTTGTGAAGTACAATATAGAACATCTGCCTCTGAGATGTGGTGGAGTGCAGGTTTAAAGTCTCATGAAATGGTTAAGTACAAGTACCCAAGGATTGCAGTTTTCACCCTGCATACATTTCCATCCTCTGTCCCTCCAGCAGAAACCTGAGCTCCTCCTGAAACTCCAGAGCTTCCTCACCATTTGCACCCAAACATCAGACCTCCCCTCCTCTTTCTGTTCCACGATCTCAGCCTGTTAATGACGATAGAGGCGTTAAACTGCGTCTGACCCGGGGCACACATCGAGGGCGAGCCTGGCAACACCTGTGCATCTCTTTTGGCTCTTTGATGAAGCTCTTTGGATCACTTTGTTTGATTGGATCGTCTCCTCCTGATGTGAATCACCTGCAGCAGGTGTGTCTGTTGAAAAGAAACTCCTCAGTGAGAAACCACTTCCTGTTTACTGATGAATTAAAGTGAGAGAGACTGAATCAAACACAACTGTACAGAGCTCTCTACGGCTACACCTGTGTGTGTGTGTGTGTGTGTGTGTGTGTGTGTGTGTGTGTGTTTAGGGCTATATCGAGCACATTATCCTCTGCTTAATAATGAATCACCCACACACACACACACACACACACACACACACAGGAGGACACAGTCATTTCATACATGCAGCAGAGACATTCAGGATATTCAGGATGTTGTAGTTGTTTATTCATGCTGGATGAATGCATTCAAAGTGTGTGTGTGTGTGTGTGTGTGTGTGTGTGTGTGTGTGTGTGTGTGTGTGTGTGTGTGTGGGATGAGTCACAGATCAGTTGAGTGGGATGTTTACAAACCCCCAGGCGCTCTCTCTCTGTTGACACATAATGCAGCCACTGACATATGCATGCTGTGATTTCTGTGTGTGTGTGTGTGTGTGTGTGTGTTAATGCATTGACAGCGTTTGACAGTAATCTATGAAATGAGGCTCCAGCTGCATCTCAAACACACACACACACACACACATACACACTCTCAGTCCTCTTCAGATGTCTCACAGGAAATGATTGTGATTATGATTGTGGTGGTGATGATGAGGATGATGAAGAAGAAGATGATGATAATAAAATATATGATGAAGGTGTTATGAATAAAGATTCATCTCATTCTGTTCTAAGCTGCGGCTAAGTGCTGGTGATGAACCCATGATGAGGAGAGGATGAAAATAATGACGACGATGATGAAGAGGAAGACGCTCGTGTTGCTGATGATTGGGATGATGATGAAGATGGTAGTTATGATGGTAATGTCGATGAAGGAGGTGAATTTTGATGTGAAAGTGAGGTGTTATATATACCGTTATAATCATGTCTCATATATCTGCAAACTGTCTTTTAACTACATTTAAATAACTGTATAAATACTTCAGATTTGATGCTAATACTTTACTCACTACTCAAGTACTGTACTGCTGATGCAAAAACATAAAAACATGAATGTCTCTATCTTCGTTTGTCTGTTCTGGGCTACTGTAGAAACATGGCGGTGCAACATGGTGATCTCTGTAGACGAGGAGCTGCTCCCTGTGTGGATATAAAGAGCTCATTCTGAGGTAACGAGAACACAACGATTCTTATTTTCAGGTGATTAAACACTAAAGAAAACAGACTTATATTCCATTTCTGCCGATATATCCCATAAATGCTCCACACTGGAGCTTTAAGTCCGATTTTTTAGGTACTTGTTCTTTTCATTTCGTGAGACTTCCTCTTTCTGCTCCACTACATTTATCTGGCAGCTTTAGTTATTTTACAAATTGAATTTTGCATCATAAACGTGATGAGCTCAGTAAAGTTTAAGTTTATTTATGTTTAAGTTTATTTACTTTATTAATCCCCCTGAGGGGAAATTCAATGTTTTCACTCTTGCTTGTCAATTACACACAGGTCTGAAAGACACACACATGCACAAACAGGACCTATACATGCACAAAGTGGAGAGATGTCAGAGTGAGGGGGCTGCCCTTGGTGAGGCGCCCCGAGCGGTTGGGGGGTTCGGTGCCTTGCTCAAGGGCACCTCGGCAGTGCCCAGGAGGTGAACTGGCACCTCTCCAGCCACCAGTCCACGCTCCATATTTGGTCCGGACGGGGACTCGAACAGGCGACCCTCCGGTTCCCAACCCAAGTCCCTATGGACTGAGCTACTGCCACATGTAGCGTTGCCAAATATGACACAGGTTTGTGACCTCTGACAAAAAATAAAACAACAACAGCATCTAATTCAGACTCTTTGTCTCATTCCAGAGGTCTAGGAGCTGTATGAATAACCCGATTAACGGGACAAAGAGCTCAAGGTGTCAACCTGGCCTTCAAATACCCCAGATCCCAATCTGATCGAACATCTGAGGAACATGCTGGTACCCCAGAGGTACCCCCGATCCATGGTGGGGTCTCCTTGGACTGGACTTGGCTCTGACCTGTCAAGGTATGAACACAGGACCTTTGGGAGGGTCCTATAGTGTTGATGGAGATGAAGATGATCAATGTTATTCACTTCACCTGTCTGTGGTTTTAATGTTTTGGCTCATCGGTGTATTTTCTTCTTCTTCTTCTTCTTCTTCTTCTTCTTCTTCTTCTTCTTCTCTTTCCTTAATCATGTGACGACCCCTCAGATTTATCTGGTGACCCTTTGGAGGGGCCCGACCCCTACATTGGGAACCGCTGGTCTAAACCAGCTAACTGTATATAAAATAGTTTAAACTGGCTCCACCTGCAGCAGCCACAACAGCAACATGCTGCTCTGACACGTAAAAACACACGTAAAAAAAAACATGTAAAAAAAAAAAGCTTTTAGAAAATAGGTTAAAAACATACAAAGAAGACTAAAAAAATTTAAAAAGGTAAAAAAAAAACCACATTAAAAAGCACATATAAAAATACGTTAAAAACATAAAAATAAAAATATCTTAAAAAAACATGTTAAATCAACACTTTTAAAAAATACGTTAAAAACTCATTAAACATATGTTAAGAAGACTAAAAAAAATAAAAAGGTAAAAAAAACCCACGTTAAACACGTATAAAAATAAGTTAAAAACGTAAAAATAAAAATACGTTAAAAAAACATGTTAAAAAAACACTTTTAGAAAATACGTTAAAAACTCATTTAAACATATGTTAAGAAGACTAAAAAAATTTAAAAAGGTAAAAAAAATCACATTAAAAAGCACGTATAAAAATACGTTAAAAACATAAAAATAAAAATATGTTAAAAAACATGTTAAAAAAACACTTTTAGAAAATACGTTAAAAACTCATTAAACATATGTTAAGAAGACTAAAACAATTTAAAAAGGTAAAAAAAAATCACATTAAAAAGCACGTATAAAAATACGTTAAAAACATAAAAATAAAAATATGTTAAAAACTCATTAAACATATGTTAAGAAGACTAAAAAAAAAAAAAAAAAAACATGTTAAAAACATAACAATAGAAATACGTTAAAAAAACATGTTAAAAAAACACTTTTAGAAAATACGTTAAAAACTCATGTTAAGAACACTAAAAAAATTAAGAAACGTTAAAAAAACACGTTAAAAACACGTATAAAAACACGTTAAAAACATAAAAACAAAAATGTTAAAAAATGTTAAAAAAACACTTTTAGAAAATACGTTAAAAACTCATTAAACATGTTAAGAAGACTAAAAAAATATATAAAACATAAAAAAACACGTATAAAAATACGTTAAAAACATAAAAATAAAAATGCCTTAAAAAACATGTTAAAAAAACACTTTTAGAAAATACGTTTAAAAGTCATTAAACATATTCAGAAGACTAAATTTTTTTTAAAAAAGGTAAAAAAAAACACGTTAAAAAAACACGTATAAAAATACATTAAAAACATAAAAATACGTTCAAAAAGGTTAATAAAAAAACGTAAAAAGCACATAAAAACAAGTAAAAACACATAAAAAAATATGTTAAATAACACGTACAAAAGCACTTAACAGTGCTTCACTGTTAACTATCTAATACTTTAATAATAATACATCAGTAACAGGAGACATTTTACTGCAGAACGAGTACTTTTGATACTTTAAGTACATTTTGATGATGATAATTTAAGTCAAGTAGGATTTTGAACGCAGAAGTTTGATCTGTTGTGGAGTATTTTCACTTTGATGTATTGGTACATTTACCTTTGTCCACCTTCTTCCAGATCTGGGTCTGTTTTTCCTGGTTTCAGTCTTTTAGTTCCAGTGTTGAAAAATCTTGATGCTACAGGAGGCTGCAGCCCAGTCGCTGGAATAATGTTGGCATTGATCGTTTCTGCAAAACCAATGATGTGATATATTTGTATGTTATTTTGTGGTGGATACGTTCAACAATGTTGTGGGTCATGTGTGGTTAAGTTTAGGCACAAACTTCACCATCACCACTTGGTGTGTTGGTCTCGGTGGTCTGCAGCTTGGCAGGTACCTGTCACGCCATCCCCTGCTCCTCCCAACGAAAGCTCAAACTCTACGTTACTCTCATGAAGTTAATATGATCCATAGGAAACGTGCAAATGTGACATATCCGTCCAGAAAAGCACAATGAAACATTTTCCTCTGGCGACTTGGCTGCAGAAACTTCAGACCAACTCCGCCTCAACAGTTCTGGAACGTTCTTTTCCTGTTTCAACATGACAGTGCCCCCAGCTCCTTCAAGAAGTGTTTGTCCCAGTTTGGTGTGGAAGAGCTCGACTGGTCTGCACAGAGCTCACTGAATGACTTGGTCAGTTTGAAGATGTCACGGCCTCTACAGTCACCAGATCTCAACCCAGTTTCACACCAACCACCATGCATCATCATGCTCTCCACCACCATCTGCATAACTCCACATGATATCATATAAAAGTTCATCAAATCTTTTATTGATGTCTGTGACTGTCTCTGAGGCTTTTCTTATGTCTGGCTGTGTTTGATTTTGTTTCTATCTGCTGCTCTTGGTTCTCTCTCCATCTCAGTGAGATTACCTGATTAAATAAAGGTTGTGTTTCTGATTGAGGGAGGATCTTGTGGAGGAACAGTGTTCATCCCTCCAACAGAGCTCCACTGACTTGGCAGGAAGCAGCTCTGGAGGCTCCTGGTGGGCTGACTGTATTCTGAGACACTGCATCTGGCTTTTTCCTTTCATTTGTCGCCCATCTGTACGTGTATGATATACAACGCTGACTCCAGGAGAGTTGGGACGCTGTGTAAAATGTGAATACAAACAGAATGCAGTGATTTGCTTTGAGCTATGTTCAGCTGAATACAGTCCTGAGACAAGATATTTGATGTTCAAACTGATAAACTTTATTGTTTTCTGTTACATATACACTCATTCTGAATTTGATGCTGCAACACCTGTTGTAACATTCCACATGTAAACTGGTAAATAGGAATATTTTTGAAAACCATTGTCAGCTCATTGTGGCATCTATAAATAAGTCCAGACTCCACCACGCAAAGTTAAAAAGCCAGATATCAACACCATCCAGAAACTGCGCCGACTTCTCTGAGCCCGAGCTCGTCTGAGATGGACTGACACAAAGTGGAAAAGTGTCCTGTGGTCTGACGAGTCCATCGTGGACGTTGTGTCCCCGAGCTACACACAGATTTATACTCGTGCGTCAGATTTATGCAGAGGCTACGCACACGGCATACACCGTTGTACACAAGTACACAAATCAGCTTCACTATAAATACTTGTCTTTATCTGGACACATTTTCCCCACAAATACAACATGCTAATGTTTTTAGCACAAGCCTATGGCATTTTACATTGTAGAAATTAGCCTAGCAGCTAGCGGACTTTTCCTCTACTCATATGAAGCCAGGGACAACAGCATTTAACAAAGGTAACGTTACAAAATTCGGCTCCATTACAGCTCACAAGGTTCACTGACAAAACAACTGTCTTATACTAAACACGTTTTCCAAACAAATACAACATGCTAACGTTATTAGCACAAGTCTATGGCATTTTACATTGTATAAATTAGCAGAGACTAGGGGACTTTTCCTCTGCTCATATGAAGCCAGGATAAATCACACACAAGACTTAAAATGTTATTTGTGTGGAGGCTTTATTGTCTTCACAATTTATTGTTTCTTATCTGTGAAATTAAAGTAAATCAAAGCTTACAAACACAGACAGGAGGTCTGCGTCTCTGCAACGTGTAGTTACAGTTTTGGGGAGGTGATTGTCAGGCTACGGCGTGAGCTCTGTGTCGACACAGAACCTACACCATACAGGTACAGCGTTGTTATGATGCAGGAGTATAAATCCTGCTTGAAGAGAAAAAGGGCCATCCAGACTGTTACCAGCTCAAAGTCCAAAGCCAGATCTGTGACAGTATGGAGGCACATACAGGTTTTGGAGCAACATATGCTGCCATCCAGACGACGTCTTTTTTCAGGGACATCCCTGATTATTCCAGTGAGACAGTGAGACACATCCTGTACGTGTTCTAACAGCATGGCTCCGTAGTGACAGAGTGCAGGTACCAGACTGACCTGTCTTTAGTCCACACGTGTCTGCCACTGAACATGTGTGGGACATGATGAAGCACAGAATACGCCAACAGAGACCCTGGACTGTTGAGACGCTGACATCTGATATCAAGAAAAAATCACTGTCAAAACGTAACAGTCAGTGTCCTCAGGTCCCAGATGCTTACTGAGTGTTGCTAAAAGAAAAGGTGATGTAACACAGACGCAAACATGCTCCTGTCCAGACTTTATTGGAACATGTTTCAGGCGTCAAATCCAGAATAAGTTCATAGTTACACAGCGCCCCAACTCTTCAGGTACTGGGGTGTATAAACTGTAATGAACAAAGGTTAAACTGAGCCGAACAGCCTGAGAAAAGACGAACAGCAGCTCAGACGAAGCTGCACTCACTCAAATATTGCTAAGAGTTCACGCAGAGTCCAACCGGACAAACACGTCTCAACATGTTCGTTTCCAAACAGATTTAAAGCTTTACAGCGACCAGAGTTTTGACCTTTCTGAGGCTCTGATGGCCGACTGAGGGCGGGTTGACTAAACTCTGATGTCCTGACTGAGAGAGATCAGAGCCCAGTGGAGGAAGATGTACTCTGATATTTAATGTGAGTAAAAGTACAAAAGTTTTAGCATCAAAATACCCTTGAAGTATTAAAGTATTCCTTATGCAGAACAGCCCATTCTATATAAATGCATATTATATTTCTATATGACATCATTGCACTCCTTGAGTAAATGTACTTAGTTACACTCCACCACCACAGTTTGAAGGCTGTAATGAACTTAATTTCAGAGCAATAATTAATAATGATTAAGTGAATTGAGTCCATGTGGCTGCAGGGATGCGTCCCATGCGTCTCTGACTGTATGTGTTTGTCTCCGTCTGTCTCCATATTGAGGTCAGTCTCTGCTTTTTGTCTCGTCGCCTGCAGAGACTCATCCTTCCACTTCACTGCTTCTTTTTCCTCCACTCCCTCCTCCACCCGTCTCTGCGCAGCTCCACGGGGATGAGAGATGGCTGTCAGTTAATCACTGGTGCTGTCAGACACTCAGATCCAGTGGGTTGGATCCACTTTGTTCTTCTGTTTATCACCATTCACTTGTTTCGCTTTGTTTTCTCACCGTCTGTCAAACCATCAGATCCAGTCCACTGGAAAACACGAACACACAAACAATAAACTTTACATCCTCAAGGACAAATAAGAAATCTTTATAGTGACATGCAGAGGTGGAATGTGACTAAGAACATTTACACTTGACATCTTTAACCCTGATTGATTTTGAACGTCCCTTTATAATGTGTTTCTTTTGCACTTTGGTTTGCTGTGTTGCTGAAATGTGCCGTCAAAATAAACTCACCTGTACAACTTTGAGCTACTTGTACTGTGTGTGTATTTCTATTTTATACTTATTTACACTTTTCCTTCACTACATCTCAGACTGAAATATTGTATTTGTTTTCCAGCAGTATTTTTATTATTGATTTTAACAACAATAAACAAAGACATGCACATACACACATCCAGTATGCGTATATATACATCCACAAACACACAAAAAAGGACACCAGAACAAGATCTCGGTGTATAACTGTGAGTGTGTAAAACAAATATAATCCACTCCCAGCCCACACCCTAAAAGTATGAATTTAAAGATAAATAAATAAATTAAAAAATGAATAAATGAGAGAGGAAAATAAATAAATAAAAATAAGTGGGGAAGGAAAATCATAAATCACAGGTTGAGGATTGTGTTAGTGCAAACAAGTGTTAACAATTAACAAGAAAAAAAATCCTTGGACATATTTAGACCTTGCAGAGGCTTATAGCACATCCCCGATATAAAATATATAATATAGGGATTTATGTAATAGAATAGAATAAAGTCTTTTGTCTTTGGTTTGCAAAAGGCAGAAATTTGTCTTTGGTTTGGATGTGCAAATCTACTATCAAAAACATGTTAAGACACATCACATCACATCCAGATCGGACACAAAAAATACATGTATTTATGTGTACAATGTGTGCTGTCATACTGTGAGCCCTTAGAGGGGATGATTTCAATGGGTAATTCAATGTAAAATGCCCAAACTAGATATTGCAGGAGGTGCAGGAGATAATGTCGTGATGCAGTTGCTCGAGCGAAGAAGCTACAGTAAATGGGGCACCAGGTCCTCTGTGGTGAGGAAATACAGTATGATATAATTATTGTATACATTTATATAAAAAGTATAAAATGTCAGTCCTTATAGTTGTAAACTATACAAAATGACAGTGACAGATAGTACGTTCATAGCTACAGATATTTGACAACTTTAGTTACTTTGTAAATCCAGATTATTCATCGTAATCACAAACTTATTTATTGTCCACATACAAGGAGTTTGTCTTCGTGATCTGGTTCACGGTGGCTTGGTGGTGCAGCAGTTGTATGACTCTGCCCACCCCTGTGGTTGTATGACTCCGCCCACCAGTCAACCCTGTGGTTGTATGACTCCGCCCACCAGTCCACCCTGTGGTTGTATGACTCCGCCCACCAGTCCAGTGTCTCTGACAGTCTCCATCCATGTCAGTGAAAACATGGATGCTTCACACACAGAAGATCTATACAATCAGCACAGTTTCAAGATTAGAGTCACCAATTCAGTATCTGACCAAATGTCTCCCCTTCTGTTCCTGAGATATGACGTTAAAACATGATGATGTCACAGTCAAGCTGACCTTTGACCTTTTGACCTTCATTATTTTATCCTGTTAGACATTTGTGTCGAGTTTGATCAGAATTAGTGAATGAATTCTTCAGTTATGGACAAAAAAATGTTTTGTGAGGTCACACTGACCTTTGACCACAACGTTCTTACCAGTTCATTCTGTTCTAGTGTACGTTTGTGCCAAATTTGAAAAAAAAAGGAAAAGTCCCGTAAGGTGTTCTTCAGATATCGCATTCAGGAGAATACAACAACAAGGTCACAGTAACATTTGACCTTTGACCACCAAAATCAAATCACGTCATCGTTCTGTCCAAGTGAACATTTTTGCCAAATTTGTAGAAATTCACTTTTGGCGTTGTTGAGATATCTAGTTTACAAGGACAGATGGACAACCTGAAAACATATTGCAAATCTCGCTGGCACAGAGGCGTACAAATGTACAACAGAAAACATGAAAAAAATATAGAAATACGTAGATATATATATATATATGTTTTTAAAATGACAGACAGAGCTGAACAATTTTGTGTAATGTCCAAAATATTGACCAGACAATGTGACAAATATTAGTATATATAATATAAAGACATCCACTGTTCAGGAGAGCTGAGGAGTTTAAATGGTTCCCTTTCTTGTTCTGTAATTTTTTAATAGTTTAATTAAAGCAGGAAAAATGATCCTGAATCAGAACTAACAGGAGAAAGGTGAGACGCTGCAGCAGCCTGACACAGAGAAATGTTCCTGTGAGTCACATATACTGTAAAGTTGTTCCGTGACGTTCGTCTGCTTTGACCTGAAACATGAAAGAGTGAAATTTAGCAGAATTCCCCTTTAATCCAAAGCTGGGTGGAGACTGGGGGGTGAATTCCTCAAAGGCGAGTCGGGGCAGGAACCAGACCTCAAATACCTGTGTGTGTGTGTGTGTGTGTGTGTGTGTGTGTGGGTGTGTGTGTGTGTGTGTGTGTGTGTGTGGTTTCCAGGTTAATATGTCTGCAGGGTTCATTACTGTAACAAAGCACAAAGCAGATTGTTATTGACAGAATCTAAAATGTGTCTTCACAGTATATTTAGTATTAATGTGTTTTATCTCTGTCGCTGCTGGAGCTGAAACACACACACACACACACACACACACACACACACACACACACACACACACACACACACACTCCGCTGTGGATCATTTGTGTATAAATTTGTGTTATTATTATGAAAAGTTTAAGAGAAAACTACTTTTTACTGCCAACTTTCTACCTGAGAGTTTCTTAATCTGGGGACCAGGACCACTTTATGTAGTTATTATAGTTTATCATTATCAACAACAACAACAACAACAACAACAACACAACAAACAATAGGTTTTAAATGTCCTCTATCATCCTAAACTTACTGTGAGAAACTGTTGGCTTTTACATCCTCTGATTATCAAAACAAAATTAGACGACACAGATCGGTGAATAGAATCTCACTAGAGTGCATGAGATTAAGTGTCTGGGATCAACTGCACAAAACACCTTAACACCTTTCCTTAGTTAAAGAAAAACATGAACTAATTTAACTTCTGGAGGAATACAATCATAGAAAGCACAAACTACAAAGTAATTTTGATCCTCAAAATACCAGGAAACAGCGACTATAGCAGGAAGCAACAAAAATTAATTCAGTCAAATCTAAAGTGTAAAATAAAAAGTGGGCTCTCCTTTCACAGATCACTCTTCTCACGGTGTGTTAGTTTTTTATATTTGCCACCATAAACTGTTTTGTTTTTTTAACTTGCTTTGGTTGCTAAGGTTTTTTGTGCAATGGTCGAAGGATTCCTGAAGTACAAGACTAAGACAAGCAGAAAACCAGAAATACTTACATGAACATTTTAAGGAAACCCTAAGGAGAAGACTTAAGGGTGGTTTGTGCAGCCAATTTTATTTTGAGGTAACCTAGGACTACAGGGAAAATCTTAAAATAATGTGGTATTTATACTTTTGTGTCGAATCGATGCCATACCGACCTCGCGGCGACACAGATCTCTACTTTTGTAAGCTGAAACCATTTCCCATTACTTTAATTTCACAGATAAGAAACAATAAATTGTGAAGACAATAAAGCCTCCACTAAAATAGCATTTTAAGTCCTGTGTGTGATTTATCCTGGCTTCATATGAGCAGAGGAAATCTC
>NC_065529.1:11847691-11862754 GCF_006386435.1 Epinephelus moara
ATGACCGGAGGGAAGCACAGCCAGTTAGCCTCCGCTAGTCTCTGAGCTAGCCCCGGCTCTCCGTTTGGATCCAACCGGAGCACCGAGCCCTGGTTTGTTATTCAGGTTAAAGTGGGAAGAAGCAGCGGGTTTATCGGGCAGCTGAGTGAAGTGGAGCCTGCGGAGGAAACACCGGACCGTCTGGATGTAATGTGCTTAGCTACACAGATCGGAAACCCCTCGGCTGACAGGATGTACCACTCTCTCACTCCGCTCTCTCTCACGCAGGCGCAGAACGTACGTGCTACTTGGCCGTCGGATGTAGTCCGTGTAGTGTGTTCAAATTTTTGATGTCGGTTTGGTGTGTCCGCACCATAAGAGGACTGTCTGAACAGACCGAGGGTCTAGGTACCGTGTCTGAAGGGTTACTGTTGGTTCCAAAGGTACTGTGGAGACGGGGCTAAAGCGTATTGAACTGAACTGAACTGAACCAAACCGGACTGCTTGGTGTAAACGGGGCTTTACATGTGCAAGGTCATCCATTGGGCTGAATTGGACTGAATCGGTTCTGGCCCCTGGGCCGTATGTTTGACCCTGTTAAAGGGTATTTTCCCCAGAGTATGTGGTGATTGGCTGTGACAGAGTGCTGTGTCACCAACAAGGTTACACTCTGACTGTGTTTATATATGTCTTCCTTCGGTCAGCTGTGTCTCTGTGTCCATATCTGTTCATCTTATATCGGCTGATGGAGGAGCTGTTAGCCGGGAGAGTGTCTCTCTGTTCACTGGCTCCGTCTCTCCTCTATGAATGAATGAAGGCGGGAGGCGCGTGCTCACTGCTGGCGCGTGCTCACCGGACAAATCACTTAAATGGCTGCGATAATTAACGCGTGTGAGCGCATATTGGGGGCAAATTAAGCGCGAGCCTGTCAGATGGGGTAGAATCCCGAGGCACGCGGGGTTCGGGTTGTAACGTTCGAGCGGTACCCGGTCTGCCTCGCGGGCGCCTTCACGGTCATCACGTCACCCTCTCTCTCTCTCTCTCTCTCTCTCTCTCTCTCTCTCTCCCACTCCTCCGGAGACCACAACGAGGCTCGAGGGGTAGAGTTACAGAGGGGGGAGGGGGTCGAGAGACATAGACAAAGAGAAGAAAAGGAGAGAGAGAGAGAGGAGGGGGGGTTCGCGTGAGGTTGAAAAAGAGAGAGCGTGGTAGAGAGGGCTCGGCTCTCAGTGCAGGGGGAGGTGTAGCAGCTGAAGCTAAAGCTAACTAGCCATGTTGCTGTCGCTGCTCCTCCCGCTGCTGCTGCTGGTGGTGTGTGTCTGCTAGCGGGCCGCCCTGGACTCCCTATCCGCCCTGAGGTGCATCATGCCCGGCTGGAAGAAAAACATCCCGGCCTGTCTCCAACCGGACCAGGAGGGAGGTAAGACCGGACCAGACCGACCCGCTCAGGTTCACACCGACCGGCGAGTGTGTCCCTCTATCTGTGTGTGTGTGTGTGTGTGTGGGTTTTAGTGCATACCTGTGTGTGTGTGTGTGTGTGTGTGTGTGTGTGTGTGTGTGTGTGTGTGTGTGTGCGCGCGCGTGTGTGTGAGCGCGTGTGCTAATTATCGCCGGTGCAATCNGTGTGTGTGTTGTGTGTGTGTGTGTGTGTGTGTGTGTGTGTGTGTGCGCGCGCGTGTGTGTGAGCGCGTGTGCTAATTATCGCCGGTGCAATCTGTGCAGCGTGGTTTGGCGCCGCCGGTTGAGCTCGCGCAGACGGTGACTGCCTTGAAATTAGTGAAAGTTGGTAACTGATACCGTGTGAATGTGTGTGAATGTGTGTGTGTGTGTGTGTGTGTTGTCTCGTGTTAATCTGACGCAACGGGTGAGGTTACAGTGACGTTACGGTGATTTCACGTTACAGTCCACTAACGTGTTTATCATTAAGAGAGGTTACTGGTTACCGAAGTTAGCAGAGGCTGCTAACAGGCTAACTACGGTTTAACCGGACGGTCGGTTCTGGTCAACCGAGGGTCTGCCCTTGTGTGTGTGTGTGTGTGTGTGTGTGTGTGTGTGTGTGTGTGTGTGTGTGTATTTGTGTGTGTGTAACGACCACCTTCACCGGGTGTTTACTGGTGTTACGGTGAAACGTGTGACCCCTCCGGTTGTGTGACGCTGCAGGGTCAGGTGTGTGTGTGTGTGTGTGTGTGTGTACACATAATGACTGATGGGTGGATTAAATATTGACAGGTGAGGTGTTAATGCTCACCGGGCTCTGCTCTCACACCACCGGTACAATCGGTGACTGTAACGTTTGGTGGCGGCACACAGCAGCACCCATTAGTGTTTTCTTAACACCCTCCATTGAGACAACACAGAGCTGGGTGCTGCTGGAGTGTGTTAATAAGTGTAGTGGAATACTGTGTGGCGTAGTAACCCACTTATTGATGTAGTTTTCTGTGGTAAATTATGGAGAGACGTCAGCGGAGGAATGAGACATATTGGGTAGGTTTGTAATCACAAGCAGTTTGCTTTGGTTTTTGGTGCATGAATTAAACATACAGTAATTATTAAGAGGAAATAAGAAGAAAGGCAAAGTACTGCAACATTTAATAACATAACATTAACTGCTTTTCGTGGCACTATCCTGGCTGGAAATGCACCAATGCCGTGGTAAAAAACAGCTGCTTTTTATGGCACTACACCTGCAGGAAACACAGCAGCATGTCGGTGATAAACAACCGCTTTTCGTGGCACTATCCCGACAGATAATGCAGTGATGTCTTAGTAAAAAACAACTGCTTTCCATGACATTACACCTGCAGGACATACAGCAACGTCCTGGTAATAAACAACTGCTTTTTATGGCACTATCCTGGCAGGAAACAGTGATGTCTTGGTTAAAAACGACTTTTTCGTGGCACTATCCCGGCAGATAATGCACCCATATCTCAGTAAAAAACAACTCCTTTCCATGACACTACCCCTGCAGGACACACAGCAACATGCCGGTGATAAACAACCGCTTTTCATGGCACTACCTCGGCTGGAAATGCACCAGTGTCTTGGTAAAAAACAACTGCTTTTTATGGCACTATCCTGGCAGGAAACAGTGATGTCTTGGTTAAAAACTGCTTTTTCGTGGCTCTATCCCGGCAGATAATGCACCCATATCTCAGTAAAAGAGAACTGCTTTCCATGACACTACACCTGCAGGAAACACAGCAAAGAACCGCTATTAAACAACCACATTCTTATGGCACTATCCTGGCAGCAAAACGCAGTGATGTCTCGGTTAAAAACTACTTTCCATGGCACTATCCTGGCTGGGAAGGCAGTCATGTCTCTCTTAAAAACTGCTTTTTGTGGTACTTTCCCTGCTGGAAATGCACGTCCTGGTAATAAACAACCACTTTTTTCGTGGCACTGGCTGGAAATGCACCAATGTTTGGTTAAGAAAACAACTGCTTTCTATGGCACTGTGCCTGCAGAAAAAGCAGCATCGACCTGCTAATAAACAATCACCTTTTTTTTGCACTATCCTAGCAGGAAACACGCTGATGTCTCGGTTAAAAACAATTTTTCATGCCGCTATCCCGGCTGGAAATGCACCAATGGTTTGGTTAAAAAACAACTGCTTTACATGGCACTACACCTGAGGGAAGTGCAGCAACGTCCCGGTAATAAATAACTGCTTTTTTATGGCACCACCCTGGCAGGAAACGCAGTGATGTCTCGGTAAAAACAAACTGCTTTTTGTGGCACTGTCCCCGTTTGAAACAAAGCAACGGGCCGCTAAAACGCACCCATGTTTGTTGGCTAAAAAGCTTCTGGAATCACAGTGACGACTCACTAAAAACAACCTTATTTTCTTATTTTGGTCTCTACAATAAAAATATATAAAAAAAATGTTTTAAAGGGACTTTAAAGAACAAATATGTGTAATAAAGCTGTTTCATAAGAGAGCTGTGCAGGTTTGTGCAGGATGTGTTAGAATATGAGTCAGGGGATGTGCAAGAGTTCACAGCAGAGCAAATATGTCTCATGTGCAGAGAATATAGACCAAGATGAGCTTTAATGTATAGAGACAGTGGGGGAGGGGGTGGTGGTGGTCAGTGGGGGTCCTGGGCCTTGTTGATGAGGCCCACTGCTGTCGGGAAGAGAGTGAGTTTGTGGTGTGAGGTTTTGGTCCTGATGGACTGAATGGCTGATTTATACTTCTACTCCGCTGCGACATTAGTTACTGTTCAAATTCAGATTAATCAATTATGATGATTATTATAGGTGAAGTAATTGAAATGAGCTCCACCTTCACCAGCTGCAACACTGAAGTGATGAACACATGAATGCATCAATAATTATAATCCAATAATATAATATATATGTGAAATGGGTGGTGGATTTGTACAGTGCGATTTTGACGAGAGCCACCTTGGGTCGGAGGTGAGTCGGCAGATAGTCTGCCACGACGAGTCCTCATGTGTGAACAAGCCTACGAGCAAGTCGCCCCCTCGTCTGTGACTGGGACTGGATATCTGGCATGCTAGAAAACTGGAGAAGGCTGACGCGACTGACAAAGAGCATCAGCCAATGAGAGGCGGGATACGTCCCACGTCAGCACGCAGGAGGACGGAAGAAATGTGAGGAGGACAAGCTGCAGGGTTGCCAGGTCTGCTTATTAGCGGCGACTTTGGGCTTGTTTCTAAGCGTCACCTTCCTCTATATATATCCGTCTAATAAGTTATTTAAAGGCATGATAGTCGCTTCTTTTGGGCTTGTTTCCATAGCCCTGGTTGCTTGTTTCTCTCCCAAGACCTGTCAACACTGACAAGCCGGCAAGCAACAACAACAATGGCGGCGTCCACAGGATCACGGGGAGCACGTTGTGTTTGGACCCAGGATAATAAAGAATATCCATGCCTTTACTATGTGTCGTCTCCAAGTTTGGTGACGTCACCACGTTATCTGGGGCTCTGTCGGCGAGGGCTCGGTGGAGAAATCTTGTGGTGTGCACACACAGGTCGTAACGCAGTTGGCAAGACAGAAACACACGTCGCCAGGTATGAACACTCAAAAGATTACGATAGTCTCCACGACGCAAAATCAGGGTGAAAATCGTGTAATGTGAACTAGGCTTAGTCGGACAGGTCATGCCTTCGCTAACCTGGGAGACACAAATTCGCACTTGGGAGGATGCGTTAATTGGTGCGTTTTTCTGGTGTGATGCAATGACCTGTCGCCAAAAAATTCCATCCGCAGCACTTTAACATCCATCCAAATTAAGTCGGCAGTTTGAGAGAGAGAGACTGAATGACCCAACAAACTCGGACTTAAACCCAGAAGCCTGCTGTTCACTTCCCGTGAGAATGTTGAGCGTGTTTTTTAAACGTAAAAACGAAGTGTTTTGCGAAGACACAATGCATGTAACAAGCATACATTGACAACAGTAGATGCAGGAGGGCGCCTAACGTGTCATATTTAGACGCCAAAGTCCACTGACAAAGCGGAGATACTTGATGAGCTGTGGCTCTGGTGCAGTGCAGTCTATCGTCTATTCTTAGCGAATTTTCCTGTGTTTAAAAAACCTCCATAGGTGCTAATTTTAGTGGTAAAAAAGGTAAAAAGATCTGAGTGCATTTTCCACCACTGAGGGATGATGTGAGTGTTTGTGGTGAAGTATAATATAGTAGAGTATTTAAATGTAAACCCAGTTATTTCCACGTTAGTTGTGGCTTCTACTTTGGTCATTAAATCCCAACATTTATCTTGTTATCAGAGATAAATGGACTTACTGTGGTTCAGATTTAGACGTTGGTAAAACCCTTGAAATAAAAGCTATTTATGACAACACGATACAAATGTGTAGAACACTTCATTAACTGCAGCAACAGACAGACTGCATTGGTGCAGTTAGGCTAATTAGTCTAAAAAGGAAATTTAATTGGCCACCAGCTAAGTCATTTGTCAAGCACAAAGCCAAATACTCTGTAGTTCTCAAATGTGACACTTTCTCTGTGTTAAGGAGATTAAAGGAAAGTGTGACAAGCATTTATTTTCTTTCATTGTATAGACAATTAATCAACAGAATAATTGTGAGATTAATAGATAATTTAATATATTATTAGCTGCAGCCCTAATGTGGTGCTTTGGCTATAATATTTTTGTTGTGTTGATGCTCGTTAACTTAAAAACTATGGGAAGTGTTTGCTGTATGATACAGTGGAATAACTCCAGTTAGTTTCTCCTGTATATAATGATTAATTTCATATTTGAGGCTTTAACATTGATGATCACATTTCCAGTCCAATAAACAAACTGTTTTCAGCAAAAATGTTTCAGATTTAGAAATTTATTAAATTCCTTAAATAATTAGTCAAAAAACAAAAATAAATCAGCAACTATTTTTATTTTTTAAGTTAAAATGCCAAAAATTATCTTGTTTTAGTACCTAAATGTGAATGTTTGCTGGTTTATATTGATATTAAAGTGAAAAATAAGACACTTGATTCTGTCAGTGTGGACTTTAGAACATTTATTGACATTATAGGCTGATTAATTGATTAAATAATTAGCATTGTAATAGATGAAGTGTGAAAATAGCCGATAGTTTCAGGCCTGATGTGGACAGATCTCTGATATCCTTGAAGATGAACATAACCCAGCGTGTGTGAGACGTTTCCAGCGTGCAGTAGATTTTAAACATAACTCATGAAGCCAGTATTTTCTGTCTCGTCGTGTATTAAAATGTGACTCTAATGAGAGACAGAAAGACTCAGATGAATGAACAAAAACAGACATGTCATCACTCACCTAAACTGCACCCGGCGTAGTTATTCTCCTTTTACACGTGGTGTCAGATTCAGCAAACCATTTTTAGCTCACATTTAAAAGGTTTGAACACTACAAACTGTACATGACTGCTGACGCAGAACCAGGACACGTTCTCCACTTTAAAAGGAACACGATAGAGATGTGACTGCTCCCAGTCTTTTTAAAACTCTCACATACATTCTGTTTGGAAAGATGATTTCCTAATGGATAAATAAGAAGATGTATCTAAGGGTTTCCTGGAAGCGGCAGCTTTTGTGTGACTTTTTCTTGGCGAGATAAATTGATAAATGCTTCCTCATTTCTGTGGCGGTGTGCAGCTGCAGATACAAGCTTATGAATGTGGGAATTAACTTTAAATACCAGCCGTGTTTTAGATTTGTACCTTACCATTAACCTTTCTTTATTATGATCACTACTTGTTTACTTTAATCGTTGTGTGCAGATTTGCACCTTTGTTTTTAACCTGTCGTGTACGCTTCGTTTGTACCCTAATAGCAGTCTTTATTTTTTCTATATTTAGTTTTATTTGCACTCCTCTCTGCTTTGTACTGCAACTGTTGTCCAACAATTTCCCTAATGATAAAGTTCTGTCCGACCACAGGCTGCTAGCACTATCATGAACTTTCATGCAGTATGAATATGTAATATATTTATCAAAAGATTAGACTCGTTCTTGTGTCATAACAATAATTCAAGTGCGAAAGCTGAAGCCTTAAAGGAACAGTTCACCCTAAAATCAAAAACATGAGCAAAACAGCATCTACTGCTAGCTCACCTAGCACCACTGAGCTAGCTAACATTACAGCCGAGTAGGATGCCATTAACATCTTGCACTGTCAGGAGCCCGAGCCTCTCATCCATGAGTGGATGCACATGTCCTTCTGTGCGGGGATACTTAGAGAGAAAATAGTTCCTCTCTATGGCTGATATCTTCAACACTGACTAACTCACACCGAAACAATCCAAGCCCTTTTTGCATCATGCTGATACCGCTACCACTTTTTCCTTCCTGATACCGATTCCGATCCCTGAACCTTAGGTATCTGCCGATACCGAGTACCGATCCGATACCAGAGCGTAAAAAAATACATAATAGTAGAATGAATGCCATAAAACTTTTTTTAATTATTATTATCCAGTGTTGACACAGATCAAGACACAGGTTAAAGTGCAGCCACACAATTTGGTAAAAAAGACATTTTAAAGGCTACAGTAGAATGCTTTTTAAACTCCGCTCTGTTTCCGTTTCGTTTGCCTGTAGCGTGCGTAATGACGTGAGGCATTACGTGGTATCGGACTGGTCATAGCCTGTACTCGCCCATACCTGATACCGCATTTTAGGCAGTATCGGAGGCATTTCCGATACTGGTATCGGTATCGGTACAACTCTATTTCTCGCACATGCCTCGTTACTGGAACCGTAATGCACATGTGCGAAAGGTCTCCGTTTTTACAGTTTACATGACAACAGAGATGGTGCTGTTTCCAAAAAATTGCACTCTGGAACCTGTTTTCAGGCACCCAAAACGATTTAAACGATCGGCCAAAACGCAACTAAATTGTACTGTTTTCAGTTGAAATCGTTGTCGTGTAAATGGGACCTTAAAAAGTAGCTGTTAGCAGTTAGCAGCTAACTCAAAGAAGAAGGCAACAACGGCTGAAAATGTCCACAAATTGTGAAAACAATGAGGTCCGGGAGCTCCTTACCCTCCGAGCAGAGGACGAGATCAGCCGCCATATAACGGAGGGCAAATTATTATTTTTACCATGTTATGCCGTTGCTGTTGTTATTTATAAAGTTCTGCTGACATGATGTCGGCATGCTTTCTATAATCACACACTGTTGTTTGGTTCTGTGTAAAAATGTAAAGACGGTGCTCTGTGTACAAAGGGCTCTAGATTGATAATTAGCAAGTGAGACGTAAAATATGTGTTTTTGATTTTAGGGAATTTATGACATCAATAATGTCATAAATCTTTAATCTATGAATGTCCAAATTCATCACGAGGGTCAAACCATAAAAAATAGACCATTTTTTTTAATTCTGGCAGAACAAAAGCCAAACAGAGGAAGGTGTTAAAGGATTAATTACCCTGCAAGGGATGAATAAAAGTTTTTTTTTTTTTTAAATTCAGATGAATTCTGGCAATAATGAGACTCTGTAATGTCCAGCCAGTTTGAGAGAAATAGTGTGTTATTGTTTCTGCATGATAAAAAATGCATTTAAAAAACCCAACACAGTATCTGAAATTAATTAATATCCATATGTGGAATGCTTTGTTAGCTTGCTAGCCAAATTAGCTCCTTAAAGGTTACAACCACATTATTTCTCACAGTCCCACCTGTGTTTCATCATAATGTGAGCGTTAATGGCCTTGCTAATTTTAAGCCCTCTTCAATTCTTAGTGTTATTGTGTTATCATGCTTAATGTTAGTGTTTTAGTATGAAGGTCAGAAGGATACGTTCTCTTGTCTCAGTGTCTCTTGGTGTCTTCAGATGTCTTGTTTTGTCCAAACTTACAGATATTCAGTTTACAAGGAAGGAAAACCTGCAGGTTCTCACCTTTCAGAAGCTTGGACCAGATGATAATTGGCTTTTTGTTTGATTAAAGAGCTGAAATGATTAATCAATTATCAATACAGTCTGTGATTATTTCTCTCTTGATGGACTAATTGTTTCAGCTCTATTGCGACGCCGTCATTGAGATTAAAAACATGATTTACAGCGCGGTTCAGTAATGCAGTCTAAGTGTGAGGATGTTAAATGTTTTCAGCCCCACAGGCTGTTATAAAAAATATAGCGGTGTTGATTTAGTGTTGTGTTGTAAAGCTGTCTGCGGTGCTCCTGGAGAGATAATGATATAATCCTCAGGTGCTCAGCTTCCAGCTCTGCTGTGGTCACAGTGCTTCACAGCAGGGCGCCTGGAAAATAACAATATATTAAAATGTTAAAGACTCAGAGGCACGCAGAGGAACATGAAACACAGCTGTTCAAGAAGAGAATACAGTACAAGACGGATCAGACGGCCACAGGCAGGGAGTAAAAATAGATAACAGGTAAATAATAGATAACAAGAGACACTGTGTGCTATTGTATAGTAACATGTGTTAGTGCAGTACAGTATCATGTAGTGGACACAGGGACTCTGTGGGCTTAACAACAGCTCCAGATCATGATCTGTTCATGAAGCGCATGAATTAGATTAAGTTCTGTCATTAAAGGGATAGTGCACCCAAAAATGTAAATTCAGCCATTATCTACTCACCCATATGCCGAGGGAGGCTCAGGTGAAGTTTTAGAGTCCTCACATCACTTGCAGAGATCCAAGGGGAGAGGAGGTAGCAACACAACTCCACCTAATGGAGGCTGACGGCGCCCCAGATTCAAACGTCCAAAAACACATAATTGAAACCACAAAATATCTCCATACTGCTCGTCCGTAGTGATCCAAGTGTCCTGAAGCCCCGACATAAAAAGTTGTTTGGAAAAACCTCATTTGAACTCTGTTTTTAGCCTCACTGTAGCCTGTAGCTCTGACTGCCTCTCTGGGCACCGCGCTCACGTGTGTGCGCTTTCAGCAATACACTGAAACATATTTCTACATAATTTGGGTTTAAACTCAGAGAACGGCATGTTTTTAAATGGAATGAATGCTGTACAAATATTCTCTCTTTGATTCAAAGATAATAAAATAGTTCAGTTGATGCTGAAAACTTGTGGTCCTATTTTTTTTCCCCCACTCAAAATATTGATCAGGAATTAATAAGCGAATTGATGGAGAATCTTTCCGATAAGCAGCATTGATAATGTCACTGGTATCAATAAAATCTATCAATTCTCATCCCAAAGTTTAGTAAATAAAAATGTCACGACAGTGGGAGCATCAGGCAGGTAACATAAAGTCATTAATATCAGTCACGTCTTCCGACAGATTTGTCCGTCTGAGTATTTCCTGGCTCCCGTGAGGAGCTGATCCCAAACTCCAGGCTTCCAAACGCTCCGTCAGGAACCTGTCCAGGAAAACACACACACACATACACACACACACACAGGCAGTGTGTTTCAGCCTGCTGATGACGCCTACGTCAGGTTCACGACCCCGATTTCTTACCTGGCAAGTCCAGAAGGGCCCAGCACCTGTCTGCCTTCAGGCCCCAGTGAGAGCCTGAGCTGGAGCCAGACCTCTGCTGTCGGCTGCTCGACAGGAGCGCCACAAAACGTCCTCACAAACCACCTTCGTCCGCGCAGTGTTTGACCAGGGTGGGTTTGTTTTTTAATCCATTTGTGACCAAGTTCTCAACACACTCTGCAGCCACTTTATTAGGTACACCTGTGCAGTCTGATGCAGCCTATGATAACGGCTCTCTACCTTTAATGATATGTTTATTACTGAGGTCGGAGGAAAAGATGTTGAACTGGACGCTTTCTAATGTGTTGTCCTTCGAATTTAGATAAATGAGGTGGTCAGAATATTAGGAACACCTCTGAATATAATGTAGACAACATCATGACTAAGTGTAACCTCAGTGCTGACACATACAGTTGAATACAGGCGTCATAAGAGCAGACTGTATATCATATAGAGTGTGCAGGTGTTCCTAATAAAGTGGTCACTGAGTGTAAAATACAGTAAGAACCAAATTTAAATCAGGTCTTTGAAATGGATGGTGACGCACATGAGCATGCTTTAAAATGTGTGTGTGTTACTGTGTGTTTGATAATGATGACAGAGTGTGTGTGTGTGTGTGTGTGTGTGTGTGTGTGTGTGTCACAGCATGACATCATCCCACCGTTTTAAGCTTTTCGAGTTTGAAGCAGAGAAAATGGCTCAAACACACACACACTAAGACACACAGTAACACACAGCGTCACGAAACTCTCACTCTGAACACACACACACACACACACACACACACACACACACACACCCACACACACTGAAACACACACACTGTCCTTTAAGAGGTGCTGATGTCAGAACTCTGCTCATCTTTGTCCTCAGGATTACTGAAGCAGACCTGACTGACTGTGTGTGTGTGTGTGTGTGTGTGTGTGTGTGTGTGTGTGTGTGTGTGTACATCCAGCTTAATGTATTATCCCTATCGTCTCTGACACATTTTACCCAGAGACTCTCTCTCTCCTCTGTGTGTGTGTGTGTGTCTATGTCTCTCTCCCTCACAATGACTCTGTGAAACAAACTGCTGACTGTGTGTGTGTGTGTGTGTGTGTGTATCACTCTTGACTTCATCCATTTAAATGTGTGTGTGTTTTAAGTGTGTGTAGAGGTAACACTGAGCTCGTTGTTGCAGCGCTGCCTACACGGCCATAAGTATGTGGACACCTGAATATGACGTGAACATGTGGTGGTTAAAGATTCACAGCGAGGGTTAAGTAGTAGTAACGTCCCGTACTGCATCAAAATGTGCTCAAAGATTTTAGATCAAATATAAAGCATATTTAGATGTTTCAATAAACACATTAAGTCTGAAATATTTGGTATTTTTGGAAACCTGTTTGCTGCCTCTGGTTGGAGCAGACGCCCTGTTGCATGTCACAAAGATTTATTTCCCTACTGGGATTACTGGCATGAAATGCAAATATAACTTTCCACCAAACCCTTTCAGTCCAGTCCCTCTGGAACCAGCAGTGACCCTTCAGACATGGTACCTAGACCCTCGGTCTGTTCAGACAGTCCTCTTAAATGTGGGCGGGGTTGTTGTCACTCACTGCTCCGTCCAGCACTCGCTGTATTTCCTCATCAGCGGTGACACAGATGGAAGTCTGCACCTGGTTTATCGTCCACAGAACGAGGCTGCACGCCCACATTTTCAGAACAAAATAGAACAGGCTGCAGTGAGAGTCTCTCTCCATGGGATATTTAAAAATAGCAGCTTTGTGCATTTAGTCCTTCTCAGGCAAGCTCAGGGGTTTAGTGTTGCTGTAGCCCACAGGAAGTGAGGATTAGAATATATGACCTTCACATAATCCGCTCCAAATTAATCTATATTTTTAAAGTCATTACTAAAAGTGTGTGTCATATAAAAACTAAAGTGATGGTCAAAGTTGTCACAGTGAAATTTAAGGTGTGCTGATGGATTCACGTCATCAACTCATGCATTGAGTAACATTACAAGTTAACGTTCCACCTTAAAAGTTGCCGGCAGTCGGCCCAGTGAATGAAGTTATTTTTTTCTCTTTCATTTTATAGTTGTAGTTTACTGATGTATGAACAGAGGTTACATAAAACCAGAGTGACCGTCCTCTACTGACCAATCAGACTGCAGGGTTTCTAGCTCCACCTTTTAGTACCAGATCTGTGTGCTAGGTACCCCAACAGAGGGGGGACCAAACATGGGGACGCTAAGGAACGCTTCTGTTGGGACCATCCACAACTTTTACTGTGGGAACAGAAACAATGAACTGAACTGAACTGAACTGCTCGATGGAAACAGGGCTTAAGGGCGGGACCAAATCACATCGCTGTAAAATAAAGGGGTGCACTGGATTTATAACACAAGACAAAATAAGAGCATAACGGGGCACCATAATCGTGTCATCTCAGTCCTTTATGAAAATCCTGCATGATATACCATTAAAATAATGCATGACGTAGAATGGCCCACATCAGAATGATTTATATAATATATTACAAGTATTGATGCATTCATGTGTTCATCAGTTTCATGCTGCAGCTGCTGAGTGTAATATCACCATGACTGATGAGACTGAGATGAAACTAAAGAAACAGCCAGATTGTTATATAAAAACAGCAACAGAATTTACCTTGAATCTGTCAACAGGAAACAGACCTGGGATCAGCTTTTACTGTCCTTCATCTGTTACACCCTGACACACACACACACACACACACACACACACACACACACACATACACACGCACAGCCCTGGGCAGCGTCCAGGTGGACCGCCAAGCTGCTGGCATCATTCACATACACTCATTTTCTACTTGGATAAGCCCAGCATGGACACACAAAGCACTTACACACTTATTAATACACTAACACACACACACACACACACACACACACACACACACACACACACACACACGTTATGTCTCAGTGTGTCTCTAACAGTTGGTCTGACACTGAAACCTGCAGAGAGTGTTTCCACTCGTTCCTCTGTTCTGTTTTTATCCATTATTGTCCTTAAGAAGCTCACAGACACGTCTGAGTGTGTTTGTTTGTGTTTGTTTGTTTGTTTGTGCCAGCTGCAGCCTTAAGATAACTCTTTTCTCTCCGAGGGCGAGGAAAGTAGCAGAGGGGATATTTTAGCGGCACACTGCGGGCTGTCCTTGGTTAACTCACAGTCCACTTTAAAGCTCGTTCTTCACACATGTGGCGTCAAAGACGGGCGGCGGCGGCAGTGGGACGCCACTCAACCAAAATGTGACATTATTATTCAGAGAGTCGGCAGCACGACGAAGAGGAGGAGGAGGAAGTTTGGACTTTATGCAAATGTGCTAATAGCAGATTGTTTTCTACTCCACTTGACTCTGTGAAAAAGCTTTAAAGTAAACGGAGCGGAGCTGAAAGTGTGTCGATTTTAAAGGTTGCACGTGTGTGTTAGAGGTGATATGAGGTGTTCCCAGAGGGAGCTGTGTGACGTCTGTCAGAAGTAGAAAAGATCTGGAGATGTGGAGGTGGAGCGAAGTGAGACCTCTGTCGCTCATCTCTGCTGCGGGCTGAAGCTCCAGGCTCATGGATGTATAAAGAGAACTGGAGTGTTGAAGGCTCCGCCCCCCTTCACTCCGAGTAATGATGCTCAGGGGAGCATGAAGACAAACGTATATTCCTGGGTGATCTTCCTCGTCATTTCCCAGGAGCTATGTACAGGCTGAGTCCTCTGCAGCGGCACAGGCTCAACTCCAAACTTCAGCCCTTTGTCGTCCCCCCCCTCTCATCTGTCTCGTCTGTCAGTGGCTGTCCTTTTCCTAAAAGCAAATACGCTCCAAAAAGGATCTTAAAAAATATATCATTTTGATGGTGACTTGTCGGTCTGTAGGTTCATTTTGCTTCAGGTGACTGCACTGTGCTCCACATGGGTCTGGTGGATCGTGGCACTGTCCCACACTGTCCCAAATACCTTCACAACCCAACAGTGTTGCTCTAAAAATATTGTGTCCACCCTCCAGTCTCCCCCGAGGTCACTGCAGCGAGTTACTAGGACTAAAAGTACTTAACTGGTCGGGGGTGGAGGTTTCTGTGAAGGGCTGTGAAGTTTAGTTGATTCTAAACACACATTAAACACA
>NC_065529.1:11862898-11870776 GCF_006386435.1 Epinephelus moara
TTTACATTGTATAAATTAGCCTAGCAGCTAGCAGACTTTCTCTCTGCTCATATGAAGCCAGGGACAACAGCAACATTTAACAAAGGTAACGTTACAAAATTCAGCTCCATTACAACTCACAAGGTTCACTGACAAAACAACTGTCTTATACTATACGTTTTCCAAACAAATACAACATGCTAACGTTATTAGCACAAGCCTATGGCATTTTACATTGTATAAATGAGCTGATTGGCTAGCAGACTTTTCCTCTGCTCATATGAAGCCAGGATAAATCACACACAGGACTTAAAATGCTATTTTTGTGGAGGCTTTATTGTCTTCACAATTTATTGTTTCTTATCTGTGAAATTAAAGTAAATCAAAGCTTTGTTTCCACTGAGGGAAATGGTTTCAGCTTACAGAGACAGACAGGAGGTCTGCGTCACTGCGACGTGTAGTTACATTTCTGGACAGGTGCACGTCAGGCTACAGCGCAGGCTCTACGTTGCTTGATCTTCTTAAATATTTCTTTTTTATATACCAAAATAAGCAATTTGAAGATGTTTGAAGACGATTCTGAGTGACACTTATATTTAATAATTAATACGCTGTACCTTTTACATTTAATTTGTCTCCCACATGCAGGATCCACTTTAAACTACGTACTATATTCTACACAGTGTGTGTCTTCTTGTGTCTTTATAACGTCTCTATATAAGAAATCTCTTTTTGTGCATCTGTATTCGTCTGTTCTGTGGTTACTGGCAGCGAGCTTCAGTCAGTGGAGACGGTAACTGAGCATTTCTCTGCTCGCTGTAAATGTCTGAGTCTTGGAGCTGCAGGCAGACAAAGGGCAGCATGTTTATTTTAATCCATGTGGAGCGAGGCCTCAGGATTAGGATTAGTACACAGTTTGTTTGAGTTTCGGGTGGTGGGTTTCACGGCTGCTTCTTTTTGTCCCTTTTCATCCAGCTCCGTCCCCTCGTCTTCACACTCCCTCTGTGTTGCCTGCTCCGTGTTTTCAGAAGCCATATTGATTCTTTATTTCCAGTCGTGTATATATATATATTGTCTTAAGGTATGTTTCTCACTGAGGCTTTCAGCTGGAGAACAGAGGGTGTTTGTTGGGTTTAGCATTTATAGACATTTAGTCTGACGAGAGAGAGATCGAATAATGGCTGCAGCTAATGATTATTTCCATTGTTGAGTAATCTATTGATTGATTTCTCCATAAATCAATTAGTGGTTAGATACATAAAATGTCAGGAAACACAGGAGGAAAGAAAGCAGAAAATATTCACATTTAAAAAGCTAGAATCAAAGAATTTAGACCTTTTTTTTCTATAAAAATTACTCAGACCGATAAATCGATCAATTAAGATGGCGATTAATTTAATAGCTGACAACTAATCAATTAATTGTTGCAGCTCTAAATGTCAAAAAGCTTCACAGCCCAATGTGACGTCAGATGTCTTGTTTGATAAGAATATGACTGTGATACATAAAAAAATAATTAATATAAATGCTGATTAATTCTTGTTTCTCGTCCAGTCAATAAATCAGTTCCTTAAAACTATTCATTTATTTTTTTTTGCTTTTTTACTTTCCCTCTTCTAAACTATTGTTTTAAAATTAGTGTTTTAATTATGTCAGAGTTCCTGCGCTGTTACAGAACAAGTATAATTAGTGTCACAGTCATTTTACTGAGAGATATTACGATTTATTATTGTTTGCTCAGAAAACGTCCATCATAATTTATCAAACTGAGACCAGCGGACTTAAATTTAAAATATTCTGTTTGCTTTGAGAAAAGAAAAAGCAGCAAATCCTCAGAATTTAGACGGAGGAGGAAGAGTATGTTTGGCGTTTTTGCTTGAAAAAATATTAATATTATTAAAATAGTTGCAGATAGTTTTTTGATTAATTAAACCTATTTTTATTTTATTGATTTTGTTTGATTTTCCTGAGGCAGTGAAAGGTGTGAAAAAAGTCTTCACAAAGCTTTAAATATTTGTGTTATTTTTAATGAATTAATCCAAACATTCCTCCACATATTTTCTTCGCTCCTCCAGGTCCAGGCCGTGCTAAATGATTAATTGAGGATTGATTAGGAATTATATCTCCGAGAGGTGCTGACAAAATAATGTGATATTAATGGAAATAAATTTTTGCACTTATAAAATAATCAGTTATACATTTAGCTGTACTGTGCTATCTTTGGTATTTTAATTTAAAATGTGTTTTGTGTCATGTGTTGTGACCTTTTTATTTATTTTGAAAAAAATGTCAAATCAAATCAAGAAATAAAATAATTTCAGTCTTTATTGTCCCTACTGGGTTTCCATCATATTCATACAACAGATATTTAATTGGATTTAATGTGGTATTAAACATGTCTTAAGGATTGTTCAATTGAACCTCTGTATTATTGATTATGATTTCTGATCCATAGACAGTTAATAGTTTGTGGACGCTGCATCAGTGAGCTGGAGACAATGAGTCTGTTTCTGAAGACACATTTGTGTCTCCGTTTGTCTTCAGTTGTTGTCCAGCTGTTTGTCCGTCTCTCTCTGGGGTTGAGGTTAAGGTTGGGCCGAGCCCTCGGGGAATGAATGGAAGTCAATGCAGTGTGTGTGTGTGTGTGTGTGTGTGTGTGTGTGTGTGTGTGTGTGTGTGTGTGTGTGTGTCCATTAGGAATCAAGGTCAGTCACTCAGCAGTCCATTAAGACCATAGATTCACTCCTCTCTTTCTGCCTCCGTCTCTTTTGTTCAGTTTGTTTCTAGGTCTCTCTGCCCGTCTGTCTGTCTCGCTGTCCCTCAGGCTTTATCAATCACTGTCTGCCTGTCTGCCCCAATGAATCATGGGTAGTTATAAGAAGGACTTGTATCTCTGAAGTGTCTGAAATGTGTGTGGCTGCTGTTCTGTAGAGCGACCAGCAGGGGGAGTGAGAGGATAAACAGTGTGTGTGTGTGTGTGTGTGTGTGTGTGTGTGAGAAGCATGGAGAATCAGATTATACACACACACACACTCACACACACACATACTGACGAGGCGTCCAATCGTGTTACAGCTGCAGAGGCCTGAGAGCGATATGCAAATGAGCCTGCGCTGTCATTTTTAGCAGCAAAACACACACACACACACACACACACACACACACACACACTCTCTCTCTCTCTTTCTGCCTGTGTCAGTGAATGTGACTTGACCATCTGCACGCCTGTCAGTCCTGTCAGTGTGAGCCATCGTGGAGCGTTGAAGCCCTCAGGGATGTCTGAGAGGTGAGGGAGGCAGAGTCCCTCCTACTGTAGCTGACCTGAGCTGAAACTGAAGCTGATAGAACTTTACCACACAGATTAAAGGAACAGTTCACCCAAAATCAGTGTGAATAGTTAATACGCCGATTGGTGAATCCAGTGATCTGATGGGAAACCTTTGGTCCTGACACCAGGGCCTCGTCAACCTTCATTAATATAGGCCTATATTTGATCTTTGACGAGGTGCAGCTCCTGATAGAGTTTCACCTTTGTAATTTTTTGTATTGCAACGAAGCGACCAGTGAAATCTTTCTCAGTTTGGGATCTGGAGAATGTGGAAGCCAGTTTGACGCCTTGAGCTCTTTGTCACATTCCTTGGGAGCAGCTTCTGTTCACACCCGAGTCGGATTTCCTGGGAATTTCTGTCGGGAAAATGACGGAGAGAGAGTGAGTGAGGTCGACGTCAGCAGAAAGTGATGCATGAAAAAGACGTTTTATTAAATCTATTCATGCTGCTCACCTGTTCAAACACTGAGACTGTTTGTTTGATTTCCCACAGCTACAATGGTGTCAGACACTGGCTGTAAACTGGTTCAACGCACACACACACACACACACACACACACACACACACACACACACACACACACACACACACACACAGCCCTGAGGTGAGATTAAACGTGTCCATGAACAGACAGGAAACACATACACAGTAAATCCCTCCGACCTCTGACCTCTGACACGCTGACTGACAGCTGGTCTGCAGGGTGTGACAGTCATGGTGTGTGTGTGTGTGTGTGTGTGTGTGTGTGTGTTGATGTCTGACCCCTGTCATGTCCTGACAGCTCTCGTATCCCACGATGCCTCGCAGCCTGACAGACGGAAAAATGCTGACAGAAAATTCACACACACACACACACACACACACACACACACACACACACACACACACACACACACACACACACACACTCAAACATGATCAATAAGTTTTCTAATGTCCTGTAGAGGGATTTAAAGGAGCAGTGCGTCACATTCAGAGGGATTTAGTGGCGTTTAGTGGTGTCGATTGCAGACTGCAACCAGCTGAAACTTCTCTATTAAAACACACTTGACGGGAGAAACTTTGACCCTTGATGCTTACGAACATTTCGTAGATGAGAAATTGCCGATACAGATGGTGAGGTGGAAACCTGGTTGTAGAAATTGTCTAATATTTTTTGGCACACGGTGTATTTGGCTTTTGTCTGTACGTATACTTTTAGTGTAGATCCTACGCATTGTCTTTTAAATGAGACCCCAGGTGATTTGAACCGGTAAAAACACCAAACAAAACAGTTTCACGTTTAAAATCTGCTGACAGTAGCCCCTTTTACACTGCCAGATTTTCAGCGCATGTTGGGCCGTTTTGCCGGCAAGCTGCGAGCGTTTAGACACACAGAGCCGGATTGGCGAGTTGATCCGAGGTGCCCAATTTTCCTCCTCGTAGGGTAGACATATTGGTGGAAACCCTTTTAGTTTAAACAGAACGAGGCGGCCTTCTGCAACGGGAGGAGCTGTTGAAGACTTGTGGGAGGAGCTGTTGATGATGCCGCACGTGCGACCCACTGGCGGTGGATAAACAGGAAACAGCTGATAGCAGGAATTAGCGAGCAGCTAGTAGCAAGAGGGAAACACAAACCTGACAGACACTGTAAAGATGAGCAACTGGGGAGACAAGGAATTGCGCGCCCTCCTTGTCCTCGCAAACGAAGAGGCCATTAACCGTCAGATGACGGGGACGGTGAAGAACGGGCCGACTTACGAGAGAATCGCCGAAGGACTGACCAGCCGCGGCTTCCCTCCCACGTCACTGTTTACGTCACACGCTGAGCTACACGTTTTGTTACTTGCTCACGCCCCCCATTGCCCCGAAAAAGGCACATTCTGTATAAACAAAAGTAGGTAGGCGGCATTTTGCTGCACTCCCCGATTTTGTTTTTATACTGTCAATGCTGAAAAAAGACTGATTGGGCTTTCCTGCAAATTTGCACAACTCCTGTCTAAAAAGGGCTTTAGACTCAGCTTGTTTCACTGTTAACTTAAGATCCAGACGTCCAATGACTAAAATTTCTCTTTACGTTAAAAGATGTAGTTACAAACGACCAAGATCTAAAAAGTGTGTTGTAAAAATGTGGCTTCATGGCCCATGTTCAAAAGCTATGTCCCTGCCACAGCGGCTGTGGGTTCAATTCCAACTCCAGCCCTTTGCTGCATATCAAACCTGCTCTCTCTTTCCCCAGTTCATGCTCGACTTTCCTATGTAACAAATCCAAAAATGCCCAAACATAATCTTTAAAAAAGTGTCTTGAAACCTGGATAAGAAGTCAATTAATGACAGCTTCTGTCAGACAACCACAACCATGGCGTATGCGCGAAGGCAATATGAAGCGACGATGACCAAATGAGCTTGATTAAGATTACAGATTTCTCTGAGTTTAAACTTTGTTGGAAACATTTGGGATAATTTAAATGTACAACTCAACAATATGTAACTCTGGCCCAGTTGCTTTAATGTGGAAGAGTTATATATTAGATCTTTAAAATCACATCTCGACTGTCACAAAGATCTCTGTTTTCTTTCAGGCCACAAACTCACAGCACCAGTTAGATGAGCAGCTTTTACTCCAGACAGTATAAAAAGGAAAACACACCAGTTTGAACCAAACAGGTTCGATGTGAAATCATCCTCAGAGAGATGAACACACCAGCGCTCTGCACCGTTCTGATATTTAAAAACTTGGCGAGCGTTGTGTCTTTTTTCTGTTCAGAAGCACCAACAGATCTGACCTGTTTTTATCTTTGTGGTGTCTCTGATTACATTTGGGATGAAACGTTCAGTGACCTGGTTCTTCATCCTCCTGTGTGCATGATCATAATGTTCTGATCACAGTCTGCTCTCCACAGACTGTCGATTTCTCATTTCCTCGGCCAACGTGCCCCATGTGGGAGCTTGATGAGCTGCCATTGGAGGCTCAGTTGGGCAGGCTGAATGGATCAGGAGGGAAGAGAGAAACATACAGTATACACTGAGCAAAAGAATAGATCATCCTACACAGAAACCAGCCAACAAACCCTTTGAATTAGACAACACAATATGTTGTTGGTCCGTTCCCTCGAGAACGACACATGTAAGTGATTTTCTGAACGTACGCTGCAAAGGTTAAGGTGTGGTTAGGATGATGCATAAAAATAACTACTCCCTGAAGGTTTGTGGACCTTTCTTCATCCTAATTACAATAATAACCACGTGGTCATGTTAAAAAGTAGGAAACAGGAGACAGTGATCTCCACTGTAAAAGGTCTATAGCTGTATGTAAGCTCTACTCAGAGCCTACGCCGTCGTGAGCATTATACTTGTGCTGTGATTTGTCTATGTTGCTGTGCAGTAACACCTCCAAAACACTA
Source organism: Epinephelus moara (assembly GCF_006386435.1). Taxonomy (NCBI): domain Eukaryota; kingdom Metazoa; phylum Chordata; class Actinopteri; order Perciformes; family Serranidae; genus Epinephelus; species Epinephelus moara. Next base: position 11,869,590 of record NC_065529.1, read on the forward strand.
GGTGGCAGTGGGGTTTCTGTGAAGCGCTGTAAAGTTTGGTTGATTCACCTAACCAACATATTTCTTAAAGAATGGTTCACATGTTGTCCTACGAAAACTGAGACACAACAGTTCGTACGATATCCGTCGAATTACCACCCCAGGAATGGCGTTAACGTCAATAACGTTAACGAATTGGGCGCAGCCTCCAGTAATCATGTGGAGACGTACATCACTGAACGGAGTTCAAGAGGGAGGGTTGTGTTCAGTGATCAGTGGGTTCAGATCCAGAGAAAGCAGCTCCCCTCTGCTGTGTGCCTGCGTCTCATTGTACTGTTCTTTAGGGCCTGACCGATATGGATTTTTTGGAGCCAATGCCGATTCCGATATTATGGAATAAAAAAATCAGATAACCGATATATTAAATTTTTATTTTATTTTATATTTTTTTTGGCCATTTTTGCCTTTAATGGACAGGACAGGTAAGCGTGAAGGGGGGAGAGAGAGGGGGGATGACACGCAGCAAAGGGCCACAGGCCGGACTCGAACCCGGGCCGCTGCAGCAACAGCCTTGTACATGGGCCGCCTGCTCTACCACTAAGCCACTGACGCCCCAATCCGATTAAATTTTTACGTTTTTCAATTGAAAACCCCCCGAAATACCTGCTTTTGATGGCTTAAATATAGTTCAAACACTCGTTACAAAGATATAAATTGAAGGACGAACATTTTACTATTTTCAAATACTTTTATTATCAATGGCTATAATATCTCTAATGGTTATAATCGGCCGGCCGATAAATCGGTCGGGCCCTACTGTTCTTCATTTGAACATGGATTTATATAAAGTTTTTAGCTGGGCCGCGACTGCTGGTCCAGCACTGTAGCACTAGGAAGTCCTTAGGCCCGTTTCCACCGCAGGAACTTCGGGGTAATTTTACGGGGCCGGGGCCGTTGGTGCGTGTCTCCACCGCAGGAACCACCCCCGAAGGACAGAGTTCCGGAACTTTTACAGGGGCTAAACAAGTCCCTGCCTCGGGGTAGGTACTCAGAACGGCCCCGAGAGGCTCCTGGCTGGGGCTTGTGCTGATTGGATATACTCAAGGCGGGATGTGACGTTTTGTAAATAACAATGGTTATCGTAGTTTAGCTAGGCTAACCGTTAGCTGTTAGCAGTGTCTGTAATAACTCAATAAATGGTCTGTGAA